>NW_022681462.1:12688658-13233658 GCF_009764315.1 Trachypithecus francoisi
AGCACCAGAATTCCCGGGTCTAGGGCTGAGGGCTTGTTAATTAGGCAGATCTTGGGACCCCATTCCCCAGAGGCTCAGAAGCAGAAGATGTGGGATGGGGCCCAGGAATATGCATTTTAACAGATGTACTCTTCTCCATCCAGTGATTCTGATGCAGACTGTCCTCCAGCCACTCTTCTTTTTTTTTTTTTTTTTGAGATGGAGTCTCGCTCTGTCGCCCAGGCTGGAGTGCAGTGGCACAGTCTCAGCTCCAAGCAAGCTCCGCCTCCCGGGTTCATGCCATTCTCCCGCCTCAGCCTCCCAAGTAGCTGAGACTACAGGTGCCTGCCACCACGCCCGGCTAATTTTTTTCTATTTTTAGTAGAGACGGGATTTCACCGTGTTAGCCAGGATGGTCTCGAACTCCCGACCTCGTGATCCGCCCGCCTCAGCCTCCCAAAGTGCTGGGATAATAGGCTTGAGCCACCGCGCCCAGCCCCGGACACTCTTTTGGCAGACACTGGCCTCTGCCTGGGCCAGAACCAGAGGCACCTGACCTGAAATGCCGTCAATCTCCAAGCATGTCTCTTGGCCAGACATTAAATGAAAGCCTATTCCCTGAGCTTTCAACGCTAGGTCTGAGTAAAAATAAATCTTCACTAAGGCTTGAAGTCCTGGCCAGGACTGTACTCTGGGAGAGAAAGGTCAGGCAGCCTTCAGACCTGGTGCTCTAAAACTTGGCTGCTCTGTCCATGGTTAAGTTGAGTGGAGCTTGCTACCTTTCCACATAGAAAGCTGGGAGAAGAGCCGATGCTTGCTGCAGATGCATGAAACGGCTAAGCTCCCAGGCTGAGGCCAGCAGTCCACAGGGCTGGCTCATGACTGGGAGAGCCATAGCAGCAGCAGCACCTGCTGGAGTCACAGAGCCTGGCCCACAGGCACCTGGGAGCCCTCGGGTGTGGGTAGGCCCGCTCTGGCGGCAGGCCTTCCTCAGGCATTTTGCAGGCTGGCCAACTTGGTTTGGCTGAGGAGAAGAATTAGCACTAGACATCTTTGGCAGGATCTATTGATATGGGCACCTGTCTGCACTTCCCCCGTGGGACAAAGATCTTAGCTAGTGGTCACACTGGGGTCACCAGTCACAGCTGTTGGTGAAGAAGCCATCTGGGCCACTGGGGCATGTTGGCAGTGATACCCAGGGAAGCAGCTAAACCATTCTTTTTCAGCCTAATGAAATGAAAAACAAACATTTTGCGCCAAGGGCAGTGGAGAGGCACTGGTACAGGGGAGCCTGGTACATCTGTTCATCCGTAGTTGATGCGGCCGGGGGAGACATGGGGTCATCATTCAGTGAGTGAGCCTGGCTCTACGTGGTGCTGGCACCTCGGTGATGAACCAGAGACAGGGTGCCTGGCCTCACTTAGCTTTGCCTAGGTCGGTGATCATCACAGATGTTTACAAACTGAAGTATCTGCTAGGTCAGTGGGGACACAAAGAAGAGAGATGAACTTGACTTTAGTAGTCAAGGAATGCTCTGCAGAGGAAGAGACGGTTACGCCGGGCCCTAAAGGGTGGGTGGGAATCAGAAAGTTAGGGGAGGGCACTCCAGGCAGAGAAAACATCAAGGGCAAAGGCCTGGAGATGGGATTCAGCGGGTCGCAAAGATTGCTTTTGAGAATTCTCCTATAATGCACGTTAAGGTGCCTGGCCTCAGATATGGCACTGAGTGGGCTCTTTGGAGAACTGCGGGGAGTTCTGTGCAGCTGGGACCTAGTGGAGGTGGCCTGAGAGACAGACCTGGGAAAAGGGAGGCGGGCTGTGAGCCAGGCTTTTCATGCCAGGCTAGGGAGTAAGAAAGAAAAGAAACTTTTTAATCTGAGGAACATCAGCCCCTTTGAAATACCAGGCCCAGAGAGACATTTAAAATGTGGCTGTAGTCACGTCTCACTCCGCCCATGAGATCAATAATTCCCTCTTGAAGCCACTTGCCATCTGGGCTCTAGACTGACACTCAGTAGCCGTAAAATGCCACACTCTGGACACCATAACTCATATTCTATAGTTCCACAATGTATAGCCAATCACTAATCAGCGTTATTTCTGAAAACCAATGAGAACTGTCAAACAACTTTTTATCATCCCACTCCTTGTTCCCTTTCGCCTTTGAAAACTTGCTTGCAACAAAGGCAGAACAGAACACTCCCCAAGGCAACTTGGAAGTGTGTCCTGGGCAGCTGCCCTCACTTTGGCTCAAGTAAACTCTTTAAAGCCAGGCATAGTGGCTCATCCTTGTAATCCCAGCACTTTGGGTAGGCCAAGGTGGGAGGATTGCTTAAGGTCAGGAGTTCAAGACCAGCTCTGGGCAACATTGCAAGAACCTGTCTCTGCAACAACAATAAAAAATACATAAAAATTTAAAAATCAAGTAAACTCTTTTTTTTTTTTCTTTGAGATGGAGTCTTGCTCTTTTGCCTAGGCTGGAGTGCGATGGTGCAATCTCAGCTCACTGCAACCTCCACCTCTCGGGTTCAAGCGATTCTCCTGCCTCAGCCTCCTGAGTAACTGGGATTACAGGTGCATGCCACCACACCCAGCTAATTTTTGTATTTTTAGTAGAAATAGGGTTTCACCATGTTGGTCAGGCTGGTCTCGAACTCCTGACCTCGTGATCTGCCCGCCTCAGCCTCCCAAAGTGCTGGGATTACAGGTGTGAGCCACCGCGCCCAGCCTTCAAGTTAACTCTTTTTTTTTTTTTTTTTTGAGATGAAGTCTTGCTCTGTCACCCGGGCTGGAGTGCAGTGGCCGGATCTCAGCTCACTGCAAGCTCCGTCTCCCGGGTTCACGCCATTCTCCTGCCTCAGCCTCCTGAGTAGCTGGGACTATAGGCGCCCGCCACCTCGCCCGGCTAGTTTTTTGTATTTTTTAGTAGAGACGGGGTTTCACCGTGTTGGCCAGGATGGTCTCCATCTCCTGACCTCGTGATCCGCCCGTCTCGGCCTCCCAAAGTGCTGGGATTACAGGCTTGAGCCACCGCGCCCGGCTAGTTAACTCTTTAAAATGATGTTTTATGCCTTCTTCCTTTAGGTCCATAGGACCTTGGCGGTGGCAGCCAGGGGAGGGTTTAATAGGGCATGCCCTTTTCTTGCATCTTGGGAAGATCACATGTGGAGGGAAGATCACCTGTGGAGGGGGCAGGGCCAGAATCAGGGTTCTTCTTAGGAGCCTGTCAGTCTCTAAAGATACGTGGTCCTGAGAGCCTGGAGAGACAAGAATTTTTAAAAAGTTCTTCAGAGATAGAAAGAGAAGATATTGACATTATCTATATAGCCAGAGAGTGATGAGGCCCCAGGCTGTACTCTGATTTGAAAACTGAGTAATGATGTGATACACATCAAAAGAAGGTGAGTTGCTTCCTTTAACTTACAACAACCCTGAAATGAAAGATAAAAAAGGGGTAGGGGATCCTGTCAGAGTTACCCTCAAGAATCTATTCAGAGCCTGGCCAAAATCTGGTCCATAGATGACTGAGAAGCAATTTTCCCCTAAGTACAGTGTTTCCAAACTTCCGCAGTGATAAGATAAAACTGGGGCTGTTATAATCAGGCAGATTACCTGGTCTTTTTCCTGGAAATGCAGATTCAGGGAATGTAGGTTGGGGCCAAGGAATCTGTGTATTTGACAAATGCCCAGGTGGTTCTTATTTTCTGATAAGTCTGGAAAACTCTCCTCTCTGAAAAAACCTCTTTAGGCCCATGAAAATTAAGTACAGTATAGAAATTAGAAATTATTTCAAATACATTGGATAGTATTAATTCTTTTTTTTTTTTTTGGGGGGGGGACAGAGTTTTGCTCCGTCCCCTAGATTGGAGTGAAGTGGTGCAATCTTGGCTCTCCGCAACCTCTACCTCCTGGGTTCAAGCAATTCTTCTGCCTTAGCCTCCCAAGTAGCTGGGACTACAGGCGTATGTTACCACGCCCAACTAATTTTTGTATTTTTAGTAGAGATAGAGTTTCACCATATTGGTCAGGCTGGTCTCAAACTCCTGACCTCATGATCTGCCCACCTCAGCCTCCCAAAGTGCTAGGATTACAGGTGTGAGCCACTGCACCTGGTCAGTATTAATTCTTTTGTTCTAGGAATACTCTATACATAGTTGACATTTTAAGTACTTACGATGTTTAAGAGAATTTGATCTATGAGAGGAACAGCTGAGGCTTATAATTTGAATTTTTTTTTTTTGAGATGGGGTCTTGCTCTCTCACCCAGGCTGGAGTGCAGCCCCCAGGTTCGAGCAATTCTCCTACCTCAGCCTCCCGAGTAGCTGGGACTACAGGTATGCATCACTACACCTGGTTAATCTTTTTGTATTTTTTGTAGCGACGGGGTTTCTCCATGCTGCCCAGGCTGGTTTCAAACGCCTCGATTCAAGTGATCTGCCTACCTCAGCCTCCCAAAGTGCTGGGATTATAATTTGAATTTAAAAGTGTAATTGCAGAAGTTAGACTTGTGATTTTAAGTTGAAAGTTTTATAAATTTCTGTGTTGGGAGAGTTAGAAGAATTTAAGTATTGCTATATTTATCAGTTTATTATATTTACATTTATTAAAAGTGATTGTTAAAATTTTGTTTAAGTCAGATAATTGAGGTATTTAAAAAGAAATTGCATATATTAAATTTATAAAAGTAGTTTAAAATGTTTGAATGTATATACATAAGCTTATAAGTAGGACCAAATATTAACCAACAACATTCTAAAGATGTTTCCTATAATTTGCTACAGTTATAAATGGGGGGAAAATCTTTCAAAGAACTTAAAAGTTAAAGGAAGGTTTTTTACAGATGAATGGATAAACAAAATGTGGTATAGCCATACAATGGAATATTATGCAGCCTTAAAAAGGAAGAAAATTCTGTCACATGCTTCAACATGGATGAACCTGGAGGACACTATGCTAAGTGAAATAAGCCAGTCATGAAATAACAAATATAATATAATTTTACCTATGTAAGGTTAGAGTAGTCAAATTCATAAAGACAGAAGTAGAATGGTGGTGCCAGGGGCTGGGGCAGGGCAAGGAGAATGGGAAGTTAGTGTTTAATGTGTACAGAGTTTCAGTTTTGCAGATGAAAAGAATTCTGTGGATGGATGTTAGCAGTGGTAGAACAACAACGTGAATGTACTTAATGTCACTGAACAATGTGCCACTTAAAAATGGTTAAGATGGTAAAAAAAAAAAAAATATATATATATATAGAAATATATATATCGAGAGAGAGAGACAGAGAAATGACACCTGAAAGTGCCCAATCCTTAGACCTTTAAAAGCTCTACTTACTGAAAATGTTGCCCAATAAAGTATAATTATAATTATTGGTGATAATAGTCAACAAACGTATGCTTAGTTAATTCTTTATATTAAATTATTCCTGTTGGGAAAAAAGCTAAATGAAGATTTTTTAATTGATCATGCCAAAAAGTTATATTGCTTTTTTTTTTAAAAAAATAAAGTTATCTTTAATCTTTTCCATGCAGAAAAACCACCTACAAGGACTCCTCAAACTCACAATAAACATAGACTGTTCTCATAGGTAAGTGAGGGTTCTAGGGCTCTAACCAAGGCAATGGAAGGATGGATGGAGAGGAGAGGGGCTTATGTGGCAGGTGTCACCCAAGTAGAATGGTCCCACTGATGGAGCTATGGAAGAAGGAGCAGATGGCATCTGGGGAAGGGGACGCCACATGTTCAGGTAGAAACTGAGCATTCAGTAGCCAGCCTGATCCCAAGGCAGGGCACTCAGAGACACCGGGTAGAGGTAAGGATTTGAGGGTGTCGGTGGTGGTGGAAGTCCTGTGTGCTGCAAAAAAGACCCGAGAGACGTGTAGAGGGACCTTGACCAAAGACATAACTCTGAGGAATGCCAACACTTTCGAAGTGGTGGGGCCTGAGATGGCAAGGTTCACTTAAATGGTATAATTTCAGGACCCAGAATTCCTCTGCATCCCTCCTCCACCCCATATCTCTTCCAGGGCTTTGCCATCCATGCCTGGAGTACTTCAACCCAGGAAAAGTGGCTACAAGACTTTGACGTTCCACTCAGAGGTCCAGGGATTTTGGTGGGAGAGATGACATAAGGACTGAAATCACACAAAGGTGCAAATGACTAATGCCAGTAGGTTTCTGGAAGCAGGTTCCCTGGGACTGGAGGGTGCACTCCAAGGAAAGCTGAGTGATGAGGAGGCACCAGGAAGGGAGGAAGTGCTCAGAAAAGGGGAGGCCGGTGGCAGGAGTGACTCCTGGTCTAGCAGGTCTTCATGTCCATCTTGTTTTCACTCCAGGGGAATTTCAGCCTTAGCTTTGCCCAGGTTTGGGTGGCAATGATAGGGACAGGAGGCAGGGAAATTCTGGGCAGAAGTGGGCGGGTCCCCAGCAAGGGCCCCACCCTCAAGCCTGAAACTATGGTCCAAAGTGAGATCATACATTCCTGTTTTCCTGCCTGAATGTTGCCTTTTCCAAAACCACCCATGGCCTGCCCCACCCGCTCTCCTGTGCCATGAAAGCCCAGGCTCCACCGGCAGAGAGAGAAGAAGCAGCTGGATGTCAGAGACTACGGTTGAATGTCGGAGAGAAGGGGCTTGACTTCAGAGGGACAGTTTGATGGCATAGCTTTGGAGAGGAGTCTGGCCAGGGATGGCCGGACTTTGGGGGAAGATTACATACCCACTCCCTCCCCTTTTCAACTCCACTTCTCACTGAGAGCCACTTTCATCAGCAATAAAATCCCATGCATTTATCATCTCCAATTTGTTTGTGTGACCTCATTCCTCCTAGACCTCGGATAAGAACTCGTGTGTGGGTGCAAAGGGCTGTCACACTGACCTTCCACTGAGCTGTTAACACTTAAGCCATCTGCAGGTGGCAAAGCTAAAAGAGCATTGACTGAAACACTCCTTCTGGAGCTTCAGGGGTTGTGGGCACTCCCCTAGACACTGCTGCAGGGCCAGTACACAGTGTGTTCCTGCTGGCACCCAAAGTGCTCTCCCTGGCTCCTGCACCCGCTCACCTGCATGCTCCCTCCCTTGAGGGGTTGAGTGCAGTGGATTCTATTGAGTGGGGTTTGCCCCTGCAGGCACTGAAGTAGCTAGTTCAAGCACCTACACTCCAGTTCCCACCCACAAGGGGTCAGGGAAATTTCCTGCTCCAGCAAGATCCCCTGAGAAATAAGTGAGGCGGAATCTCTTGCAGCCTCTGGTGAGGGCTGGTGGGGTAGAGGTGGGGGGTGAGTGGGAAGAAGCCACCCCATCAGCTTTGTCTTGGCCTTTGGTGTTTTTTGATCTTTAATTCCCCCAGTATTGGTTACATTCCAGCTGTGGCTGGGTATCCCTGCTTCATTGGTTAACGAAGAGCAGGTGCATCATTAGTTAATTACCTCCTCAGGCCTCAGAGCTGCCCAAAAGGAGGAGGCAGTGGAAGCTTTGTCCTGCCTCAGACCACTGCTGCTGGAAGAGGGAAGGGAGCAGTGGTCAGAATGGGGCCCCTGCTCTCCATAGGCTTTTCTTCCTCCTGGTCTTCTTCTCTTGCCTGAGGGCTGGAATGGAAGCTCCCTGAGGGTCAGGCCCAGGCCCACCTCCATAACCAGGTTTCAGGCCTAGCCCCAAGCCTGGCCCGACTCTCCGGCCCTGAGCCAAAGAGGTGAGTATTCAGGGGCTGCCCGGGCTCCGTGCAGAGAGTGCCTGGCCTGCCACCCCATTGCTCTCAGGGAGCCCTGGGTTGAGGGCAACTTCCAGGAGTGGGTGGTGCATGGCTGTGCCCATGTGGGAATTGGGCTGTCCTGAGGCCCCCAAATTGCATATCAGCATATTATTCAGAGCCCCTTTGGATGCCCTTGGGCAAGGGGGAGAAGTAGATGGGTAGCTCCTGGGGCCATTTGCTAGATAAATTAGAGGGGCAGGGGTTGAGAAAAGGCCTCTGTGAAAAACAGGCACCTCCTGTTCCTAGAAGGAAGCGCGTCTTTTGCCAGACATCAGGTGGACATTGGGATATCGGGCCCTGGGATAGTGGTGAGTGAGGTTCTTGACAACTCCCCCAGGGTGAGCTCTAACTGCCTGCTGCCCACTGTGCCCTTAATCACATTTAATTCTCAAGAGAGCCTGGCCGGGGGAAGAACAGCTTCCTCTTCAAATGTGGCCTCCCATATTTTCTACCAACCAATCAATGCTTTTGGAACCCCTGCATGGGGGCCTGTAAACCTTAGCTCCTGACCTCAGGAAATCCATCATCTTGGGGGATGCCAGGCAAACACCTCAGGCCCAGAAACCCAGTGACCCAGGCAGAGGAGCTCTTGAAGAGGTGGATGACATTGTAGGGACACAGACAAGTCAGGGACTCATATTTGCAAAACAGGCAAAAAATCTACACTGTTATCAACATTTTGGGACTTTAGCCTTTGAGGAAATGAGTGAGGAGGGGGTCATGAAATTGTGATGCCTCTAAGACTAGGACTACTAATTCTTCTATTCTGGTGTCTTTTTTTTTTTTTTTCTTGAGATGGAGCCTTGCTCTGTTGCCCAGGCTGGAGTGCAGTGGTGCAATCTCGGCTCACTGCAACCTCTGCCTCCTGGGTTCATTCAAGCAATTCTGCTTCAGTCCTCCTGAGTAGCTGGGACTACAGGTGCCTGCCACCAAGCCCCGCTAATTTTTTGTATTTTAGTAGAGACGGGGCTTCACTGTGTTGCCCAGGCTGGTCTCAAACTCCTGAACTCAGGCAATCCGCCCGCATTGGCCTCCCAAAGTACCGAGATTATAGGCGTGAGCCACTGCCCCCGCCCATCTGGTGTCATCTTCTATCTTTACTCCAAAACTCCAGAAAATCAAGAGGAAATAGAAGTCAGAGTGCTGCAGGCACTGAAGCTGATTGCTCTGTCCCTGGAGGTGCTCCTGCCAGCCTCCCACAGTGTTGCCTCCAGCCAAACAATGAGACCAAGGTTACGGCTGGGAGGCACCGCCTTTGACCTTTTTAGGAACTCAAAACTGACAACACTGCTAAATGGAGAGATGTAACCTTGAGGTTAGGTCTATTGAGAAGTCCTTTGCTCTGGCACTTGATTCTGTTTAAGTGTTTCTTGTCCCTGCATGAGGTTATGTCTCAGAGCTGAGTGATATGGAACAGCTAAGAACCAGGATCATCCTAAGGGCCAGAATGAATGATCCACTAGAGTGGACAACCCTGCCAAGTCTACACTGGTGTTTCTGAGGGCCTGAGGTTAGAAAAAAAAAAAAAAAGCAGCTTTTCTCAATTTTGGCTGAACATGAGAATTACCTAAAGATCTTTTAAACTTGTGAGGCCTGAGTCCCACCCCTAGAGAGTCTGACTTAATTGATTTTGAGGGGAACCCGGCTGTCTGGATGTTTACAAGCTTCCCAGGCAGTTCCAATGTGCTGCCAGTGCTGAGAACCACCACGGTAACACCTGTGTGGCCACCTGGAGTCTACACGTGGGGCTGAACCCTGTCCGCGCAGGATTCTGGAGCAGGCTGTGCTTTTGACATCTGCTGTATTGGTCACAGGAGAAGGGACGAAGGAGAAGGCTGCTCCTGGTGTGTTTCTGGGCAGTGTATTTCTGTCAGGCCTGGATTTAGATGCTTTGGAGGTGAAGAATGAATTGAATTTTCTATTATTATTTTCCTCCTGTATCTGGTGTGTGTGTATGAGAGACAGAGAGAGAGAAAGTCTTGCTCTGTGCCCCAGCTGGAGCGTTGTGGTGCGATCACAGCTCACTGCAGCCTTGCCCTCCCAGGTTCAAGTGATCCATCTCAGCCTCCTGAGTAGCTCGGACCACAGGTGCATGCCACCACACCCAACTAATTTTTAAATTTTTTTGTGGAGATGGAGTCTATGTTGCCCTAGCTGGTCTCAAACTCCTGGGCGCAAGTGATCCTTCTTCCTTGGCCTCCCAAAGTGTTGAGATTACATGCATCATGGACTAGTGCAGGTAGGGAATGCACCATAAGGGAGGAAATACTTGATCTTTGGAAGAATTTAGGTAAGAGGGTTTTTCCCTGAAGGTTAGTGAAATGGGGATAACAGTAGTAAAGAACAGCTATTAGAATCCATGTGATACTTGATGACCAACATGCCCATACCCCTTATAAGTCTACTCCCTGGGTTTCTGTCGGTAGAAAGGTGATTATGTAGTCCAAACTTCTACAACAAATGGCTCTCCAAGTGAGATCTTCAGATCATCATCGCCCCATCTCTGGGAACTTGTTAGACATGCATAGGCCCCACCTAGACCTAAGGAATCAGAAATTCTGAGCCCAGCAGTTTCTATTTTTGACAAATTCTCCATGTGGTTCTGATGCTCACTCAAGTATGAGAACCACTGTCTTGCTTTGCATCCACGTCTGCTAAGTAGACTCTAGTTATTAGGAACAAGAGACATGTTTGTTGTCAGTTATATGTAACTTAAATTAGGTTGAAACCTCTCCCTCTAACTACCCCCATGGGTCCTGTGGCCTTATTACTGGCCTTATGATTACTTATGTCCGTCCAAGTGACACAGTGTCAAATAGTTGACAGGTTCTTATGTGTTCAGTCAACATTTACTGAGCAGCTCTCATTTGCTAGGCACTATACTAAGCCCTGGGAATGTAGCAATGAACAAAATCAAAGTATGTTCTTCCATGCAGCTTGTGTTCTAGTGGGGGAGATGGTCCACTGATAGAACTACTAGATTTTTATGCTTAGGTGATAGGAAGAAAAACATGAGAAGGTTGGGAGGCTATTTTTCATAGTGGTTAGAGAAGGCTTCTTTGAGGTGATGTTTGAGTAGAAAGCTGATTGAAATGAGAAAGCCAAATGAAGGGAGCCCATCCTGGGAAGTGGGAACAGTAGTGTCATGTCCTAAGGTAGGAACGAGCTTCACATGTTCTTAAGAACAGAAAGGAAGTTGGTATAGCCAGAGAGGAAATAGCAAGGAGATTTAGGAAGTAAGGTCCAGGAGGCAGTGGTCAGATCAAGAGAAGCCTTAGAAGTCCTGCATAGGTGTGTAGGGGAAGAAAAAATTTTTTTCTACCCTTCTAGGTTCTCCAGCTGGGGCCCTGTAAATGAGATTGGCTAGAGAGACATTAACAGAAGAAAATTAAAGTTTCCTAACGTGTGCATCACACTTGCACATATAAGAGCACTCAGTGATTAGTAACCCAAAGGGGTAGTTAGAACTTGGGTTGAAATACCTGTCAACTCAAGAATGATGAGGTCCATACATTTGGAAAAGAGAGCTTTATTTCTTATAAAGGGTTGCAGCCTGCAGGCTGGCCATCCTCAGGCTGGGGTGCACTTTGAAGGAGGAAAGGTGAAATGAGAATTTATGCTTAAGGGTTAGCTAAGTATACATATTCAACAGGTTATCAGAGGAGCTATGAATATTCAGAAGGGGGAGGTATACACACATAGTAAGCAAATATGCGTGCTACATACATCCCCTGTTCACTCTGGGGTGGAGACTTAACACTTAAATGCATTAGAATCAGGCTCTCTGTCAATGGGTGAAATGGAGGTCACAGAGGCATCCTGTGCACAGTCGCTGTAAACCAGCCACAACCACTTCATGGCTGGTGGCCCCCTATCAGGAGGGAATATTGGCTAGTATTTTTTATTTTTTTTTGAGACGGAGTCTCGCTCTGTCGCCCAGGCTGGAGTGCAGTGGCCGGATCTCAGCCCACTGCAAGCTCCGCCTCCCGGGTTCACGCCATTCTCCTGCCTCAGCCTCCCGAGTAGCTGGGACTACAGGCGCCTGCCACCTTGCCTGGCTAGTTTTTTGTATTTTAGTAGAGATGGGGTTTCACCGTGTTAGGATGGTCTCGATCTCCTGACCTTGTGATCCGCCCGTCTCGGCCTCCCAAAGTGCTGGGATTACAGGCTTGAGCCACCGCGCCCGGCCGACTACTGGCTAGTATTTGTGTCAAACTGCAAAGGGGTAGAGGAGTCCTGCTAAAATCAGTGGTGAAGCAAGTCTTTTGAAAGGGCTGGCTTTGGTCAAGATTGGTAGCTCATACCTGTAATCCCAGCCCTTTGGGAGGCTAAGGCAGGAGGATTACTTGAGGCCAGGAGTTCAAGACCAGTCTGGGCAACATAGTGAGACCTTATCTCTACTTAAAAATAAATAAGGCCGGGCGCAGTGGCTCAAGCCTGTAATCCCAGCACTTTGGGAGGCCGAGACCTCCTGATCATGAGGTCAGGAGATCGAGACCATCCTGGCTAACCCGGTGAAACCCCGTCTCTACTAAAAAATATAAAAAACTAGCCGGGCGAGGTGGCGGGTGCCTATAGTCCCAGCTACTCGGGAGGCTGAGGCAGGAGAATGGCGTGAACCCGAAAGGCGGAGCTTGCAGTGAGCTGAGATCCAGCCACTGCACTCCAGTTTGGGCAACAGAGCAAGACTCCGTCTCAGAAAAAAAATAAAAATAAAAAATAAATAAATAGAAGAGCTAGTTTCTGTTTAGCCCTTAGGAAAGAAAGCCTAATGGCAATTAGGGAGGGAAGAGTATAATGGGGGGGTCTCTCTGATCTCCCATCTGGTCATGGTGGGGAACTCAGTTTTTAAGTTTCCTCTGGGGTATGCTTGGCAAAGAGGGGGTCCATCCAGTCAGTTGGGAGGCTTAGGATTTTAGTTTTATTTCTCATACCACCACCACCACCAACAACAACAAAAAGGGCTTTAGGCTCTTAGACAGGGAAGGCAGGTTATGGAAAGATGACCCTGAAAAGTATGGTAAACAAGGATTGTTTATCAAGGTTTGTTATACAGATTTAAATTGATGCCTTCTCCATTGAGAAGAGTTAAGAATCCTTCCTTTCCTGGAGAGAGAAACACCTCTACAAAGGGAAATTTCCTTTATAGATGTAAATTTTCTTTAGGATATAAAAACTTGTTTTTAGAGTTTTCTCTGAATCTGCTGCTTCTCAATGACTTTTAGCTGAAAATAATTTATTCCAATGGGGCATATTTTGGGGTGGCATATTCTGGTACCCCTCAGGTGTCAGTATGGTTTTATGTCACATTATGACAGGAATATGTTCTGAGAAATGCATCATTAAGTGATTTCTTTCTTGCGTGAATATCATAGACCTACATAAACCTAGATGGTACAGACTACTAGACACCTCAGCTGTAAGGTACAGCCTCTTGTTCCTAGGCTACAAACTTGTATAACATGTTACTACACCGAATACTGTAGGCAACTGTAACACATTGGTCAGTACTTATGTATCTAAGCACACCTAAACATAGAAGAGATACAGTAACAATACAGTGTAAAAGATTAAAATGGTACACTTGTGTAGTGCACTTACCATGAATGGATCTTGCAGGACTAGAAGTTGTTCTGGATGAGTCAGTGAATGGTTAGTGAATTTGAAGCCCTAGGACATTACTGTACACTACTGCAGGCTTTATAAACAACGTACACTTAGGTTATACCACATTTAAAATTTTGCTTTCTTCAGTAATTAACTTTAGCTTACTAGAACTTTTTTACTTTGAATTTTTTAGTTTTCTTTTTGATTTTTTGTAATAACACTTAGTTTAAAACAAGTACATAGAGCTGTACCAAAATAGTTTGTTTTTTAGAGACAGGTCTTGCTTTGTCACCCAGGCTAGAGTGTAGTGATGCAATCTAGTCTCACTGCAGCCTTGACATCCTGGGCTCAGGTGATCCTCATGCCTCAGCCTCCTGAGTAGCTAGGACAACAGGTGTGTGCCACTATGCCTATCTTTTTTTTTTTTTTTTTGTAGAGATGGGGCCCAAGCAATCCTCTTGCCTTGGCCTCACAAAGTGTTGGGATTACAGGCGTGAGCCCCCACACCCAGCCAATGTTTTCCTTACATTCTTCTTTTTTTTTTTTTTGAGACGGAGTCTTGCTCTGCCACCCAGGCTGGAGTGCAGTGGCCGGATCTCAGCTCACTGCAAGCTCCGCCTCCCGGGTTTACGCCATTCTCCTGCCTCAGCCTCCCGAGTAGCGGGGACTACAGGCGCCCGCCTCGTCGCCTGGCTAGTTTTTTGTATTTTTAAGTAGAGACAGGGTTTCACCGTATTAGCCAGGATGGTCTCGATCTCCTGACCTCGTGATCCGCCCGTCTCGGCCTCCCAAAGTTCCTTACATTCTTCTATAAGTTTTTTTCTTTTTTTTTTTTTTACTTTGTAAGCCTTTTTTATTGGAAATGTGGACACAAACATATTTGTCTAGGTCTACACGAGGCTAGTTCATCAAGACTTCACTAGGTGAAGGGAATCTTTTAGCTCCATTATAATTTTATGGGACCATCATTGTGTATGTGGTTCATCGTTGACCAAGATGTCATTATGTCATGCATGAGTATATTTCATTTTGAATGATGGGCCAGCTACTTAAAGGTATTGATATGAGCAAGGTGGTATCTATCTTTGAACAAAAATCCCTCTATATAATGGACCATTCCATAAGAGTATAAGCAGGGAGATAAGTTAGGGAGATACCAAGTGTGAGACATGGCAGTATGGAGGTAAGGGTGAAAACCAGTTGGATTCTAGATATTTTGAAGAAGGAGTCAACAGGACATGCTGATGGATTAGTCTGGGCTGGAGAAGAATTAAGACTGGAGTCTTTGTTTTTTTTTGTTTTTTTTGTTTTTGTTTTTTTGTCGTCTAAAGTCTTCCCCAAAGCCCCACATCAATAGAGGGGATAGGAAGAATGTGGAGGGATTCACAGGCTCTCTCCCATCCTCTGAGTGCCTACATTGGCCATCATAGGCTGGCTTGTGTACTTCTTCACAAACATGATTTTGTCCATAACTGAACCATGTCCTCAAGGGTCATATCTTAAACTTTTCTGAATCCTTCACCCCTACCCACTCCCAATAGAATAAAACAGTTGTGAGAACATAGGAAAGCATGCTATGGACTAAACCTGGGCTAAACCCTTTTCAGGTAGCGATGACAGCCTTAGAGATGAGGAAACAGACTCAGGGAGTAAAGCTATTTCCCTGATAGTAGTGACCACCTGAAACAGCTTCCTGCCTGCCTGCCTGCCTTCCTTCTGGGCAGGCAGGAATTTGGGTGGCAAATGGTTGATCTGGGTGTTACACCAGCAACTTCTCAATTTATGTTGCTGCTGAGCAAATGCTGCCTCATTGTGATCTGTCTGCTGAAGGAGTTCAGAAAATGCCACCCCAGAGTATGTTTTGGTGTGCTGATTGCTTTGAACTGAGGGCATTTTTTTTTTTTTTTGAGACGGAGTCTCGCTCTGTCGCCCAGGCTGGAGTGCAGTGGCCGAATCTCAGCTCGCTGCAAGCTCTGCCTCCCGCTGGGAGTACAGGCGCCCGCCACCTCGCCCGGCTAGTTTTTTGTATTTTTTAGTAGAGACGGGGTTTCACCGTGTTAGCTAGGATGGTCTCAATCTCCTGACCTCGTGATCTGCCCGTCTCGGCCTCCCAAAGTGCTGGGATTACAGGCTTGAGCCACCGCGTCCGGCCTGAACTGAGGGCATTTGAGAGACAGTGGATGAAGGCAGAGGCTAGCTTTGAGCTCACCTTATCTGTCTAAAGACAATCCTCCAAAATGAACTCAACTGTCATGACTTCCCCAGGAATCTCTTCAACCAAGAAGACCAGCTCATAACACAAGAGAGGAGACTGAGGTTTGACCTCATGCCCAGAAAACAGACTTTGTCACAGGCTGTCACCTTTTCTTCTGAGGGTCCACTCATCTTTCCCAACATGAACTGAAGAATCACGAGGTTTGTACATTTGGAAAGGAGGGTACCATGACCTGCAGGCAGGACGTGGAGCTACCAGCTGAAACCGAAAAGCAAGTGCTCTGAGGGAGAGAAGGATGAGATGGGAATTTATGCTGAAGGACTAAATACACATATTCAACAGGTTGTAGGAGGAGCTATGAATATTCATGAAGGGGAGTGAGTACATGTGTAGTAGGCTAACATGTATGTAACATGCATTCCATGTTCACTTTGGGGTTAAGACTTAATATTCAGTTAGACTCTACAACAAAAAGTGAAGCAAAGGACAGGAAGGCTGTCAGTGCAAAGTCCCTGTAGACTGACCAGAATCACTTCATGATTGGTGGTCTCTATTGGGAAGGAATGCTGGTCAGTTGCTGTGTCAAAACAGCAAAAGGCAGGGACGGCGTCAGGTGATTGGTTGAAATTGGTGAAGCGAGTCTGTCGAAAGCTGGTTTCTGTTTAACCCTTAGGGAAGAAGGCCTAATGGGGGTTGGGTGAAGGAAGGGGTAGATGACAAGGCCTATCTAACCTCCCAGCCCATCATGGCCTGGAACTCAGGTTTGTTTTTTGGTTCCCTTGGCGAGAGGCAGCCTATTCAGTCAGGTGGGGGGCTTAGGATTTTACTTCCCACCAAAACTCATTTACAGTTCCCTAAGTTGCTTACATCCCCCTCCAGCCTCCCATATGAAGAGAGTGAATATGCTTCTAGATCTTACCGGGATTTAGGGGATATTCACTTTGCTTTCATGTGATGTCCCCATGCATACAATAAATTTGTATTCTTATCCCCATGCATACAACAAATTTGTATTTTTATTTTTACTGTTAATCTGTCTGCTGCCAGTTTGTTTCACAGACTCAGTCATCAAAGCCTCAGAGGACAGAGGGAAAGTTCTCCCTCCCCATACTATTCTCAGCAGGTGCCAGAGCTACCTTTTCCATGGCTTCCATGAAGATGACTTCCCTCTGTGAGTCACTTCAGGTGGTTGGAGACCAAAATATGCCACCACGAAAATATGGCTGAAAAGTTACAATTTTAAGAGAAAGTTACATTAATAAGGGAAATCTCCACCTGTAAGAGTGTCTCCCTCTCTGTCCCAGGAGGAGAAGGATGGCTAAATCACCAGACACTTAATGGAGGAGGCGTGACTTAAACCTGCAGAACAACCTTACCTTTGTCTAAGGTGCTTTTCCTGGTCTTCGGGTCTTAACGGGGTCTTTCTCCATGCTCTTAGTTCTTTATTTCAAAGAACCGATGGTATTTAAAGCTGAAGTTTAAACTTTTTCTTTGAAATCTCATTTCTCTGGGTTATCTCCCATATATACACGAGAGACGCACATTATCAAACTTCTGTTTGTGTTTTTGCTTGTTAACCTGTCTTTGTTACAGGGAGTCCTGGTTAAGAACTATGAAGAGTAGAAAGGATTATTTTTCTTCCCCTACAAGGTCTTACCCCATTCTCCACATTCTTTTGAGGGTGCCGGTCCTGAATGTCAGCTGAAGGGAATACCATATCCTATGAATCATTTGTTATGTCTTTTTGCTTTATGTTTTAAGCCTCTTTCTTCATACCTTCCCCTCAACAACTTGAACATGCTTGTTTTCTGGCCCAGGCATAGGAAATGTATGCAAAGGGCAAAATAGAAGCTTTGCTGTTGAGAGCACTCATATAAACTGATTTTCTTCCCAGTGCCTCCACCCAGTTCTTTTCTTCCTACAGGACTCAGACTCTCTTGGACAGAAATCTTTGTCCCTGTGAAATGCTGCCATGTCATCCTGAGAGACAAGATGGGTGAGTTCTCTATCGTGATGATGTGAAGTTGGTTTCCTTGGAACATCTGGTATAACTGGGCCATCTGAGCTGGCCCCCAAAGCCACGTTGTTATTTATGCCCGTGGCTTTAGGGCCACAGGAATCAATGACTGTGAGGCAAACCCTGACAAGATCATGTTTCAGGATGTCTCCCCTGTGGTAGAAAGAACATGACCCCAAGTTCTTTCCATGCCTGTTGGAACAAGAGAGCACATGTTTCTGCCACCCAGGTCTGGCTGTGCATGTGGTCTTGCTAGCTAAGAACTATGCTTTACATGGAGATAAAGCACTGCAGGGGGAAGTATTATGTCTTCTGGGATCCTAGAGTGGATTCCAGGGAAAAGATCACGAAGTCCTGTATTACAAAATCTCCCGTTCCATTTCAAAGAGTCTCCTCCAAACCTGATGGTCCAAAAACCCAAATGGAGAAGAGACTTGGGATCTCAGGAACTTCGGTGCCCCATGTGGTTTAGCCAGTCTCTCATGTTATTTGGCAAGCACACAGCAGGCAGCATCCTGGCCACCAAGTTGCCAGAAACAAGTGAGATAGGTCTTTTGAAGATAACCTCTTCCTCAACCTCTGTAGAAACATCAGTCTTTGATACAAGGTGGTCAGAAAACCCAGAAAAAAGTACTTTTGCCTGGGCCTCAGGCAGCAGAGAGGTCCCTTCCAGCATTGTAAGTTCCATAACAAGCTCCATGGTGACCCAAACTGGCAGCTTGGTCCTCACTTGTAGAATGGGGAAGGCTGGGGAACACTTCAGAAGTTGGGCCAGCCTCTGTGGACTCACCAGGCATGATGACAGGTACCCGTAATTCTTTTTTTTTTTTTTTTTTGAGGCGGAGTCTCGCTCTGTCTCCCGGACTGGAGTGCAGTGGCCGGATCTCAGCTCACTGCAAGCTCCGCCTCCCGGGTTTACGCCATTCTCCTGCCTCAGCCTCCCGAGTAGCTGGGACTACAGGCGCCCGCCACCTCGCCCAGCTAGTTTTTTTTTTTATTTTTAGTAGAGACGGGGTTTCACCGTGTTAGCCAGGATGGTCTCGATCTCCTGACCTCGTGATCCGCCCGTCTCGGCCTCCCAAAGTGCTGGGATTACAGGCTTGAGCCACCGCGCCCGGCCGGTACCCGTAATTCTAATTCTAATTCTAATTCTAATTAATTCTAATTCAATTAACCACTCAGATTTGGGCTTATGGGAAAGAATGACATCTTGGGAAAGGGAGCTGCTTTCTCTCAGCCCCTCTCAGGGAGTGGAAAACTTCCCGGAGCGTACAAGCAGCTTCCTATACAGATGAGCGTCTTGCCTGGTGACACGCCATGTTTCCCATGGGGAAAGCCTGGGCCAGGCTTGGTCAATGAGGCCTGATTGTCTCTGGAAGGCAGGCCAGATTCTATTTCTGTTACCACACAGCTTTCTCCTAGCTCCAGTTCTGCTCTTGCTATGTTCCAAGCTGAGTGCTCTCTGACTGACTTGGTTTTGGTGAATTCCTACAGACATCCCAAATTCTACCATCAAGCGGCTTGCTTGCTCAAGAGCCAAGTTCATCTCCAGTGAGGCAAGAGTCACTTTGGCAGATGCATCTCTGGGTGGCAAAGCGTTAATACCTCTTGCTCTCTCCCAAGGCCTTTGAGTGGCTACCTCTGAGGTGAAGTCATATCTTCTCCCTTGGATGACCTTATCCTCAGCCCTCCCTGAGCCAGGACAGACAGCTGGCCTGCCCCGTGGTGTGATCTCAGAGGGTGCCTCCTCAAAGCAACATAGGAATTTTACAGGAAGAGACTCAACACACACTTCTTGGAGTCCAAATGGGCTGGCCACAGAATCGCTGGAGAACCTGGCCAGTGTGATGCTGACAATGGCCCCTCAACAAGCTCCTGTAGCCATAACTGCCCTCCAACATGCTTCCTAACCTACACTGGTGTTCCCACCCTCTGCCTACCACAGAGAACCCGGAACACTAGAGGGGACCATGGGAATGTCTACAATAGCTTCATGGTTGCTGTCAGGACATCCAAAGGCAACTGTGAAACTATTTGAGACTAGAGGGGAGGTAGATCCCTCCCTCAGCTCTTTGAGTCCAGCCATTCCCCAGGGCTTGTTCAGTCAAAGAGAGAGAGAGGCTACTGGCAGCCTCTCTGCTGAACTCCTTGGGAGCTGCAATCCCAGCTTTCTGCAGACTAATGTGGAGTGCCTTCTGCAGAGCTCAGTGGCTTCTCTGGCTCCCTCCTGAAGCCAGGGTGAAATGGAGCTGGCATCTAGACGTCTAGTGAGTACTTCCTGGCCTGGGCCCAAGGAAGCTGTTCCTAGTGGGACAATAGCGGGGCCTCACTACTTGAGGTCGAGTGAGAAACGGTTCCCAGCTACGTCATACAGCAGAGGCAGCACAGAAGGAGCAGCCTCCTTGAAGGAGGAAGACTGGGTGATGCACTGCATCCCTTTGCTCTTGGGCTAGTTCCTGGGTTCTGGCTTTCTCACATTCTGGGACCCTCCCCTGGATGTGAAGTGCCTTCAGGGCCAAAGACATGTGCTACCGCATGTGGCTGCTGCATTGGTCTTGGAACTGTAAACTGGCTGGGCAGTGACCTCCTCTGGGGAGTCCCTTGAAGAGCATACTGACATGGCCACTCACCCTCCAAAGGGGCTGCTCTAAAGGAAGCTAAGATCTGGAAATCCACCCATTCCCTGGAACAGGTATGGAGAGACTTCCCCTGGGATCTGCCAGGTTCCCTTCCTAGCTTTCCAGAGAACCCCCCTGGGAAAAGGACCCAGACTGTAGGGGCTCCTGCTGTTCTACCCATCTGTCCCCTGGGAAGAGGGTGAACCCTCTCTGGAGACTTTGACACCCCAGAACTACATTGGTGGGTACCGCTTTTTTTCTTATCTGTAAAAAAAAAAAGCTTAATATTTTATTTGTCTGCATCCTTCTCTGTATTTCAAACCATCCTTCTCTAAATGAACTTTAGAAGTTTCATTACAGTTTCTTGAAGGTAGACTCTGATTTTATTTATCTAGTGTCTTTTACCCTCTTTCATTATAGTTTGTTTTGTTTTGTTTTGTTTTGTTTTGAGACAGTCTTGCTCTGTCACCCAGGCTGGAGTGCAGTGGCACAATTTTGGCTCACTGCAACTTCCACCTCCTGGGTTCAAGCAATTTGCCTGCCTCAGCTTCCCGAGTAACTAGAATTACAGGTACCTGCCATCACACCAGCTAGTTTTTGTATTTTTAGTAGAGACAGGGTTTCACCATGTTGGCCAGGCTGATCTTGAACTCCTGACCTCAGCTGATCCAACTGCCTTGGCCTCCAACTGCCTTGGCCTGGGATTACAGGCGTGAACCACCATGCCCAGCCTCATTATAGTTGTATTGGGTACATGATTCTAAGTTGAAAACTTTTTCTCTCAACATCTGCCAGAAGTTATTCCACTGTCTCTTGTTTCTGTTGTGGCTATGGAACCTAAGTGACATTTCTTCAAGGTGATCAATCCTGTCTCTGACTTTGTTTTAAGATCTTTTTAAAGTTTTGAAATTTCCTTAGGTCTGTGTCAATTCCTTTTTTATTTTACATTTTGCTTGAGCATACTAATTTCTGGGTATTTATTGTTGGATAGCAAACTGCCCCAAAACTTAGTGACTTAAAGAAATAACCATTTTATTACCTCTTTTGTGAATCAGAAATTTAAGCAAGTATCAGCTGGGCAATTCTTCCACCCCACACGAGATTGGCTGCAGTATCTTGGTGGTATTTAGCTGAAATCTGGGCGGGTCTGGAAGGTCCAAGATAGCTTTGCTCATATGAGTTTACAACATGAACATCAGTGGGGACAGCTGGGAGGCTGGACTCAGATGTGTCCCTCTTCCTTTTACAGTCTTGAGATTTATCTAGTCAGATTTCTTTTTTTTGACACGGAGTCTCGCTCTGTCGCCCAGGCTGGAGTGCAGTGGCCGGATCTCAGCTCACTGCAAGCTCCGCCTCCCGGGTTTACGCCATTCTCCTGCCTCAGCCTCCCGAGTAGCTGGGACTACAGGCGCCCGCCACCTCTCCCGGCTAGTTTTTGTTTTGTATTTTTAAGTAGAGACGGGGTTTCACCGTGTTAGCCAGGATGGTCTCGATCTCCTGACCTCATGATCCACCCACCTCGCCCTCCCAAAGTGCTGGAATTACAGGCTTGAGCCACCGCGCCCGGCCGACAATCTAGTCAGATTTCTTACAAGGCCTCTGGCTTTCCCCAGAACAAGAGACAAAGATGGAAACTAAGGCTGCTTCTGACTTAGCCTTGGGAGTCTTACAGCATGACTTTTAGGTCCTATTTATTAAGCAAGTTGCTGAGGCCATTCCAGATACAAGGGGAGAAGGATTAGACACTACCCTGCAAGGGGTGGTATAGGGAAGTTTTTATGGCCATCTTTAATTACTACATTGTACATCCTAGATCTGTGGATTCATGTTGTTCGTCAGTTCTAGAAAACTTGTAGCCATCAGATGTTGCTCTTTTTTCCATTTTTCTGCTTTTTCTTTCTGGGTCTCCAGTTAGATATCTAAGACTTTCTTCTTTGAGCCTTCAAATCTCTTCTTTCATGTTTTTATCTCCTTGTCTTTGTGCTAAATTATGGGTGAGTTTGTTGGTTCATGAGTTTTTCTTTTCTCTGACATTTTACCACAATATTTCAAACGTATGGCCAAGTTGAAAGACCTTTACAATGAACAACCAATATCTACTACCTACATTCTACCATTAATATTTTACTTACTTCGTATCTATATATTCATCTTATTTTTTGATGTATTTCAGGTAAATTGCTGACATCGGTATCCATTGAGCTTTATTTCAATTTTGCATTTCTAGAAGTTCATGTGTTTTCTAATCTGCCTATTCCTAGTAGTGTTTTTTATTTTGATTATATTCTTTATTTCTTTAAACTTTTCTCATGTAACTGTCTTCTTTATCTTAAAATTCTAGTAAGTCCTTGGATATAAATTGTTTTTTGTTGTTTTTTGCTAAAAATGCTTTACTCTTGATCTTAATCTATACAGCCCTGTCTGTTTGGAAGATATAAAGGAAGACAGCGAGAGAGAGGAGGCAACTTGGTGGTTTCTGAGAACACAGTCGTCAAGGTTGTAATATGGCATCATTATTGTTAGTCCTCACACTGTCTACTAGCTATTTAAATGAGAACAGAAGTTAGAAATTCAGTTTCTCAGTTACACTAGCCACATTTCATGTTCTCAATAGCCACATGTGTCTAGTGGCTACTGTATTGAGCAGGGCAGATTAGAGTAACATCCATCATTTATATACATGGCATGACCATATTTAAATAAAACTGTAGTTACGAAAAACAGGCAGCAGCTGGATTTGTTTCACGAGCTGTAGTTTGCAGATCCCAGCTCTAGGCCTAAACTGTCATGCTTTCCTTTGAAGAGGACTTGCTTTTGCTTGTAGCTTGGTGAGTACCAAACTAGAAGCACACCAGCCCTCCAGGGCTCTCCTCAGGGCAAGAGTCCCAGATTTGTGTCCTCATTTTCTTGCCGTCCCAGGGCTTAGTGTCTACAAGTACCCTCAGGGCAATGTGGCTCTTAGCAAGTTCTTGCTGTTCTAATCCCATCATGGTTGTCTCTGGAGGGTAAGGTGGGGAGAGGGTCCATAGAGACCTCGTTTGCAAATAAAACATTTTGTGTACCAGAGGTAGATGTTCTCTCTTACATTATTTTCCTTCTCACCTCTGGTTAAACTTGGCAGTTATGTCTTCTTCAGGAGAATTGAATAAAACTTTCAGTCTCTCTAGGAAGTTAAAGCTGTGCACAGCTTTCTTCATGATGTTCCGATTCAGCACTGTATCTGATGTCTGGGGATTCCTTCGTGGAGTGTTGAGATCTGTACTCACTGGAGGGCAGAGATGAGATCATACAGAGCCTAGATGTGGGCCTTGCCTGTTCTCTCCAAGCTGCCAATGCCAGGATTAGTAGCACTGAAAGCCAAGGTGAGAGGCTTCAGATAACTCAGATGGGGAAGGGTTAAGAAGGATGGCCAATGATAGATGGATGAGGGGGTCTCTATTAACCCACATACCACCCTCTGAGAGCTCTGCATCAGGATGGCAGAAGGCCCCTTAAGAGCCTGTTGGGGACCTTGCCATGTGTTCCAAGTGTCATTTATTTTCCTGCTTGCTGATAAGCCATGGGTTGGATTAGCTTGCTCCTCTTATCACCTTCCCAGGTCTGGGTCAGTGAAGGAAATGAGATCTTGGCCCCTGAGATCTCTGCCCCTGTGTTCTGGAGCAGAGGCTGGAGATGCTGTAAGATCACTCTCCATCCAGCAGGCACTTGAAGGTGCTTGTTGGCAAGTGGGAGACAAGAGCCAGTCCCTGCCATCAAGAAGTGGAGGGTTAGAGACAAACCAATGACAGCCAAATGCAGCGTGACTAATGCCATGCATGACAACTTTCAGGATACAAGTATTTGCAGGGTACTGAGGGCCACCAGAGAAGGGAGGAATTATGGGGAAGTAGAAGAGAAGCCTGTAGGGCTGGTGACATGAGCTGAGCACCTTCTGAGAAGCCAGCAGCTCTGTTCCATAAGTGTAACTTAAGGCGAGTCTTATGCTAACTTGGGGTTAAATAGGTGGCATTGATTGTGCCCTTCTATGACTCAACTGAGTCTTGTACTAACCTGGTTCCTTCATCTCTCTCCTGTCTCTTCCATCCTTGACCCACTGAGATGAGACAAAACCTCAGGGTAGTGTATGTTCCAATCAGAAGGTGCCATGTGGTTTTGAAGGATCCATTAGGGGAGCTGCCACGGAATCGATTCAGCCGCCTGCCAAACATCTGGTACAACTGGGTCATCTGGGATGGGCGAGAAACATTGTCGTTTACATCCAAGGGTTTGATGGCCATGAGGACTGTGCCGAGAGCCAGGACAAGCTCATCTTCCATGGGGTTTCCCCGACTGTGGAGAAGAAGGTCTCACATGCATGTGGACACTGGGGAAGTCAGATGTTTCCTTCAGGGCCACTGGCTGTCAGCGTGGTGCTGCTTTCCATAAGATTGACCTCAAGACCCACCAGCGCTGCATTCCAAGGCCAATACTGTGCCTTTGCTGAGGCCAAGAGAGAATCCCCCATGAGCTTTGGTATGAGCAGCTTCTCTCTGTTCTGCCCCAGAGTTTCCATTAGGAACCATCTCAGATCCAAGTGTCGCCCATATGGGAAACAGAAGGGCAGAGGCTGGGGGGCCCTCTCAAATGGGGAATGAGGAAGCCTCAGAGGATAGAGGGGAGGCCTACAGCATCTGATCCCTCTCTTCCTTCTACCCACTGGAAAAGAAGATCCTTTGTTAATGGATGAAACCTTAGTAGCCCCAAGGCTGCAGTTAAGCAAGACATGGGATGGAGTACAAGGTCTAACAAAAACCCTGCTCACTACTGCTTTCCCCAGACCGAAGGCTAAACCCATGCAGGATGGCTTGGTGAATCATCTGCTGCCAGCCCCTTCAGAATGGCCCTCCATTCTGCTCTCTGCTCTTTACACATAATCAGGAGAGAGTGCTGGGATCCAGAGTTGCCCTTGAAGAGAGGGATGGAAAAGTGGCTCAGACATGGGAGGGGGTGACCAAAAGAGAAAGTCCGGACTCCTCACCTGCCCTCTGGGAGATCAGATCTCTCCAAGAGGAGACCCTGGATTTGGAAAGTGCTCAGGAAGGCAGTATTGAGCACCAAACCACCCAGAACCCTCCACCTGCTGGCAGCAGCTAGGCCAAACTCTTGGGTTTGAAGAGTGAGAGTGCTGAGCACCAGGCTACTCTCTGGCTTTGGAACCTCCCCACTGGGCCACAGATAATCCCTCAGCAGGCACTGTTGGAGGCCATACCCTTGTCCCAGCACCAGAGCTCCAGGAAGACCAGGACATGAGGCATAAATTCACGGTGCTTCATCTCCCTGCTGGGGGACTGAAGATCACGACCATTAATGGCCTTCTCATCTCAACCTCAGGTAAGGGCAATGGCCAGTGGGAAGGCCTGGACCCAAGGAACTGGCATGCTGTTAAGCATGAATGTGGAAAGGTTACCTAAGTGCATAAGACTGTTCTTGTGTTGCTATAAAGCAACACAAGAAATAACTGTCTGGGCACAGTGGCTCACACCTGTAATCCCAGCACTTTGGGAGGCCAAGGCAGGAGGATCACTCGAGCCCAGGAGTTTGAAACCAGCCTGGGCCACATGGTAAAACCCTGTTTCCACAAATAATATAAAAATTAGACAGGTGTGGTGGCACATGCCTGTAGTCCCAGCTACTAGGGAGGCTGAGGTGAGAGAATTGCTTGAGGCCAGGAGGTTGAGGCTGCAATGAGCCAACACTGCATCACTCACTCTAGCCTATGTGACAGAGTGAGGCCCTGTCTCAAAAAATAAAAAACAAAATCACTGAGACTCACTAATTGATAAGAGGTTTAATTGGCTGGCTTGCAGTTCTGCAGGCTTTACAGGAAGTATGGTGTTGGCATCTATCTGCTCAGCTTCTAGAGAGGCCTTGGGAAGCTTTTACTCATGGGAGAAGGTGAAGAGGGGGCAGGCACATCAGATGATAAAGGCAGGAGCCAGAGAGAATTGGGGGTTGAGGAGAGGTGCCATACACTTAAACGACCAGATCTCAAGCGAATTCACTCACTATCTCAAGGATGGCACTAAGAGGATGGTGCTAAACCATTCATGAGAAACCTGCCCCCATGATCTGATCACCTCCCACCAGGCCCCACCTGCAACACTGGGGATTTACATGTCAACATGACATCTGGGTGAGGACACAGATCCAAACCATATCACCAAGTGCTGATACGTCAAACCGTTTTCAGTGCTGTCTTGCATTGTGGCGGGCCTGGGAGAATTCAGACTGAAGTTTGCCCTTGTCTTCCCTTTATCAAGACTTACTTGTGGCCCTCACTACGTCTAGCTTCCCAGATCACCTAACTTGTTAGTAGCTCTTCTCTTGTCCAGTCTTTTTCATCCTGCAGGTCTCTGCTCAGATGCCACCAACAGTCACTGCCACATCATCCTCTTTCATTCTTTCAGAGCACTTACTGCTGTCAGTGACTTTTTTTTTTTTTTTTTTTTTTTTTTTTTTTTTTTAAGAAAGGGTCTCCCTCTGTCACCCAGGTTGGAGTGCAGTGGTGTGATCATGGTTCACTGCAGCCTTGACATCCTGGGCTCAAGTGCTCTTCCCACTTCAGCCTCTCAAGTAGCTGGGACAACAGGTGCACGCCACCACACTTGACTAATTTTTGTATTTTTAGTAGAGATGGGGTTTCACCACGTTGCCCAGGCTGGTCTTGAACTCCTGCACTGAAACAATCCACCCACTTTGGCCTCCTGAAGTGCTAGGATTACGGGTGTGAGCCACCGTGACCAGCCGTTGGTGACTTTTCTTGTCTCTCTCAGTGGAATGCAAGTGTCATGAGGACAGGTTCCTTGCCATCTGACTTTTCCCTGGTGTATCCTCAGGAACCAGCAAGGGACTTGGCACATAGCATATAGCTGTTGAATGAATGTTACCTCTTCTTCTAGTATCTTCCTATGAGGCACTTCAGGAAATACAACTCAACTGAATACTTGCCTATGACTTTACTCTTCATGGAATCCTGGTGAGGGAGGGCTTTGAGTGAGAAGGGTCTTAAAGAATGCTCTAGAGGTATTTTCTCAGTTCCACAGGCTTTGTTTCTCTCTTTGCATCAGTGGAGCTCCACTGGGGTAATGACTGGCAGATATTCCCTCCCAAATGCCATACAGGAAATTGGGTAGGTTTCTCCCTGTCTTTTGACTGCTGTAGCCCCACTCTGCCAAAATACTGGGTTTTAGAATCCTGTGAGGATTATGTTAAACTTTTCCCCTCAGTACTCATGTTCTGAAGTTGGTAGGTTAAGAAGGCTAGTGGAGCCCATGAAGCTGATTCTGCTCCAGATAAGTAAATGCGTATCCTGGGCCCTCCTTGAGTTTTGGGGAGAGGTGGGAGTTCCTGCATGGAGGCGACCATTGAAAAGCCTGGCAAGCCCTGCCATTGTGACCTGGTGTTTTGTATCTGCTGGGCGCTCGGTAGGGAGTCACCTTCCCATGCCGTGCAGAGCAAAAAACACAATGGTAGCAACTTAGTAACTTTCTAAATAAGTCACCACTATTTGTTTCTGGCCATGCCTCCTATGGGAGCAATGACTGCACTTCTACGCTTCAGCTTTTGCGGGGAGTTTCTCATTCCTGGGCCTCAGGCTGGAACGAACCAGTTTCACTCAGCGGAAAGCTGTTCCCAGGGAAAACCATGAACTTGATGGCAGGGCTGCTCAAAAGCTTAGTTTATCTGGAGTGTATCTTTCTCCCTCCCTTTGATCACCCTCCCCAGCTCTGAGTTTCCAAACTTACACGTTAGGCAGCAGTGGCTTGTGAAGATGAGAATAGTCCCTGTCCTTACTATAGCTTCTAAAAACATGGTTGTCTAGGAGCTTGTGAGTGGGATGAGGTCTTCTTGCTGCTTCATCAGATAATGGTTGAGCCTTTGTAATCCTAAATATTTTCATTTCAAATAAAGTTGTTAAGCCCAATCAGAAAAAAGAGGGAATAAAAAGTGTTGGGTAAGTGTAAGCTCTTAAGAGATACTGGGAGCTCTGGAGGGATCTAGGGGAGACTCCCACTTCTTTCTGGAGTTCATATATTTATTTTAGAGACAGGGTCTCATTCTGTCACTCAGGCTGGAGTACAGTGGCATAATCACAGCTCACTGCAGTCTCAAACTCCTGGGCTCAAGTGATCCTTCCACCTCAGCTTCTCAAGTAGCTGGGACTACAGGCCCACACCACCATGGCCGGCTAATAATAATAATAATTTTAAAAATTACAGAGATGAGGGCTCCTATGTTACCCAGGGTGGTCTCGAACTCCTGGCCTCAAATGATCCTCCTGCTTCAGCCTCCTAAAGTGCTGAGTTTACAGGCATGAGCCACTGCAACTGGCCACTTTTCTGGAGTTTAATAATGGAGTTATGTCAGAATATGCTAAGTTATGGTGTGGTTTCAAGAGCAACCCAGCCTTCTCACTCAGGCCACAGTCCATGCGTGCAGCAGGTGGGCTCTGCTCATTGCAGTCCCCTGGGCACCAGCCTGATGGTTATGTTACCTGGCCTGAGGGGAAGCACTCTGAGGGGTCTTTGCGCTGGCAGTTAGATGCTCTGGACAGAAATGACAGTCACTGGCTGGAAGTGATCTCACAACCATGCCCAAACACGAGAGTTGTGAAGGACTATTTTCTCATGTCTATAGGGGAAAGAGCTGGAAGTATTTGAACAGTTTCAGAATCAGCAACAGGAGTTGACTGTGTTGGCCATTAGGGCTTCAGTTCAAACTGATGTCAGACTTTTAATCATTTAGTGGGCTTGAAGGCCACAAAAGCAGGGTTTCCTAGCCTTGTTCTCCTGTTCCGGCCGAGAGAAATTGTCTCAGTTTATTTTAGAAAAAGCCCTTTTTAGCCACTGTAGTATCAAGAGGCAGCTTTGGAGGATGGATGGTAATTTGAGATTAGGAGCTGGGATCTGGTATTGTAGGCATGGGTGCTTCAGAATTACTTGGGGAATACAACCTGGGGTTTTCTTAATAGGAGTAGAAACAGCAGGTCAAGGGAGGGGTAAGTACCCCTTTATTTTGGCATAGTCATATCCTACCTGATGCAACTGTTCCAAGCACCATACTTTGAAGGCAGCTTTGTCAAGCTGGAACCCAAGGAGGGTTGCCAGGGGAGTTGGGAGTCTTGGGAGTTGGAAGGGATTACTTGGTAGCTGCTCTAAGTATTTGAAGAGGTGTCAGAAGTTTTCTCCTTACTGGTAAGGAATTTACCTGTTTGTAGTGAGATGAATTGGACTCCATTGTAGGTGGTATACTCACTACTCTAAGTGATCAAAGAAGCTGGAGAAGGGATTTGACCCTTCCAAGTGTAGAGAGAAAGAGTGGTTGCCATGGGTGATTCCTCAGGTCCCATCCGCCTCTGTCATCATATTTCTATGATTCTGTTTTTTCTCAGAAATAAACCTTTCCTCACGGGACAGAGTGAATGCCAGTTGAGACCTCACTAATATAAAGACACGGCTGCTCACAAATGTTCCACTGTGAATCCCTCAGGAGTCCTGAAATTGGTGGTAGGATCTCCATTTTACAGGTGAGGTGACTGAGGTTGAGAATGAAGAAAGCCAGGCACCCGTGCAGTCTTACAAGGTATTGTAGCTAAAAGTGGAGTCTGGAGCCACATACGGGCTCTGCAGCTTTCTAGCTATGCGACCTTGGGTAACGTCTCAGTCTAGTCTCTGCAAAATGGAAATGATAGTACCTCATAGGGTTGTGAAGATTAACGAGTTTATAGGCAGCATATTGAACACAGCAGTATCTTAGCACAGAATGTGAGCTACATATGCTTCATGTATTTACTACTACAATCATGATCAATGTCTGAACTAAGTTTAAGATACTATAGGCAAGCAAAACTAACTTCTCTTTCCCTTTCTTCTGTCTCCCAATGTAGATGCAACAACATTTTCCTCACTTCCTGGAAATGGCTCCGTTCTAGCATTTCAACATTATCCAGGAAGTAAGATTTCTTTACTGGAGAATACCAGATACATTCCCAATCTGTTGATCACATTTAGAGACCTGAATTTCCTAAACCCATCTTAAACTGATGGCAGAAAGTAGGTGTGTACTCAGGATGCAAAGTATGCTCTTTGGTCATGTCAGGAAATGGACAAAATCAACCTTTTTGATCCAGATTTCAAGCTATATACTCTCCCAACTTTACAAACACACAAATTCAATATGTTTTTAGTCATTTTTAGTGTATTATGTCTAAGGTTTTGTATTTCTCAGGCTTAATCTGAATAACAACATTACCCAGGGGCCATTGTCTCCATAATCCATTCCCAAGTCTAGTATAAACTTAAACATAAAGCACGTTCTCATCTTGCATTGAGGTCAATTTGAGGGTAAAAATCCCAACGGGGGCATGTGATACTGAAGCACTATTGGGATGCTTTGTTGATGGGGCTTTTTTTTTTTTTTCTCCCTGTCTTCCACAAATGTCTTGGTGACAGTGATGATTAAGTCAGAGCATCTCAAAGAGTCTGAGTGTTGAATCTTCCGAAGTGTTCGAATCTGTGGTAAGGGAAATGAAGCAAAAGGTAAGTTGAGGGTTGGACTGTGTACTGTTGGACTCTTGTTCTTAAGCAGTCCCTTGTGGGCATATCAGTTCCTGCCCCTGCACAGGCATGTGTACACACACTCACATGCACACACACTCCTGGCTTTTGGTTTTTTCCTGGGTGAGAAACTGTTCTTTACACCTTGACTTGCTGATCTGTCTTCTACCAGGGATCCAGGAACATTACTAAGGGGCAATGGGACTTGGGGTGGGGGTAACAGACTGGGATTGAGGTGATTAGATTCTAGTCTCAGATGAGTCCCTAATAGGGTTTTGGACAAAATCGCCATTCTAAATTTCTTTTCTTAGCTTTATAAAGTCCACATGTAAGGTTTTTTGTCTGTTTGTTTGTTTGTTTGTTTTGAGATGGAGTTTCACTCTTGTTGCCCAGGCTGGAGTGCAATGGCACAATCTTGGCTCACCATAACCTCCGCCTTCTGAGTTCAAGCGACTCTCCTGCCTCAGTCTCCCTAGTAGCTGGGATTACAGGTATGCGCCACCACTGCTGGCTAATTTTGTATTTTTAGTAGAGATGGGGTTTCTCCACGTTGGTCAGGCTGGTCTTGAACTCCTAATGTCAGGTGATCACCCGCCTCGACCTCCCAAAGTGCTGGGATTACAGGCATGAGCCGCCATGCTCGGCCCACATGTAAGTTTAACAAGGTTTTAGTTCTAAGTTTCTAACTCACCGAGACCTAACTGATGAGGAACACTATTACTGTCATTATCACCAGCACCAGCATCGTTACCCTTTCTCTGAACTGGTGGTTGACCTGTTTTGGGGAAGTGGTTGTGAAGATTAAATGAGTTGGAAGGGATTACTTGGTAGCTGCTCTAAGTATTTGAAGAGGTGTCAGAAGTTTTCTCCTTACTGGTAAGGAATTTACCTGTTTGTAGTGAGATGAATTGGACTCCATTGTAGGTGGTATACTCACTACTCTAAGTGATCAAAGAAGCTGGAGAAGGGATTTGACCCTTCCAAGTGTAGAGAGAAAGAGTGGTTGCCATGGGTGATTCCTCAGGTCCCATCCGCCTCTGTCATCATATTTCTATGATTCTGTTTTTTCTCAGAAATAAACCTTTCCTCACGGGAGAGGAAACATGACAAGTTTCAAACAGTGCATGGGCATGGCCTATAAAACAATCTATAAAGTGTTAGTGGTGATGAGAAAACATTGCTTACAGGGTTGTGAATTGTGATATGCCTCTTTGAAAACAATGCAACAGACATATTAAGAGCCAAAACCAAATGGTTCTCAGACCAGAGATTCCACTTGTAGAAATCCCAGAAATATATAACTTTGGAAAACTCATACCAACATATTCATCACAGGATTATTAATGTAAATTTTAAAACGAGTGGCTAACAAGATCAAATAAATTAGATCATCTACTTGACTCCTTTGTAGCCACTAAAAGACTAATAGCAATGCAAAAAAAAAAAAAAAAAAAAAAAGAAGATATAAGCCTTCATGCCTTTGACATAACTACAATAACGTAGTTAGGTAGTAGTATACAATGATGAACACTGTAACATTGCTATAGATCCTGGAGTATGTGGGCTTTGGCATTATGAGTCTTCCTTTTTCTTTCATAACTAACAAGGAGGTCTGCAACAGATGACACAGGTAGTCGAAGACAACCAAAAGTGGGAACAGAAGACAATAAGGTTCTTTACTTTTTGTCAAGACCTGACTTGACTTTAATGATCAGTAACTAAGTGTCCACTCAGTAGTTCTTTCCTGGAATTAGTTGCCTTTAACTTTTGTTCTTAAAGTCTCTTCAGAAGAATACACTCCTAACAGAGATAAGCAACAGTGGTCTACATGATGCCACGGTTCATTGGGTCTTTTTTGGCAACACTCCAAAGTATTCTCAGTCCGAAGGCAGCCTCCACAATCAGTTGGTAGGAATGTGTTGTCTCTTGGCTAGTTCTAATAACAAACAAAGATAGTCTTATACCATCATAATCTCTATTCTTGCTTGCAGATCTTCGGAAAAAACAAACAAACAAACAAACAAAAAACAACGGCTATTCACTCCAAAATGATGAAGGCAAGCTAACTGGAATGGAAAAGTAAGTGTTCTCGAGGTTTAGTAGTTTTATTCAAGATGTGTTGGGCCAGGTGTGGTGGCTCATGCCTGTAATCTCGGCACTTTGGGAGGCCGAGGTGAGAGGACTACTTGAGCCCAGGAATTCGAGACCAGCCTAGGCAATATGAAGAAACCCCATATCTACTAAGAATACACGTACATAAACATTAGCTGGGCATGGTGGCATGTACCTGTAGTCCCAGCTCCTTGGGAGGCCAAGGTGGGAGAATTGCTTGAACCCGGGAGGCAGAGGCTGCAGTGAGCCAAGATCATTCCACTGCACTTTAGCTCAGGTGATGGGAGTGAGACCCTGTCTCAAAACTGTTAATTGTATTTGTGGTTATTCCATTTGGGGGAGAAATATATAGTTCTACTATAGTTCAAGTACCTGAAATAAAGGGAAAATACCCATAAAGTGTTAAAACTAGAGTGTCAAACAAGATCTTGATCAGTTTTCCCTTCCTTTGTAGTAAATGGGAGAAGAGCCTGGTAAAACACAATGAACTGTGGCCAGGGTCACTAATGTCTTGAAGAGTATGATAAAAAATCTTCTCTCTGGCTGGGCACTGTGGCTCACTCCTGTAATCCCTGCACTTTGGGAGGCTGAGACAGGAGGATCTCCCGAGAACAGGAGTTCAAGACCAGCCTGGGCAACACAGCGAGACTGTCTCTACAAAAAATACAAAAAAGTTAGCCAAGCATGGTGGCACATGCCTGTTAGTCTCAGTTACTCAGGAGGCTGAGGCAGGAGAGGATCACTTGAGCCCAGGAGTTCAAGGCTACAGTGAGCTATGATTGTACCACTGCACTCCAGCCTGGATGACAGAGAGAGACGCTGTCTCTTAAAAATAAACAAAAACACTCTCTGTGCTAAACCTGCAGGTTTTTTTCTACAGAGGTGAATTAAGAAATTACTTGGTGGAAAAGAATCCTGAATTTAAATAAGCTAAATTAATGAATGCAATAGTCTACAATATAGTTTCATAACTTTACTGTCTAATCTCAGAGTCTTTAAAAACAATGTAACATTTCTTTACCAAGTGGTGTTTAGATTGTTTTCTTCTCCTCCCTTTCAAACCATTCCTAGAAAAGACGCTGTGAATGTCAGGTATGCTTCCTGGCTACACTCAACGTCTCAAGGAATAGATGTGCCTGATCCCCTGTCTTACCAGATAAGGGCCCTCACTGAGGATGCTTTAGGAACCCACAAGGTGGCGAAGAGGTGCCCCTTCCTTGAAGGTATGGATAGGTCTCTTGGCTGCTGGTGGTCAATAGCATGTGCCACACTTGGATTAGGCACGATTCAATCAGGATCAAGTTGAACTAGCCAGAATCCCCCGATGCTAGGCCACGTCATTTCCCATGGAGAGCAGACCCTTACTCAGTCTACATCATGGGAATGTTATGCTTGTCCTCCAACCCGAGGAAGAATTGGCTATTAATTCATCATGTATGTAATATATTGTATTGCATTTTACTATGGGTTAGGCATTGTTTGGGACACTAGGGATTCAATAGCAAACCTATAAGGCAAATCCCTTCCCTCGTGTACTTCACAGTCTAATCAGGAGATAGACTGGATAAATTACAGAGTACCTGAGCTGATATGCTCTATGAAGAACAATCAGATAAAGGGGATAAATGGGGTTTTGTGTATGCACATGTATGTGATAATAGTCTTTAAAAGGTGGTGAAGGAAGGCCTCCTTGAGAAGATGATGAGGGAGAGCCATGTAGCCCTCAGGGGAAGAGGCTTCTGGATGGTGTTGAGGCCCTGCGGCAGGGTTGTGTGTGGTGTGTTCAAGGAACAGGTGGAGGCCAGCAACAGAGAGGAAGAGCAGCAGAGGAGCCTTTGGGACACTCTGGGAGACAGCGTGGTAGAAGGGACTGGACAGTGAGACTGATCAGAACAGCCTATTTCTTCTGTCTTTAGATGTGAATGGGTGTGAGACAGGCCTAAAGCTCTGGTGATCCTCGCTGCCAAGAGGACTGAAGTCCATGCCCCCACGCAGCTTGGCATGCTGTGTGTGCATGCTCCCCGCCCAGGTATCAGTTGCTCAGGCACCCTGCCACTGGCTGTATTTACCAGCTGCTGGGATCTCCTGGAAGTCCTGTACCCTGAGCAGGTCAGGGTGGAGCTCTTATTCTGAAGACTTTGGCCACAAATACCAAAGAAAGCATTTTCCAAAGGAAAATGTTCTAGACAAAGTCCAGGAACTGTTCTAGAACTTGGAACATGTTGTGAGGTCATTTACTACGAGAATGTTCATTGTGCTGATTTTTCTTCTTCAACTTTGCCTTTGAAATACTTCCATAGGATGCTATTCCTGACTCTGATCAAAGTAGACGTGAGTAGGAATTAACTTGAGCATCCAGTTGTTTCCCCAAGGCTCCTTTGTGACCCTTGCTTTTGTCTTGCTTTTTTTCTTCTTATCAAAGATTATATTGGGCAGGGACTTGCACCGGAAAATCGATGTGAGCTCCTTGTGAGCGGGTCCAGCATAGAGCAGTTGGTAATGAATTAACGGATGCCCTTAGCCTTTTTAAGGACTTACTGCTGGTGATGGTAATTCATTTGGTACAGTTACCTCTGAAATAATGTAACCTGCCTGTGCTGCCACAGGCAGATCAATAGACATGATTTTTATTTCCCATCTTGCTAACTTGCTGTGTGACCTTGGTGCTCAGGTCTTGCATATCCCTGTGAAACAAAGGATTAGACTAGATGTCGAAGGCTTTGTTTAGATCTTTGAATGTTAGATGCTGAAATCCCAGCAAAGATGCCATTTAGCACAATCTTTTTCCACTGGACTCTAAGGGCAGGTGGATGTAATCTTGCAATGCTATTTGCAAGTTTTTTTTCTTGAGGTGGGGGTTTCTTAGTTTGTATATGTCAAGAGAAGATTGAGTTTGGCATAAAATAGAAGCTCAGTATATAGTAATTGAATTTCTTATGACTAGAAATCTACATGTAACTGACTATTTAAAATATTTCATGTTTTTTTTTCTTCCCCTGCCCTCTCAAGTGTCCAGATAAGTCAGTGACAGGAGTTAAGTTGGAACAGGGTCTGTGAGTCAGTCATCTGGAGGTTGCAGTCATCTAGCTTCTGTGGATTTTGTTCTAAAGATAGTTTCTATTTCTTTGCATCCATATAAGCTATCTGACGGTAGAATACATTCTGAAATACAACTAGCCTTGTGCTTCTCTGGGTACATGGTCTCAAATGTAACAATCTGTTTTAAAAATAAACAATTTTTGATATGCATAAAATGAAAAATATTTAATTATCAGCTCTCAGGCAATTTAGATTCAGCATCACAAAGGGATGTTAGGCGTTTTCCAAAGTTAACTCTGTGTGCATGCATAGGGTTGTTGAGGGAGCTATATAGCAAAAATAGGTGGCGAGCCCTTATATTACCAGGTTCATTTGTTCCAAGTCTGGCTTTGGCTTTTAATCAAATGTTAACATTTGTTTATTCTCTCAAAAAATACTTACGTATGATGTGCCTGACAATATGCTAGGGATGGGTATAAGAGCATAAATCTCTGAAGGTACTTTCGAAAGCCCATTAGGAAAGGGAATGGGCTCTCGCCCTGTTACTTAGTTCTCGGCCTGTCACTTAGTTTGCTTTAAAAAAAATTCCTCTGTGTTTCAGGAGTTGGATTATCCCTTAACTACCTGGGCCTGCTGGTTGGAGTTGCTGTGCTTACTGCAATCTTGCATATGTTAGTTATTGCTCTTGTGTGACTCGTGACTAGAACGTACATGAAGAAGGCAGATTCTCTGGGTCAGAACACAACATTACAGGAGTGCCCACCTACAGCACCTACTTTTGACCTGAGGAATTTCTTTTCTTTTCTTTCTTTCTTTCTTTTTTTTTTTTTTCCTGAGACACAATCACACTCTGTTGCCCAGGCTGGAGTGCAGTGGCACGATCTCGGCTCACTGCAACCTCCGCCTCCCAGGTTCAAGCGATTCACCTGCCTCAGCCTTCTGAGTAGCTGGGACTACAGGTGTGCACCACCACCCCTGGCTAATTTTTTGTATTTTTACTAGAGATGGGGTTTTGCCATGTTGGCCAGGCTGGCCTAGAACTCCTGATGTCAGGTGATCCACCTGCCAGGGCCTCCCAAAGTGCTGGGATTCCAGGCATGAGTCAGTGTGCCTGGCCAACCTGAGGGACTTCTGTAAGCTCCTTTCCTTCACCCCCTGCCAACCTAAGCTGCATGCCAAGGTTCCAGATGGTGCTCAGGGCAAGAAGGTTCATCAGAGCTGAGAACCACAGGTGTGGAGGGAGCAATCAGAGGCTTGCTGCCTCCCTGATGCCTGTCTATAAAGCAGGGTGGGAGAGAGGACCACCTTGTCTCCTGTTGGAGGTGCCATCAAGTCACACAGATTCTCTGTGAACTTGGGAAGAAGCAGCTTGAGTCCCATCCTGTGCATCATCCTTGTTCTCCATGATGTAAATTATCTTGGGCTTCTGACTCTCTCCCTGGGAGAAGGCCTGTATGCTGTATATTCTGCATCAAGACCCAGCCTGTAGTCCCAACAATGGGCTGAGGTAGACCTGTGGTGACTCAGATACTCTAGTGATGAGTGTGGTCTGCAGGAGGTGCCCAGGGGAGCAGGAAGCACATGGCACCAACTTGGAAAGTTAATGAATGAGTTTAGTGATGGACACACAAGAAACTGTTAACATGTTTTAGAAAACTTACTTGGCCTCAGCACTTTTCTTTCCTTTTAGGCTGGGTGCGGGGTGAGACCTCCTTCTTTTTCCTTCACCCTCAGTTGTATTTGATTGGATTACAAGTTTGTATTTATTTTGTATTACAAGATCCTGTCTTCTGTTCTTTTTTTGGCCACTGTCTATGCCAGGCTGCTATTAGAGCCTGACAGCTTCACCCTAAATAAAAGAAACCCTTTTATGTGTAATTTAAAAAAATAAACAGAAAACCTCTAGATCTTTTTAAAATCTACCGGCAATGTTTGACTCCTTTACTTTTAAAAGTGGAGCTATTCCCATTCCTCTGTTTTAGGCCTACACTTGTCATTTTGTAGAGGAGACCATTGGAGAGGATGCTAGAGGTCTTAAATATGGGTCTCACCCACGGTTTGCTTGCTTTTATTAGACTGAGCTAAAGGGTGGGGGAATTCACATGCCATGAGAGAATAGATACTTGTATGTGCTTGTATCTCACGGAGGTAAGAGTGGGAGAGATTTGTAAAGTAGATCAAGAAGAAAAACTTCAAATTAGGCAGGGTGGGTCCTGAGTTTCTGGAAGCAGGGCCACATTCTCTGCAGTGCCAGGCATGGGTACTCTTACTTGAAGGAAAGCTTCCGGATGAGGGGTGCTTCTAAGCTGGCCTTAGGTTCTTGAGAGATGCAGAGCTAAATGGGATTGGCAGCTCTGATCTTGCTGCAGCAGCCTCCTGGCCCAGCTCCCACATCTTAACCTCCCTAGAGAGCAGCCTAGTCAGAATGGAGCTGGGGAGAGCCGGGTGGGGTGAGGTGCAGAGCCCTACTGAGAGGAGGGGAATGCAGTGTCTCCAGAGACCCAGCCCTGGGGTGGGAGAAGCAGATTCCATGTCTGACTGGTGGAAAGCAGAGGCATCAGGCACGGGGTGCTTTTGTGTGAATCGTGGCTGTATGGAGCATGTACTGGTTCCCATGTTGAGCCCCAGCAAAGGTATGAGGTGAACAGTGTGCAGCTCTGTTCCCACTGCTCCCCAGAATGTGAAAGGTGGCACAACATAGCTGCGGTACAGGGTGGTAGGGCTGCCCACCAGGATGATCCAGAGAGGTGCTGGGCCATAGTCCCCAGGTCTGTTCTGTCACCAGGCCTTCCATCATACCATAGGTTTCGAAATCTTTAAGGTCCCTCTCTTAAAATGCAAATACTCCTGTGAGGTTTGAGGCTTTATTATCCTATATCCTAGACTTGCCTTTAATAAAACAAAAAACCCAGCTTTATTGAAGTCTAATTTGTATATCACAAAATCCATTTTGAGTTGTTCTACCATAACGATCCAACCTTAAAATGCTATCACTCCAAAGATACTTCTACTTGTAGCCATTCCCATTCCCATTCCCACCCCGTCCCTGTCCCAGGCAACCAATAATCTTTCTGTCTGTATGGATTTGCCTCTTGACATTTCATATAAATAATACAATATGTGGTCTTCTGTGTCTTCCTTCTTTCTCTTAGCGTAATGTTCTTGAGACTCCTCCATGTTGCAGCATAACAGTAATCTGTTCCTTTATATTGCTGAGTAATATTCCATTGCAAATACCATGTTTTCATTCACTGATGGTGGACATTTATTTCTAGGTTTGGGCTACTATGAATAATGCAGCTGTGAACATTCATAGCTTCTGTTCTTATATGCACATGTATTTGGAGTATGTGCTTATTTTGGGTAAATTACTTTAAAAAACTGGTTAGGCACAGTGGCTCATGCCTGTAATCCCAGCACTTTGGGAGGCTGACGCGGGTGGATCACCAGAGGTCAGGGTTTCGAGACCAGCCTGGCCAACATTGTGAAACCTCGTTTTACTAAAAATACAAAAATTAGCTGGGTGTGGTGGTGGGTGCCTGTAATCCCAGCTACTTAGGAGGCTGAGGCAGGAGAATTGCTTGAATCTGAAAGGCAGAGGTTGCAGTGAGCCGAAATTGCACCACTGCACTCCAGCATGGCCAACAGAGCAAGACTGCGTCTCAAAAAACCAAACAAACTACCAAACTATTTTCCAAATTAGTTGTACCATGTTACAATCCCGTCAGTAATATATGAAAATTATAGTTCTTCCACACTTTTGACATTTGTTATTGACTTTTATTATAGCCATCCTAGTAAGTATGAAATGATATCTCATTGTGGTTTTATTTTTCATTGCCCTAATGCTAATGATTTTGTGCATTTTCATGTGCTTATTGACCACTCATATATCTTTGAAAAAATGTCCACTTGGCTGTTCCTTTTTAAAATCCAGAGACAGGGCCGGGCGCGGTGGCTCAAGCCTGTAATCCCAGCACTTTGGGAGGCCGAGACGGGCGGATCACGAGGTCAGGAGATCGAGACCATCCTGGCTAACATGGTGAAACCCTGTCTCTACTAAAAATACAAAAAACTAGCCGGGCGACGTGGCGGGCACCCGTAGTCCCAGCTACTCGGGAGGCTGAGGCAGGAGAATGGCGTGAACCCGGGAGGCGGACCTTGCAGTGAGCTGAGATCCGGCCACTGCACTCCAGCCTGGGTGGCAGAGCGAAACTCCATCTCAAAAAATAAAAAAATAAAAAAATAAAATAAAATCCAGAGACAGACAGATGGTCAACTTCCCTGGGAGGTATAGAGGTTTGTCCGGTTCACTGTTTGATCCCAAGTGCTGAGTACAAGAGTCAGAGAGTAGAGGGTCATGTATTAGCGTCCTGTGGCTGCTGTAACAAATTGCCACAAACTTGGTGGCTGAAAGCAACACACATTTATTCTCTTTCAGTTCTGCAGATTAGAAGTCTGAAATCAGTTTCACTGGACCAAAATCAAGGGGTCAGCAGAGCCTGCAGGGGCTCTACATTTCCTTGCCCTTTCTAGCTTCCAGAGCCGCAGTCTTTGCATTCTTTGGCTCTTGGCCTCTTACCCATCTTCAAAGCCAGCAGCATAGCATCTCCAAACCTCCCTCTCTCTGCTTCCTTTGTAATATGGCTTTGTCTGTCTTCTGTAGTAAAATCTTCCTCTGCCTCTCTTTTAGAAGGACCCTTGTGATTACATTTAAGACCCATCTGAATAATCCAGGATAATCTCCCCATCTCAAGGGCCTTTAGTCACACCAGCAAAGTCCGTTTTGCCATGTAGGATAATATTTACAGGTTCCAGGGGTTAGGACCTGGCTGTCCCTGGGGGCCATCATTCAGCCCACCCAGTCCGTAACCTCTCAAATGCACGCGGCCCCACCAGTTCATGGTTCCGTCTTGGCTGGTCTTGAGGAAGACATCAGGCTGAAGGAAGTCTGCTGGAGGCACAGGTAGGCCCTGGAGGGAGACCAGAGCCAGTCGTGCTAGAGACCTCTCACCTCTTTCTTCTGACTCATCTGCTTTCTAGAAACTATGATACGAGGCGTTTGATAGCACGTGTGAGCCGGGAGATGCTGAGGTAGCTAGCACTGTTACCAGGGTGGTGGGGGGACAAGACCAAAACTCGGGGCCTCGTGCCCAGGTCCTCCCGTCTTTGCCTTCTCCCAGCTCCCCTCCAGGCTAACCGCCTCCATGCAGGGGCCGCGGGCTGCTGCTGCCCTGAGAGTTCAGCCCCTTCCCGGGGTGGGTACCGCTTCCTGGCCTCTCTGCTCTCCCGAGGCGACAGCCACCCTGCGATCTCTCGCGCGGCCAGCAGGGGCCAGCATCCCCCGTGGAAAAGGTCACCGGACTGGGCGGGCCAAGAGTAAGGGCTCTGCAACCCCCTACCGCTGCCAAGCCCCTGCAGTGCGGGGCTGCTGCTTCGCCGTCCCAGCTCCGCAGCCGTTTGTGTCTTTCCACTTTTCCCCCCGGCCCGCTGCGCTCTAGCTTTAGGAAAGGCCCAGACTGCCTTGGGCGTGGCAGCCAGGAGTGGACTGGTGCGGGCTGGGAGGCTGGCCGGGCTTCCTCCCCATCTTGGGCCTGGAGAAGGGATGGGCGCGGCGGGAAGGCCCCGGAGGGAGAGCTGGGCCTGGGTTGGTAACATGGTTAGGAATAGCGGCCTCAGGGGCAGGCAGACACATCCGTTTCTTTGTGCACTGAAAGCTCTGAGAAGGACATCCTGATAGCAGTGAACTTCTAGATTTGGAATGAGCTTCTTACCGAGCATCTCAGATTCCAAAGTGCATCTGACTCGGAAGTCCTCGTGGTTCCACCTTCGGAAGGTGGGGGTGAGGTGGGCTGCCTGGGTGCAGAGCACTGAGCCAGGCTGCTGGGAACTCTTCAGCGTCCAGCACCTGTGGGGCTGCAGCAAGCTTTTGCTGCTAGGCTCTCTGAACGAAGCCTCTGATTAAGGTCTTAGTTTAATTGGGTGCGCTCTCACTTTTATTTGTGGCCTGGCCTGAGCGGTTGCCTCCAGCAGCCTCAGCTACCCTCACTGCTTTGTCGCTGAACCCAGGAACGGCTATTCCGCTGCAAGGGAGCTAAGACCTTCATTTGTTGCACTAACGTTTTCCTCGTGGCTTATTTCTCTAGCCTCAGAGAAATCAGAGATTAGAGCCCAGATCTGGGGTCAGAAAAAGACCTGGGTGTTAGGTCTGACTTTGCTACTAGCTGGGTGGCAGAAGATGGGGGAGCACTTCACTCCTTTCTACCTGTTTCCTCCCCTTGTTAAATGGGGAGGCTAACAGCACTTACTGCAGAGGGTGTTGTGAGGAATCACTCAGCAAATTCCTGTAAAGGGCCAAGGTTAGAACTCAAGGCTTTAAAAATCCCATCTCTTAGTCTGGGCGGATCCCAGGAAGGTGTCAAGTCCAGCTGATGGGCATGGGTGTGGCCGTGAGGTGAGCCTGCTCCTGATGGAGCACGACAGGAAATGCAGCCTGGCCCAGCTGACAGAGCTATCTACAGCGCAGGTCCTCACAGGACCGGATCCTCATGCTCCCCTTAGCTCCAGCTCCGAGATTCTCAGCAGTTCATTCCACATGTAAGCACACATCCTCCGTTACTGTGGGAGCCAGACCACGTGGGTTCGATGTCAGCCCAAGATCCACCAGCCACGAGGCTTTGGGAAAGTCACTTCACCTCTGCAGGGATTGATTCCCCCATCTGCAAAATGGGCAGAGCATGACCCATCTCAGTGCATTGTGGTAACGCATGGGATGCTGCTGAATGGGACTCATTGCACTCTGCAACCTGGCTCTGGCGATTCAGACCATGAACGCTTGGATTTTTATAGTAAGGCCAGAAAATGTTTAAAGGAGAGAACCCAGGATAAGTTGAGCCTTCTGGTGAGGTTCTTGCTACTCCTGGACAGCATGCCCATCTCTGTAGCAACTCAGGGCAAGGCAGTGCTCTGGGGTTCCCAGACATCTGTGAGCATGACAGCTGGTCCAAAGCTGTCTTGGATGTGTTTGTCCTCTCTAATCAAAAGACTCCCTGGCGATGCCAAGATGGAACTCTGCAGACAGTTTGAGGAGAAACTAAATTCTGGTTTTGAAGTAAACTTGGCCTCAGTCTTTAAGGCAGATTCACAATCTATTATGAATAAAGCTGCTAGGAACATTTGTGTATGACTTCATATGGACATATGTTTTCACTTCTCTTGGATAAATATCCAGGAGTATAATTTTTGGGTCATGTGGTTTCCTCGCTTGTAGAATTTCTGACTGAGAATTGTAAGATAGTTGGATAATTGTTCCCTGGAGGGAGACATTTCAGATATGACAGGGAGAATGCCACAGGTATTGGGAGTCAGGGGTGGTTTTCGTGAATATCAAGTAGCATTTCTGTGGTGGGGGGGGGGGGTCTGCCTTCCACCTTGACTCAGCTCTTGAGGGCAGCAGCTGCAGCTGCAAAGAGGCAGGCCTTGTTGTGACCCTTAGGGGCCCCTTACTGTACGTCACTGAAATCCACGTCACTGAAATCCACATCACTTGTTTCTTTGGAATGTCCTGATTGTCCACGTGGTTCAAGGAATAGTTGAGGCCTTTGTCGTCAGGTTGGCTTGGGTCATGGAGGCTTGCTGCTCAGGCAGGGGCCATGTTTCTGACCTCCTGACCAAGTTTCTTGACCAACGGATTTGATAGAGCATCAGAATTCTCATTAACTCACTTTCCAGGCTGTCACAACAAGGGATTTTATAAGAAGCTTAACCAGGGCTAATGCTTTTAATCACTACAAACTAACTTATTTTACACACTGACTGCCTTATACACTTATTTTACAAAACAAAATGTAATACTTAATTTTCATGTAGTCTGCATAAGCTCCTAACCTGAGAGAAAGAGAATGCATACAATCAACCCAAATGCCATTGTATATTGTTTAGAAATATTGTTTTGCTATAATCATTTTTAAATGAATTTATATTTATTCTGTAAAAATAGAGATGGGGACTTGCTATGCTGCCCAGGCTAGAGTATGGCTGCTCTTCACAGGTGTGATCATAGCACACTGTGGCCTCGAACTCCTGGACTCAGCTGATCCTCCCACCTCGGCCTCAAGTAGCTGGGACTACAGGTGGGCACCACCATGCCCCACTTATAATCATTTTTGAATACTAGATTTTTCTCAGGTCCTGATGAAATGGTGTTCCTTATGCAAGCAAAGTAAGGGGAACATTTCATAAAACCAGAAAATAATGAAAATAGGGGAGAATGGGGCTCATGCCTGCTACTGTGAGTAACTGAATAAGTAAGCCTCTGTCTTCTACATCAGCTTGTAGATAGTTACATATAATTAATCAGGCCAAGGTACTGTTTACTCTGGTCTCAGGAAAAGCATCTAACAGCCCTGCTGTGATCTTATTTAATCCTCACAACAAACCAGTGGGTAGGACACATTGTATAGATGACGGAGTTGAGGTTCCATGAGTAAATCAGGTTTCCCTCCTGCCTTGGCTGCAGTTGAGTAGCTGAGATGAGCCATCGTAGGGAGCCATGGAGCGCCATGCCCACCCAAGCGCGGCTGCTGGGTCTCTGTTTCAGTCACTGAGTTTCTAGTTTTCTTTCTGCCACGGTGCTCCCAAGTTTTTGTCATAAATGTCTCAGGGCCATTAGTTACTCTCACCCAACAAACCTTTTATTCCCTCTTTAAAATTCCACATTTCACCATTATGTTCCCTCTCCTGGGAGCCAGTTATCAGGGCTGGGCATCCCACCTGAATAGTTAACCATATTTGTATTTTTAAAAAAAATTTTATCCACTGTATGCATAAGAGATTGCTCAGAGGCTATCAGATAAACTTAAGAACAGGTATTTTAGTCCTGAAGGTCGCATTTTTTCCCAGTCATTATTTTTATACATAGTGAAATAAACTCTGAGATAAAGTTCTTTTAATATGGGCTGCACATGTCCCCTCCTCAGCACTTTTGTCTCCAGACAAAACCTTTTGAACTGGAACCCTTGCCTCATTCAATGCTATTTTCAATTTGATGAACACCTGCTGTGTGCCAGGTGCTGCAGAGAACAAAGGTGGAACAGCCCCTACTTCTGTCTAGTGCAGGAGATGGACATTAAAGTGGCTGGTTGACAAAGTTGTAGAGGAAAAAGCGGGTTATTGTGGCTGGGGAGATGAGGATGGATTTTGGAGGAAGGAACCCTTGAAAGATGGGGCTTTGGTAGGCCCATACCCAGTGAGACAGAGCTATAACTTGGAGACCGTGTGCATTCCCACACAGGAACCGAGTCCTGGGCTCTCTGGCCAGCCTCTTGGGCTCCTGTGAAGTTTCTTCAACTTGTCCATCTTCTGGAATTTGAGCAAACACAAAGTGCTTTTAGGGTTCAGGTCCTGAACTCTGCTCCCTGGTTACCAATATGTTCAAATGAGCTTTGGCTTGGATGGGATTTAAGGTAAACAGGCCAGGCCAAGCAATGGGAGATGGAGATGAGTGGGACCTCAGAGACCTAAACAGATCATGCAGCTTGCCCTCAGCCGCAGGCTCTGCACCTCCAGTTCAGTCCCCAAATCTTGACTGCCAGGGCTGGTTTTCTGGTTCTCTGCTAGTGTCCTGCTTGGCCATTCCTGCCTGGTCAGTGGAGGATGCCCAGTCTCTTCTCCCACTGGCCCATCCCACATTGACTGGCAGGGGGTATCAGGAAAATAGCTGTCTTCCTCTCCTTGGCCCAAGGAACCTGTTTTTTTTTTTTTTTTTTGTGGGGAAACTTAAGAGACCCCGGAGATGGCCAAGTTCCTGTTGGTTAAAATGTGGCCCAGGACTGAGGATGGCCCAGAACCCTCTGGGGGCATCTGTTAACAAGGCACGTCCCTGAGTCGCATTCCAGACACCCTGAACCTGATTTCAGGTGGGCCTGGAATTCACCGTCTCATTAGCTGTCCTGGTGGTTCAGACTGAAAACCTTGGAAGCAGCCCCACACCTTCTTTTTGCATCCAGTGAGTAAACCAGAGCCTGACAGGTGAAGGCACTGCCTGTAATGGCCGAGCTGGGCTGAGAGCCCAGGGCCACTGCCAATCCAGTGTTAGTCACTCCACTCAACACTGCTGCCCTGCTCTCTTTCCTCTGACTGTGCAGACCAAAGTCTAGGTCCTGGGCATTCAGCCCTGGCAGTCAGGCCAGAGGGCTGGCATTACTGTAGAAGAGGTGAATTCAGGAATTGGAAACTGAAGTCAGTAGCTGGCGCCTGGAGGCTGTTTCTCAGTGTTTTCAGCCTGTGGCTTCCTTGTGAACAATTCTCTTCTCCATCCAGCACTTCTCCCGTAGGCCTAGCTGTCACTCTCAGCCCTGGTCCCAGCCTGGGCCCCAGCTTTGTACTCAAGTGCATCTCCATAAACACTCACACCACGCTCTCTGACTTCCCTTTGCTGCCATAGGGATCTTAGGCCACCCCACCCTCCACCCCCTGCATCAAAAAGTAAGTAAAGATGAATAAGGAACATGTTTGAGCACAGGAAGAGCCCTGAAACCAGCACTGCAGGACACAAGTTCCAGCCTTGTGTGACTTTGAGCAAGTCACTGGCCTTCTCTGGACTGTGCAGGACATCCTTCCATGCACTTGTCCCTTTGGCTTCTCATTCTGGCTTAGTCTACCCCACCCATAGGCCGCAGGGAAGATAAGTCAGAAAAAAACCCCTCCTCACTGGGCTAAGGTGACCTCTGCTTTTGCTTACATTTTCATTCCCAATACGGTGCTACCCCATGGAAGGTACTCAGTATTTGAATTATGGATAAATGTGAACTTAGAGGCACAGAAACACTGGCAATCAGGGGAAGCACTTGAGCTGAAAAGGTTCCTCAAGGCTACATTTCCTACCAGTGAGTTGTAGTGAACTCCTTCCCTGAATACTTTCAATAAACCCTGCTTTGCACTTGAGGGTCTGACTATAATCAGTAAAACCCTAGAATGTGGTCTTGGCCTCCTCACCTGTAAAATGATGAACTAGATAAGATGGTCCCTCCTACTTTCTCTACCTTTTCTCTGGAGCTTTCTCCCGCCCATTCCCACCTGTTATCCAGCTGGTATCTGCCCTCCTGAGACCTCTGCCCCTCCGCAGAGGCCCTGCCCACATTTTTCCTCTGTCCAGACTTGAGTATGTCCCCGCCTCTTTCCTTGTGACCTTGTGGGCTGGGGAAAAGGAAAGAAGCTGGATATTCATTAGTTTCTACCTCCTCCTCTCAACACAGGTGGCCTTTTCAATCCTTCCGGCTACCAGTCAGTCCACAAGCACTTATGTGACACCAGACCTTGCCTGGAGCAGCCTGGGGGAATCAAATAGGAGCCAGTCCCTGCCCTCCAGAAACTGTGTGTCTTGGGGAGAAGACCACACACAGGAAAATCAAGTGGTGATAAGAGGTGCCGTGAGACAGTATATGGTTCACTTCCCCACTGCAAGAGTAAAGGGCTTAGGGTCAGAGGCACTGCTTTGGTGCCTGAGTTTTGACTCTGCCAATTATTAGCACTGGGACCTCGGGCAAGTTACAGATCTGAGCTGTAGTATCTTGTCTACAAAGTGGGGAAAACACGGACCCTTGTAAAATACAAAATCACCATTAGACCAACATTATAGTAATAACTACTACAGGCAAGATCTGCAGGTGGATCTAAATTAAGTGGACAGGAGTTGGAGGACAAATAGGCTATTCATAGTCTCATAGTATCTCCCTCAGGGTATTAACAGTTATGAAAAGAAAAAGAATAATTTTACTATGGAGAAACCTACCAGATACCACCTTAATCATGTGATCAAGGTTAACACAACCTGTAATAAGACAGATCAGTATCATGTACCTGCTAGTGATAGGGACAGGAGGTGGAGAAATTCTAGGCAGAAAAGGGCGGGTCCCAGCAAAAACCCCACCCTCAAGCTGAAAAGCCTGAAACCATGGCCCAAAGTGAGAACTTCTATTCCTGTTTTTCCACTCAAATGTTGCCTTTTCCTAAATCACCCATGGCCCTGCCCCATCCCATCCTGTGCCTATAAAAACCCCAGTCTCAGCTGGCAGAGAGAAGCAGCAGCTGACATCGAGACTATGGCTGGATGTCAGAGAGAAGCAGCTTAACTTCAGAGGGATAGCTTGATGGCATAACTTAGGAGAAGAATCTGGCTGGAGACGGCTGGACTTCAGAAGAAGATGACCTACTCCTCATCCCCTTTTCTGCTCCCCTTCCTGCTGAGAACCACTTTCACTGGCAATAAAATCCTCCACATTTACCACCCTTCAATTCATTCATGTGACCTCATTATTCCTGGACACTGGACAAGAGCTCAGGGGCCACAGATGTGGATACAAAAGGCTTCCTCACTGGCCCTTTGCCCTCGCTGGTGGATGGCAGCTGCCCCATGCGACGAGGCAAAGGGTCCACTGAGTTGTTAACACTTAAGCTGTCCATGGACAGCAGAGCTAAAAGAGCACTGTAACACGCCCTCTGGGGCTTCAGGGCTCACAGCCCCCATCTGGATGCTGCTGCGGGGCCCTCCTGCGGGCACCAAAGCAGCACTCCTGCACTCCAGTTCTCACCTCATTCACTTGTGCGCTACCTCCTGTGAGGAGTTGAGAGCAGTGGGCTGAGTAAACAAGGCACCCCTGTCATGAGTCCCACAAAGGAGTCAGGGAAATATCCTGCTTCATCAGTATGACACACCGAGAAGGACAAAACATCACTTCTGTGGTTATTCTTGCCAAAAGTGCATAACCTCCATCTAATTGTAACTGCCCAATGGGTTCACCTTGCCTGCTGCCTAGACAGAGCCGATTTATCAAGACAGGGGAATTGCAACAGAGAAAGTGTAATCATGTAGAGCCGGCTATGTGGGAGACTGGAGTTTTATTATTACTCAAATCAGTCTCCCAGAGCATTCAAGGATCGGAGTTTTTAAGGATAATTTGGTGGACAGGGGTCAGTGAGTCAGGAGTGCTAATTGGTTGGGTCAGAGATGAAATCATAGGGAGTCAAAGCTGTCTTCTTGTGCTGAGTCAGTTCCTGAGTGGCGTAGATCAAGTGAGCCAGTTTATTGATCTGGGTCGTGCCAGCTGATCCATCAAGTGCAGGATTTGCAAAATATCTCAAGCACTGAGTTTAGGTTTTACAATAGAAATGTTATCCCTATGAACAATTTGGGGAGGGTCAGAATCTTGTAGCCTCCAGCTGCATGACTCTTAAACCATCATTTCTAATCTTTTGGCTAATTTGCTAGTCCTACAAAGGCAGTCTAGTCCCCAGGCAGGGAGAGGGTTTGTTTTGGGAAAGGGCTGTTACGGGTCTTTGTTTCAGAGTTAAACCATAAACTAAGTTCCTCCCAAAGTTAGTGAGACCTACACTCAGGAATGAACAAGGAGAGTTTGGAAGTGAGAAGCAAGATGGAGTTGTTTAGGTCAGATCTCTTTCACTGCCTCAGTTATAATTTTGCAATGGCACTTTCATAATCATGAGAAAAACATCAGAAACTTGTTGAGGTATGTAGTTAATAGTATTATACCAATATTAATTTCCTGGTGTTGATAATTGTGCTGTATTTGTGTAAGATGTTAACATTAGGGGAATGGTACACAGAACTCTCTGTACTATTTTTCCAACTTTTCTGTAAGTCTAAAATTTCAAAATGAAAAGTTTCTTAAGAAGTGACTCAGTGACCGGGTACAGTAGCTCAGGCCTGTAATCCTAGCACTTTGGGAGGCTAAGACAGGAGGATAGCTTGAGCTCAGGAGTTTGAGACCAGCCTGGGCAGCATAGTGAGACCTTGTCTATATTAAAAAAAAAAATAGACTCAGCATTTTGTGAGGAGTAAAAGAGAAGACACATATAAATAAGGTGCTTAGCACTTAGCACTGACACAGTAAGCGCTCAAGAAGTTTGTTTTAAAGTCCCTCAAATGCTCAAGAAGTTTGAACCTCTATTATTTTTGTTATTTGACTTGAAAAATACTAAGGTGGCAGGTAAAGGGCAATCCATTCAAAACAGAAGGACTAGCAAGAGCAGATACTTGGACGTGGAAAGGTACCCAGTACGTTTAGGTGGGTAGGGGGCATAAGCTGACCAGACAGGCGAAAGCAGAAGTCTTTTAATTTTTTAAAAATCGGGAAATAATGGGACATGAGGCAGGAAAGGCCTCAAATGCCAAACTGGAGAGCCAGTTTTAGTTGGAGAAAGGCAGTAGGAAGTACTTCTGTTCAAAAGGGACAACAGAACTCAAGAAGTTCCTGCCTTTCAGAAAGGCCCAAATCAGGAGGGGTCCCCACTGCCCTGCAGATCTCCCTTGTCATTGATAAAGGATCTGAGAAAGAGGAAACCTTCTGAAAAGTTTTCTAGGAGTTTGGAATGTACACTTCTTCACCAATGAGTGAAGGATAAACTCCAGCCAGTAGGATTCGATTCTGCAGGGTGGTAGTGCTGGGGGAGGGGGTCTGTGGCTGGTGCTGTGGGGTGGGAGACAGTGAAAGCGGAACCTTTCTGTAGGGGCCCCTGGAAACTGAGCATCCTTGGTGGAAATCCAAGCTGAGTCTGCTTCCTGCCTGCTGGTCCCAGATGCTGAAGTGCAAAAGGGAGAAAATGGATGTTGGGAAACAGTCCAGGAACATTCAGTGTCGGCTGGGAAGTTAAACCAAATGCGATGAGAGTGTGACTTGCTGTGTTCAGAGAGGTGGGAGGCCTACTTGGCCACATGAGGAGACAGAAAATGAGGCTAAGTTCAGGCTCACTGTATGGGGGAGAGGGATTGGTCCTGTCTGGAACTTCCTGGAGGTGCAGATGCCACCCTCCCTGAGCTGGCACACTTGGCCCTGGAAGCCTTAGGAATCAGCCTATTTGAGGGCTCCACCTTTCGGGGCAGAATAGACTAACTGGAGGACCTGGGACTGCAGCCTGGCAGGGCTTTGCGCTGCCCCCGCCCATTATCTCTCCTCTGAGAGGAGGAACTACAGCAGTAGAAGGTAAAAGCAAGTGGGACCTGAATTTGACTTGCTGTAGCTTGGTGGAAGGTATGAGTGGCTCAACTGCTCAGCTGCATGCAGGGGCCCGTGGAGAGTGTTTCGTCCAACATTCTCAATCCTGGCTGCATATTGGCATCACCTGGGGACTCCTTTTTCAAAACACCAATTCCATGGCCCCGAGCCCTTAGACCTTCCATTTCATTTTGTTTTTTTTTGAGACAGAGTCCTGCTCTGTCGCCCAGGCTGGAGTGCAGTGGCACAATCTCAGCTCACTGCAAGCTCTGCCTCCCGGATTCACGCCATTCTCCTGCCTCAGGCTCCTGAGTAGCTGGGACTACAGGCATCTACCACCACGCCAGCTGATTTTTTGTGTTTTCAGTAGAGACGGGGTTTCACTGTGTTAGCCAGGATGATCTCCATCTCCTGACCTCGTGATCCACCGGCCTCGGCCTCCCAAAGTGCTGGGATTACAGGCATGAGCCACCGTGCCCTGCCAGACATTTCATTTCAATAGGTTCCAGGTGAGACCCAGGCATCAGTGGTTTGGTTTTTCTTTTCCTTTTTTTTTTTTTTTTTTTAACTTTTTATTCTGAAAAACAGGGAATGGAATGATCCCACCCTCTTACCCTCTATCTACCTATTATCCCATTTAAACAATTTCAACACTTAGCCAGTCCTGTTGTAGCATTTCCCCCGCCCACTCCTCCCCACCCAAGCACCTGCCCCTTGTTTACTTTGAAGCTATCACAGACATCCCATGTCCATGATTGCAGGATCCCCAGGTGGTTCTCTTGTGCAGACAGGATTGAGACCCACAGATCTAGTCCAATCCCTTCATTTTGTAGATAAGCAAACTGCAGCCCAGAAAGGAGAAAGGACTTGTGAAAGTCCCACAAAAAGTCCCTTCCTACTTTAACATTCTATGAACATGTGAACTTGGAAGCACTATAGAGAATTCTCTAGTGTCTTTGTCAAAACACTTCTGGGAAGGTTCATCCATGAGCCAAGGCCTCCCAGAGATAGAGTGGGCTCTGCCTCAGGTGCCAACTGAGCGCTTGTCTCTTCTGGTTCAGTCCTGCTTTGTTCTGCTTAGTCTCATTGAAAGACTGAGCAGTAATGACCCTGTTTGAATCCTCTTAAACTGCATGTCCCTTTGGTTGAAAGCAAGCGGCTCTGTTTTCTGGCTGCAGGGCCAGGTGGGGCTGCATGATGATTCAGGGCTGGGAGAGTCAGGGTTTCTAGCCCAAGGAGCTCCTCTAAGCTCCAGAGGCATGGAGGCCAAGTATTCTCAGAGGTTCACACACTCTGCAAGGCCAGGTGGCAGGGCTTGGGGCTGTGGGTGAGCTTCCCCGCAGGAGACTGTGGCATGACATATCTCTCTCTCTTTTTTTTTTCTAATCAGAGAACAGATGTGAATTGTGAAACCAAGTATTTGTTGAATTAGGACATGTTTCAGAGGAAGCAAATCCTCAGGATACTCAGCATGACCTCTGCTGGGTCTGGTTAGGAAGGCTTGGGGTTGAGGAGTTGTTAGTGGTACTCTGGTACCCCCAACTCTGGTAGCCCCAGAGCTTGGTGTGGCTTTGCAATTGTGCAGGGGGCTGGAGTGATTCTCTTTCCCTCCTTTAGGAAAGCCCCTTTCCACTTCACCCCTGCTGGGTGGGCCCCATCCTGGTGCTCTTCCATGTGACTCTGCAGAGGCAGCCAGCAGCCCTACTGACCGGCTCTTAAAGAGGCTGCAGTTTGGCCCAGGGCTGAGCGAAGAGAGAAGGCCGTGTATTCTCTAACCTCAGGAGGGCTGAGGGCAGGGTATGCCAGCACATCCCTGGACCAGCCTACACCCTGTCAGGTTTTCAAAGGGTGGAAAAGACCGTAAAAATTAGAAGATCGGGACTCCACATCTTCATTTGATATTTGGCCTGAAGTCCAAGGGACAGTCATGTTTGGCCCCTTAAAATATCAGTGGCTTCCAGTGGAATTACAGCTGGGGCCCTGACTTGAGCTGTTGATATTTTCATCACATCTACGTTTAACGTCTAGATTGCTAGATAGAACTGTGTGCATGTGGGTGCCTGTGGGTGTTGGGGGGGAGGGTTGTCACAGTGGACTGAGTGTTCACCACAGAGAGAACTTGGAGACACAGTGGAGAACCAGAGAGTAAAGTCTCAGACTGCAAGACCCTTACGGTTCAGCTGATAAGCAGACAGTACCATATATGTGCAAGAAACCAAGGATGCTTGTATTTCTGTGTGCCAGCAAGGCCGACTCAGGGGGCTGGAGCCCATCAAGTGTGGCTGTCAGATAATTGGGGGATGGCTCAGAGGTGGGAGGGGACTAGCTAGAGGCATGGTAGCTAGAGCTAGCAGAGTTTGACAGAGCCAAATGTTGTCCTTGGAACAAGAACCAGAGGTAACCTAGAAGCCCCCATATCCAATTTCTGAATGCAGACCATGGGGTCAGTTAGGGTCTATGCCATGTCAGGCCCAGCCATGGCAGCCACCCACCTCTTTTACCCTCTGTCATTGCATCCCCAGATGGCCAAGCCAAACAGTACCTTTACTGTTCCAGGAAATGTACAAATGCATTTTATGATATTTCAGGTACACACTAAATTTTTTATTTAGTGTAAATGTATATGCTATACAGGCAACCCTTAGTACAGAAGAAGGTACAAACCTAAATTGGCTAGTGGCATATTCCAACCTCAGGTTCAGGCCCAGTAGAACTGGTTGGGCTTGTGGAGATTGCTAGCCTCTTCCCTCAAAGAGGACCCAGGATGGGATCAGGGTGGGATGACATGTTAGGCAAGGCTGGGAGGTCACCTGACCCTGTCACATGTGTGATCTTGGGGAAGTACAAACTCTGCTGAGACTTTTTACCTTCATTTTCAAACTGCATGGGCTCATTTAGCTTCTTGGCAAGATCTTTCCAGCTAATTCTTTTCTTTTTTCTTTAATTAAAAATCCAGAGATTGAATTGCCCTAGAAAATGCAAACATTCAATGGTGTTACCACATTAGGATTTCTTCTCCTCACTTTCAGAGCTCTTTCCAAGGAATTTTATTTAAAGAAAACAAACATTTAAAGTTTTTGGTTCATCAGTCTGCCTGTTGCCTGTTGCCAGGTGTCGGGAGGCAAACAGCAGTTTGAAGACTATCTGGCTGTTCTTCTGAGTGTAGTTGCTGAGGTCAGGAAGACAGGAGGGAAGGAGGCACATTCTTGGCTCCTGAGCATAGAAAGTGTGCACGGAGGCCCAGCTGGCTTTTCTGTTGGCTGACGCTTTGCAGTCTTTGGGAAGAGGCAGTGTCTGGTGCTCTAGAAGCAGGGCTGTCTCCTGGCCGTCAGCTGTCTGGGCAGCCTGGGTCCTGCTGGCTGGCTGCAAGTGCGTTTCAGGTTGTCTGATCTTTTTCCTTTCCGCAGCCCCTGAGCGAGTCCATCCCCACCCCAGTCCCAGGGCCTCTGCCTTTGTATCCCCATGTTCCCTGGGCCTTGAATCCACATGTCCAGCATGTCCTCTCATTTTCCTGGCCCCTAAAGAAAAGTTCACCCCTGAAGCCAGCAAGCTGCTCCTTCCTTCAGGTCTGGGAGCTCTAGGAAGACAACCATTAGTTGGTTTGTTTCCCTTTGGCATAATTACATCTTGATTAGTCTGCTTCCCCCACTACACTGATTAATCCTTGGCTGGGGGCACCTTTCCTCTGTATTTTGAGCACTTCTCTCTCAATCTCTCCACCTTAGGGTATAATTCCAAGGTCCTAAAGTTCCTCTTCCAACTCACAGGATCCTGGGGCTGGCTCTGGAGGGAGTTAAATGGAACATTTAACTCAAAGACAAATCTACTGTAAGGTTCTGAACTCAAAGACAAAACTACTGTAAGGTTCTGATCTGAATCCTGAAATCTACATGTTCCCATGCAGAGTTCTCAATTCCTGCTTCCTCAGTTCCCCCACCTGGTATGGCTGCCCTTGGAGGGATATACACTCATGAGCAGATTTGGGCTCATGCCATGGCCTGTAGTATTTCAGGTGAGTGCAGTGTCGAGAGAAGAACATTTTCACAAGCACAGCTGCCTTCAGCTGGATGACAACCAGGCCTCACCTCCTTGGCCAGAGGCCCAGGCACACAGAGTCCTCGGTCACTCACTGTGGCTGGCCCACTACTGGGGGTGGGGTCCACCTTGAAGCAGCGTGCACAATCCCACCAGCTTCTCTTCACCTTCTTGCATTCTCCCAGCAACACCACAGCCCCTCACAAAGAGCTGCCAGAGGACCGTCCAGGGGAAAATTCAGTTGTCTTTATTATCTTCTGTTCTCCAAATGGCTCATGAGAAAGAGATCAGGTCAACTTCATTTTCTCTGAGGAGGAAGGCTGCAACCAACGCCCTTATTTAACTTAACCACTCCAGTTCCAAGGGCTGCTCACTTGAGCCTGTCTTGAGAACAGAGCCTTTAGAGAAAGCAAAGCCTGTTTGCAAACAGTGAGATGTAGGCCCTCTCCTGGGGGCTACAGGCTGCTGCTTCTCAAAAAGAGGCCACACCAAGGAAATGTGAGGAATGGAGAGGAAGCTCAGCCTCTCTCCAAATGCAGGGTCTGGACTGCAGGTTCCAGGTAGTGCCCTTGGGCCCTGTGACCTGAGGAGCTGAGAGAGGCCCACAAGCAATCAGCAAGTCACCAGTCTTTATTAGGCATTTAATGTGTGTGGAGGGTTGGCAGAAAGGCTATAGGCAGGAAAGTTAAAATGTCCTGGCCCCTCCTGGGAAGCTTAGAGACCAACTGGGGAAGTAAGACCAACACATATAGCAGTTAGAGCACATAAGGGCCACCAGCTCACTCTGTGACTCTGGACAATGCTCTTAACTTCTCAGAGGCTCCGTTAACTTGTATGTAAGTTGGGGATAATATTAACAACAGCCAAGGCTGGACCAATTAGATGAATTTTTTGAGGTTCCTTCTGTTTCTAAGACTGATGATTCTGTGAGATCTACACTGTACTTCAAACTTCTTGTTCAAAGGAATTCGAAGAAGGATAGCACTTGTGGGCTAAAATGGTCAGAGATTGCTTCCCAGATTGGTAACTCCTTGCAGGTAGGGCTGGGGAGTTTAATCTTTGTATCTGAATCCCTAGTCCACTCCTGGAATTCAGCAGGTGCTCAATAAATGCACCTATCCTGAAGGAGTGCTGGGGAGGGGGAGGAGCTTGGTCTGAATCTTGAAAGAGTAGAATTTGTCTGGTGCCTAGGAGAAGGGAGGGCCTTTTGGGCAGGGGGCAAGGCTGAGGCTGGAAGCCAGGGTAGAAACATGGCATGGATAGTGGCTGCGGGCTGGTGTGCCTTGCTGTTTGTTGACAACTTCTGCACAGCAAAGCATTTAATGTCTGAACTCTTCTCCGTGGGCTGCTGACTATAGTCAGTCTATGGTGTTTCAGCCCATCTGGCAGAGGGACTCTTGGCCCCATTGACGTGCCTTTATCTATATTGGAACAGAGTAAGAACTCAGATGCGGAGTCAAGGACCCTGGCTGGAATGGGGAGCAGCCCAAAGCCCCAGGAGCAGTAGTGCTGAAGCCAACCTTGGCGTGGTTTCAGCCTCAGCAGCAGGTCGCTGAGAGTGTGGGTGGGAATACAGATATTTTGTTCAGGGAAGTGGGAGGAATGTCTAATTCTTTTTGGAAAATAGGATAGATTAGCTCATTTATTACTCATCCAGTCTTTTAAAGGATAACACAGACTTAATGGTAATCTAAAAGCATTTTCCAACAAAAGCTCTGAAATGTGAGAGGGACACAAGAAATGTCACAAACAGGTCCCTTTTCAGCAAAAGAAGAGTGGGCATGAAGAACCATAGCAGAATCTTGGGGCTTTCCCTGCAGCCTGGAATGAGAGCCCCTTCCTGGTCCAGTCTATTTGATTACTGCAGACTCCAGGCTTTCCATGTACCACTGAGAAAGTAAAATCGAGGGAGAGAAGGGTATCTATTTATTGACTCTGGCTGGCGCCTCCCCTGTCTCCCAAATGAAACTATTTGGGCTCACTCCAAACCTTAGGGAGTAGACTGAGGCTAGTCTGCTGGGGATGGAAGTTTTGCTGGCTATCACTCCACTCTCCCAAATTCCCAAAATCCAAAGCAGCTGTATTTTCCAACCTGCCTGATCCGGACTCAGATGCTCAAGGTCAAGGGGGTCTCCTCAGTATTAATTTTGGTCTCATGGACACTGGGCAGTGGGGTGGTAAATTGTTTTTGGGTTCTCCCAGGTTTTAATGTGTCACTCAACCAATGCGTAGAACTATGTTAGGCATAGTTGGGAGATCAAGAAAATGCACAAGACAGAATTGCTTGCCTCAAGAAGCACATGGAGGTTTAAGATATCAAGATTAACACATTCAAAACAATTAGAAGTGGACTGTGTCAAGGTAGCAATTAAAGGCAACTTTCTTAGAGCTCAGCCATGGCTGGCCTATTTTGGAGACACAACACACACAGAAAGAAACTCAGGAGTGTCTGGGCTGAGAGATTCTTCAGGAGGCCAGAACTGCCTCTAGCGATAAGAACCAAACTCAGAGATGGGAAAACTTCAGGATGCAGGACTCACAAAATTCAGGTGGCCTCTCACCTAGAGATGATTTGCCATCTCCTCCCTCTCCTCCATTAAGAGAATGTTAAATAATAACCAACATTTATTATGTGTCAGGCACTATTCTAATTGCTTTAACAGAAGTAGGTCAATTGATCCTCTGAATACCAGTGAAGTAGGTGCTATTATTAACCCCCATTTCTGGATAAGAAAACTAAGGTACTGGGAGCACCCAACCACACTGTCAGAACCCAGAATCCAGAGTAAGGTTCCTGATTCCAGGGTCAGCTGCTCCCTGTGGGCCAAGCTTAGGATCTGGCCAGGACTTCGGAGGTGAGAACATAGTAGGGACTGCAGCAGAGATGGTAGGCTGAAGCAGAGATGGCCCCTTGGAAGTTCTGGAGGGATGCAGAGATGTCCTTTCCTGGGAAAGTAGCCACATCAAAGAACTCCCACCCAAGGGCTCTTGGCTGCAGAACCAACTGTACCCCTCCTCCCCACTCCCTGTTTCAGTGCTGGGAGTGAGGGAAGCAGCAGAGGACTGCAGAGGACTGCAGCTTCCCCAGGCTTCTTGCTGACTAAATATCTCATCTGCATACTTTCCTACTGTTTACACATCATGGTGAGCAGGTGGGCAGACCACAGCCATGCAGATTTTAAGACAGTCCCAGGAATACCAGGACTGGGGCTGGTAGGCAGAGACTGTATCAGCAAAGGACATGTTGGTGGAACTAATGACCTGGTAACTTCCACAAGGGATCACAGAGGAACGCTGGACAGTGTGGCAGAGACTCTGCTTGCTTTGGAAACGTTCAGAAGAGAGAGGAGGAAGTAGGTCTTCCTGGAGGATCCCAAGCTTGAGCTGATCATTGCAGAAAGAGTGGAAGTAAGGGGCTGGGTGGGAGCCTCCTGGACAGAGATGAGAAGGAGTCTGCACAGCCACAGGACCATCCATGCAGGGACCCAGGGAGGCCACACTGAGGATGGGGAGGGGCCAGAGTGGTGGGGTAGAGAGGCCTTCACTGTGAGTTTCAGGAAGGCCTGCTTGTCAGGCTTTGAGAGTCCTCAAAGAGCCTGAGAAGGGAGCTGCTATGTTCTCCACAAACCCTTATTTTACTTGTTTTGAATAAAACTGAAGCAAAAAAGGAGAGAGAATCCTGATTTTCCTTTTATAAGAGACAAAACTTCCAAAATAGTTCATTTTTGCAGTCCAGTTGCTTTGATAGGAAAATTGTGTGCAGAGGGATATTTAAATGAGATCTATATCTGTGGTGAGAATAGCTCCATTTCCCTGAAATGTTTGCAGCCACAGCATTCCACGTCCACAGGCTTGCGAATCTCTCCCAAAGCTCAGCCCACAACCTGCTCTTCAACCCACGCTGAAGCTGCATCTCTCTCCAGAACAAATAATACTATGTCTTTCTTCAGGCCATGAAAGCACGGTAACATTCCTACATAAAATAGCAGCAGCTAAGGAGCCTTTGTTGAATTAAACAGGAGGCAGCAAATTCAGGACTAGATAATGAACACCTACTGTACGGCAGCTACTGGGGAATACAAACATGAATAAGACCTTAGCCCTTGAAGAGGCTCAGAGAGCTGGTGAACCCATGGGAGACACAGCCCAGGGTGCCCTGGGGGCTGGTAGCATGACAGACTTTTCTAGTTTTGGCTCTGAAAATTCCACATCCCAGGAAAACTGCCCTAAACCTATATCCCCAGTCCCAGTTAACCTGGAGCTATTGTTCACCTTCTGGGGGGATCTGACTGTTGGAATCTGTTTCCTCATCTCATTCCTTGCCTCTATCCTACCCCTGCAAACAGGCTTTTGAAATAAGCTAGCATTTAACTTCAGATAATAATAATGATTGATAATGAAACTAACAACAGCAACAGCAATCTATCCTTGATGATGGTTCACCACCCTGGCTGCCCATTAGAATCACTTGGGAAGCTTTTTAAAAAGATCAGCACCCAGGTCCTATCCTAGAGCAATTAAACCTGATGTTCTCCAGGTGCTTTCCATGTGCAAGCAGCAGGAGAAGCACTGCCGAGGGTTTAGGATGCTGCAGGAGAAGCAGCAGGAAGGGGGCTGCCCAACCCTGGTGTATTTCCTGGGGTATTTTCAGCTTCTGAGCCAGACCAGGACCACTCAAGGATGGTGAGGACAGACCCGGCAGGTCCTAACACAGATGCTAATTTGGGAAGCAGCCTCTGAGCCACACCACAGGCACCCCATTGTGTCTGTCCTGTCTTGGGGCACGGCGGCAGAGCCATGCCCGCACAGCCAGGCTCAGTGCCTCTTTGAGAGGGACCGCTGAGTGTGGTTGTCCTCTCCAGTGGGCCCGGGAACCTACGAGAGTCCCTGCCCACCCATTTCCAGCCCCCTGGCCTTGCTTCAACAAGTCACGCCTGGGCTGTTTTCTAGGCTGCTGCTCCCTGGCGGTTCTGGGTTTCCCATTTGTCACCTCCGTGAGAGAAATTAACAGTTTTGCCAGACCCCATATAAACAGGAAGGCAAGCTGTTAACGAGAGCCTCCTGCCCTGCTGCCAAGCCCAGAGCTCACGTTTCCTTCTCAGAGCCTGTCAATTGTAAAGAGGAGAAAAGAAAAGAATGGGCTCTCTCTGGGCACTATATGGGTTCTCCTGCGGTCACTTGAATGCCAGTGTCAGGCTCGCTGACAGCTGGGTCTGCAGCTGGCTGGTTTTGTCTGTGTTTTGAGGGACAGCCAGGGATAGCCACTGGTTAAACCAGGAACAAAGCACGACTGCACTTGTGGCTGTGCACACCAATGCTGCTGAACAGCAGAGAACAATTAATTGCCATGTTGTGGAATGTGTGGATGGGGGCAGGGAGGCAGTTGGCAAACGTAAGAATGTGCAGGAAAATGTCAAGCAAGTGCTCGTGTTCATTAGAAGCCGAGGGAGAGGGAGCCAGCTCTCCATGTGTTCCCAGGACCTACCACGGTGTCAGAGCTCTGGTCACTGCCTGCGTGCCCAGCAAGTAGCCTTCCCCACTGGGGGCGGTCAGCTCACTGATGTGCTGCAAGGGGGTCACGCTTTGTCAAATAAGATAGGGAGCCCCTCAGCTCTTGGGGTGGCAGTTGTATCCATTTGCTTGAGTATAGGGCACAAAAATGCTCATTTTCTATGTATGTTGTTGTAGAAAAAGGCTGGCTCCCTGCAGGTTTGCTGTGGGCTTCACTCTAGGCGCTATGCAGGGTAGGCTCTACTGTGATGCTCTGGAAGCTTGCAGCCTGACTCTTATCCACAAACCAGACAGGGAGGGCATTGGTGCTAGGCAGCAGTCCCGCAGGCTTCCACTACCACCAGGAAAGAAGATGGCTGCTCTTTAGTGATGCAGATCCACAACAGCTTCTGTAGAAAGACAGGAGCGGGAGGCTATGTGGATACGGGCACTCTTCAGCTTATGATGGGGCTACACCCTGATAAACCCATTGTAAGTAAAAAATACTGAAGTAAAAAATGCATCTGATACCCTGATAAACCCATGGTAAAGTTGAAAAATCCTAAGTAGCACCATCATACATCAGGGACTGTCTGTATGTATTTAAGCTAGGGAAGTGAAATGCATTCATATATTAAAAGAGATGGAAAAAAAGAAGAGCCAGAATGGTATCCAAAGGGGTCTGGAGTAGCTGTGAGATGGTTTGGGGTCTGGACAAGGGGAATTTAGAAATTGTTGGATGCGTTTTGACCTATCTCTATGATTGGTAAAGACTAAAATTCCTTTTTATAAAAGCTTTATTGCTTGCTGAGCTGTGTATTGGACTTCCTGCTGAGACCGAGCACCCACAGGGTTCTGGCATTTATTGGGGTTACAGAAAAATGTTATCTTTCCTATCCTGTGTCCTCCCTGGAGAGCTGAGCCCCAGATAAGGGATGGTGTGCAGGTGGTTTATTTGGAAGTTATTTGGGAGGTGATCCCAGGGGGCAGAAGTGAGGGACTGGGGAGAGAGAGGGAAGGAGGGATAGTCAACATAAGGTGTGTTATTGAGGCCATTGCTTTGCAACTGCTGCTTAATCCCTCCCAGGACCTTCTCTCATGGCCGGGAGCAGTGGCTCACGCCTGTAATCCCAGCACTTTGGGAGGCTGAGGCAGGCAGATCACCTGAGGTTGGGAGTTTGAGACCAGCCTGGCCAACATAGTGAAACCCCATCTCTACTAAAAATACAAAAATTAGCCTGGCCTGGTGGCAGGCACCTGTAATCCCAGCTACTTGAGAGTCTGAGGCAGGAGAATCGCTTGAACCCAGGAGGCAGAGGTTGCAGTGAGCCAGGATCCCACCACTGTACTCCAGCCTGGGCGACAGAGTGAGACTCCATCTCAAAAAAAAAAAATAAAAAATAAATAAATCTCTCAGGGTTGTCTATCTGATGGTCAACCAGAAGAGGCATTCATCTGCAGCTCCCACTGGCCCCTGTTTGAGGGTTACACTGGAGCCATTAACTCCCTCACAGTCAGAGCCGTGCATATGTGAGTGCTAAGTGGGCTCCCACTAGTGTCCACAGCATTGTAGAAATCCCAAAATAGAGAAAGCAAAAGACATGGGCTGGCTTTTAAGGCAAGAGGCTGTCAGGATGAGGCCAGCATAGACTGCAGTTAGAATCAGGGGTGAGGCTGAGAATGGGAGGCAGAACAGCAGAGGTATCTGATCTACTATCACAGAGAATGTGGGCCAGGCCCCTCCCTGATTTGACCCTTGGAATGACTGAGATACAAACACAGGAAGGGTACATGGCCTTAGGCCAAGCTGTGGCAGAGAAAAGTTCAGAGCATTTCTATATTCCTTTATTTGCTCTCTCCTACCCTGAGGGGCCCCCTGACCTGTAGACTTTAAGGCACTTAAGCAGTGGCAGCTCCTGGAACTCCCACTGCTTTACCGCCATTCTGCAGGGCTGCCATTCTGCAGGGCTCCCCTGCCCTACTGCCTGGATCCTACAGCTCCCCAGTAGTCCCACCAATTGCCATTAAACCTCCCACTCCTTACTGGGAGGATCTCTACTTACTGTTTCAAGGCAAAAAAGATGATTAAACTATCTCACATGGTTGTAATTTGGGCCTAAAATAAATGACTCTAGTGGTAGCATTTCAGGTGGGTAGGTCCAAGGAAGAGAGATTTGTAGACAGAGTTGGGAAGAGGGTCAAAGAGCCAATGAGTCTCCATATCCTGAGAGATGCCTTGACAGAGCCACAACATGAACTCATGTTTTCCTGAATCCATCTCAGTTCATGTGACAAGGTGGAAATGATTCCTTTCTTAGCCAGTGTTGCTTGTAATGAGTTCCCCGCAGCTCAGGGAAGGGAGCGACATGTACTGCTTTGTTGCTTCCTGTAGAGAGAAGGCAGGAATGAGGAAGTTCAGAGAACACTGTCCTGAGCAGCTGCCACAGGAGACCCAGCCCAGGCTCTGCGTGCAGAAAGGCACACGGCAAGAAATTCCCATCCTGCACACGTGGGTGTGATGGACACTCACTACTTAAGTTTTGAGGCAACTAGACTGAAAAGGGCTCTTGCTTGATTTAAACAATTGAACTCTTCCTCTTGGCTCAAGCATCTTGTTGCTTCTTGCACTGGCTTTGCCACTGACCTTGGGTAAGTCTGAGCCAATGCTGGAGGAATAACAGAAGATGCTGGTCCCATTTATTTCATGTACTATGCTTCTGGTAGGTCGTGGTTAGTGCTGTGGTATTTTTATTTTTCTAGCTGTCTTTATTTAAAAAAATTAAAAGATAAGTTTTAAAAAACTATTATTTTGAAGGTTACCATAACTATTAGCTCTAGCTCTATCCTAATTGATGCTTCCGTTGAAACAATTTCCAAAGGGTCTTCTTTCCCAAAAGGGAGACTGGGGGAGTTGAGAAAACTTAAGATTCTGGGCTTTTAAAAAATTGACATATAATGATTATACATATATATGGGGTACATAGTGATGTTTCGATACATATAATGTATAGTGATCAGGGTAATTAGCATATCCATCATCTCAAACATGTATATTTCTTCATGTTGGGAACATTCACTGTTCTCCTTCTAGCTGTTTGAAGCTATATATTATTGTTAACTATAGTCATTCTGCACTGATAGAGAACACTAGAACTTAGTCCTCTTATCTAGCTATAATTTTGTATCCTTAAACAAATCTCTTCTTATCACTGTCTTTTCCCTACTCTTCTCAGTCTCTGGTATCCTTCTACTTTTTACTTCTATGAGATCAACTTTTTCTTAGCTTCCAATATGAGGGAGGACATGCAGTGAGAATGTTTAACTTTCTGTGCCTGGCTTATTCACTTAACACAATGTCCTCCAGTTCCATCCATGTTGGTGTGAATGACAGAATTTCATTCTTTTTTTTTATAGCTAGCTAGTATTCCTGGTGTATTTATACCACATTTTCTTTATCCATCCATCTGTTGTTGGACACCTAGGTGGATTCCATTTCTTCATATCTTGGCTATTGTGAATAGTGCTGAAATAAACATGGGGGTGCCGATGTCTCTGATACACTGATTTCCTTTCCTTTGTATAAATTCCCGGTAGTGGGGCCAGGCACGGTGGCTCATGCCTATAATCCCAGCACTTTGGGAGGCCAAGGCAGGCAGATCGCTTGAGCCTAGGAGTTCAAGACCAGCCTGGGCAACATGGCAAAACCCATCTCTACAAAATATAAAAAAAAAAAATTAGCCATGTGTGGTGGCACGTGCCTATAATCTCAGCTACCCCAGCTGAGGTAGGAGTATCACTTGAGCACAGGTTGTTGAGGCTGCAGTGAGCTGAGGTCATGCCACTGTACCCCACCCTGAGTGAGTGACAGAGTGAGACCCTGTCTCAAAAAAAAAAAAAAAAAAAAAAAAGGATAAATTTCCAGTAATGGGATGGGATTGCTGGATCATATGACAGTTCTATTTGTAGTTTTTTGAGGAGCCTCCATACTATTCTGCATAGTGGTTGTTTTAGTTTACCTACTGACAGTACACACGGGTTCCCTTTTCTCTGCGTCTTTGCCAGCATTTGTTATTTTTTGTCTTTTTGATAATAGCCACTCTAACTGGAGTGAGATGATATCTCATTGTGGTTTTGATTTTCATTTCCCTGATGATTAGTGATGTTGAACAGTTTTTTCATGTCTTTGTTGGCTATTTGTATGTCTTCTTTTGAGAAATGTCTATTCAGATCATTTGCCCATTTTATAATCAAATTGCTTTTTTTTTTTTTTTTTTTTTTTGCTGTTGAGATATTTGAGTTTCTTGTGTATTATGGATATTAATCCTCCTCAATTGTGAATAGTTTGGAAATATTTTCTCCCGTTCTGTAGGTTGTCCTTTCATTCTGTCATTTTCTTTGCTGTACAGAAGCCTTTTCAACTTGATGTGATCCCATTTGTTAATTTTTGCTTTGGTTATCTGTGCTTTTTGAGGTTTTACTTAAGAGATCTTTGATCAGATCAATGTTCTAAGTTGTTTCCCCTATGTTTTCTTCTAGTAGTTTTATAGTTTCAGGTTTTACATTTAGGTCTCAGATTCACTTTGAGTTGATTAAGGGTGAGATGGAGGGGTCTAGTTTCATTCTTCTACATAGGGATATCTGGTTTTACCAGCACCTTTTGTTGAAAAGACTGTCCTTTCCCCAATAAATGTCCTTGGCCCCTTTGTAAAAAAATCTACTGGCTGTAGCTACATGGACTTGTTTCTAGGTTCTCTATTGTGTCCCATGGGTCTATGTGTCTGTTTTTATGCCAATACCATTCTATTTTGGTTACTACAGATTTGAATATTTGTAGGACTGATAGTATTATGCTTCCAGCTTTGTTCTTTTTGTTGAGGATTACTTTTCCCTGAGGAGGCTATTCAGGGTTTTTTGTGGCTCCATACAAATTGTAAGATTTTTTTTTTCCATTTCTGTGGAGTATGTCATTGGTATTTTGATAGGCATTGCATTGGATCTGTAGGTTGCTTGGTGTAGTATGGTCATTTTAACATTAATTCCAATATTCTTCTAAACCATGATCATGAGATATCTTTTTATTTTTTATTTTTTGCATTCTCTTCAATTTCTTTAATCAGTTTTGTGGTTTTCCCTGTAGAAGTCTTTTGCCTCCTTAATTACCTTTATTCTCAGGTTTTTTTTTTTTTTGTTTTTTGTTTTATAACTATTGTAAATGGATTGCCTTCCTGATTTCTTTTTCAGCTTATTCATTGCATATAGAAACACTACTGATTTTTGTATATTGATTTTATACCCTGTAACTTTACTGAATTATTTCATCAGTTCTGAGAAGTTTTTGGTAGAGTCTATAGATTTTTCTATATGTAAGATCACGTTTTCTGCAAACAGGGACGATTTGACTTCCTGCTCTCTAATTTGGATGCCCTTTATTTATTTATGTTTTCTCTTGACTAATTGCTTGGCTAAGACTTCCAGTACTATGTTGAATAAGGGTGGTGAGAGTAGGCATCCTTGTCTTGTTCTAGTTCTTAGAGAAAAGGCTTGCAGCTATTCCCGGTTCAATATAATGTTAACTGTGGGTTTGTCACACATGGTCTTTATTGTGTTGAGGCACTTTCCTTCTACACATCATTTACTGAGAGTTTGTGTCATGAAGGAATGGGTCTGGTTTTATTAGTCAGAGTCTAACGAGAGAAGTAGAACCCCTTACAGGGGTGTGTGTGTGTGTGTATGTGTGTGTGTGTGTGTATGTATGTAAGGGGGGAGCAATTTAACCTTCTACAATTACGGGAGCTGGGTAAGGAGTCTGCGAGGCTATCATCTTTGTGTCTAATGATGGAGTCTGAAGTCCTTGGAAAAGATAGTTGGTAAGTACAGGTGAGAAAAAGGACAAGCTGGAACCTACAAGCATAAAGTGGAAACTATGAAGAAGGATATAAATCAGTGTCAGTTCCACTGCCTCTGACTGGATGGTTTGTGTGTCCTTCAAGAGAAGCTGGCACCCTCTGTCATGGAACTAAACACACATTTGGCCTGAAAGTTGGAGAAGCTGAAGAAGGATCCACGGGAAGGTAGAACTGCTGTAGACTTGACCACTACTGCTTACCAACAAAGTGAACCAGCGGATAAAGGATAACCTTTGTGAGTGACAAAATGACAGCTGCTTAACTTCCAAATCTCACACAAGAATTTCTCTATTGGCACAGCCTAACCAGAAACGTGTAGGAAAGGGAATTCTATGAAATGTAGTTCAGCCTAGCCAAGCTGACATATTACAAAGCCACCACATGTCCTAAACAAAATAATAGTAAATTATTGTTTGGCAAAATATTAGCTGTCATCATTTGAGCAGTGTTCCAGATGCCTTTATATAAGTTATTTAATCTCATCCTCATCCTGTGAGAAAAGTATTCTATCCCTGTTTGACAGGTGAAGAAATGGAGACTGAGAAGTTGTAGTGAGCATGTTGTTATGGACCATCTGGAACCCAAAACCCCTCTCCTGGTGGGGAACTCATCCTGTGCAGTTTGAATTATTCAGTCTACCCTTAGTCGGAGGGATGAACATGTATCCAGCCTTGGTCAGTCAGAACATCTTATCTTGTTGGTCACAATGAATGGTCCATCAATAGGCCTTGATCCAGGCTGGGTCAAACAGAAACTTCCCTAGAGCTTTTCTACCAGGGAAGATTTGATCCTTGTTTCCTGGAAGTTGTAAGTCTGGGGCTTCTGGTGGTCACCATTCTCAACATGTAGAGCATGTTTATCTGAAGGGTAGAAAGAAAAAGATCATTTGGACCCCTTGATGCAGCCATGCCTGAAGTTTTCTGTGCTCTTGAATCATCCAGGTTGCATAAGCCTATAAACTTTATATTTGTGTTGGAGTTTTGTCAGTTGCTAAAAAGAGACTAATAAACAAATTGGTATCAGAAGAGGAGTATTATAAGGGATCCTAAAATATAGATTCCTTATGCATGGAGAGCAGACCTCTTGGGTTTTCCAAGTACATAAACCAATCAGCTTTCAATTCTGCTGAAGAAAATGTAACTTGAAATCAAGAGAGCTATGTCTAATATGAAGGTTAAGTGACTTGCCCAAGGTTACCCAGCTAGTTAAGACAAAGTACTGGAACTCAAATCCAGGGCTGTCTGATTCCAAAGTGTAGGCTCGTAACCGCTGCATCATGCCATAACCATGCTAATTTAGTCAGCACATCTGGCCTTACAGCAGACTCTGTCTCTGGAGCTTCTCAATAAAGATGGAAAAAGCTGCTTGAAAGAAAGTCTGAGGGGAGCTTTTCTAATTCCCTTTGGAAACAAAGGAGATTGTGGGGTGAAGCAAAAGTGGCTAGATTTTGAGGTCAAGAGTGAAGGCTTTGTTTTGGCATTATAGGCTCCTTTGGAGAAGACAACCTAAACAAAAACCTCTGGGATTCATGCAGTGGTCCTTCCTTATTTGTGCCTATCATTTGCATCCTCCATATATAGGACTTAAACAGACAAAGCAAATAGATGATTGAGGCAAAGTTCATTCTAGTCAGTCCCCCAAATCCGAAACCCTAGATGTTAAGTTGCTACCTTCTTTTTATGTATTTCCCAGGATACAGATTTTTTTTTTTTTGAGACAAGTTTGCTCTTGTCGCCTAGGCTAGAGTGCAATGGCAGGATCTTGGCTCACTGCAACCTCCGCCTCCCGGATTCAAGTAATTTTCCTGCCTCAGTCTCCTGGGTAGCTGGGATTACAGGCACGTGTCACTGCGCCCGGCTAATTTTTGTATTTTTAGTAGAGACGGGGGTTTCACCAGTTTGGCCAGGCTGGTCTTGAACTCTGACCTCAGATGATCCACCTGCCTTGGCCTCCCAAAGCACTGGGATTACAGGCGTGAGCCACCATGGCTGGCCTAGGATACTGATTTGAAAGTGTTCCTTCCCATTCCAGCATCCAGTCACTTCACAAGGAAAGGAGAGTTTTTCTATGACTAAGTTAACATTTCCTGCCTTAGCTTTCGAAACAAGTGGAAAACATCTGGTCTTCACGCAACAGTTATCACCATTTTAAAGCCTAAAGCCACTCTTCACCATTCTCCCTTCAAAGCTTAAGAAACTTAATTTCACTTTTATTGCATTTTTCAAAGTTTCATTTTCTAATGATTTGGTTGGTGCCTTTCCAGACCATCTGCAGGGCCGTCTTTCTCTAGAGCAGCACCATCCATTAGAACTTTCTGCAATGATGGGAACCTATATCTGTGCTTTCCTGTTCTGGGGATTAGAGGATGTTCCCATTGAACAGTTGGGATGCATATGAGCCTCCTATTTTTAGCATGGGCCCCTTCTCAGGGTATCCTGGGAGCAGCTCCGATTCTGGCTATGCCACACTCTGGTTGACTGCCGTGTTCCTGCTGGACCTACTGTCTTGCTGTCTTTCTCTTATCAGCCACTAGCAGCTGTAGGTGACTGCTGAACATTTGAAATGTGATGTGTGTGACCAAGGAACTGAATTTAAACTTTTACTTACATTTAATTAAATTAAAAATAGTCACATGGAGCTAGCAGCTAACTCCCCCAATTACATGCAGTGCACACATGTTCTGTTCTTGTTTCTTGCCTCCCAAGGACTATCCTTGCCCTTCTAAGACCTGCTTACTTTTGTTCAGTTTGTGGCCCACTAATACCCTTTACGTTATGTAACCTCTTCATGGTTTCCAGCTTCTGTTTGAGGGTTTTGATATGTTTTCATGGCTTCAAGTCTGTATTTGTCACTACTGAAATCCTGTTTTTACTCCTGTTTTCCATATTGTTTGGAATAGTTTGACTTTGACCAAAATGGACTGTCATACTATAGAGTGAGCTGGTGGAGAATTACATAAAAATTCCTCAGACAAGCAGAATGAAACATAAATGAAGAGCAGTCATGGCTTTCCCAACTAATTCATAATTTTTTTTTTTTTTTGAGACAGAGTTTCACCTGTCACGCAGGCTGGAGTGCAATGGCATGATCTCAGCTTACTACAACTTCTGCCTCCCAGGCTCAAGCAATCCTCCCACCTTAGCCTCCTGAGTATCTGGGACTACAGCTACTACAGCTACGTGTGTGCCACCATGCTCAGCTAATTTTTTTGGTATTTTATGTAGAGATGGGGTTTCACCATGTTGCCTAGGCTGATCTTGAACTCCTGGCTCAAGTGATCCTCCTGCCTTGGCCTCCCAAAGTGCTAGGATTATAGGTGTAAGCCACCATGCCCAGCTTGATTAATAATTTCCATTGCATCAGGGGATGCCACTGCTGTAAAAGTGGGGAAATGATAACATTGATTAGACTTCTACATTCCCTTATTTCTTCCCCTACTTCTTTCTCCTGAAAACCTACTTCCCTGATTGTCCTGCTTTTATATGTATTATCTTACTGTAGTCTTTGGAAATACTATCTCAAACTGGCCTTTCTGATTCTCAGAGGAGATGATAAAACTTCAACAAAAATATTCATGAAATGGAAGTAACTCAAAAGTCTAATAATGAGTATATCTGCCACCACGACTTTGCCCTTTTATAGTCTCATTGGCCTGTGCTTTTGACCTTGCTTTATACAACAGAAGAGTGGGACACAGCTTTTAATATAAAATATGGGTTCTAAGACCCAAGAGATGAGGAAATATACCTTTTAATTTGATTAACACAGTGTATCCTTTTAGCAGTTTTACTGCTCAAAGTTAATAAAATGTGAAAACCTACTGAAAGTTGATTTTGGAGACACCAACAAAAGACAATTGGTTATTTGTTGTCATTCTCTGGCACCACTGAATTATGTTGGTCTCATGTTCAGTGTCTGCCCCAATCAGTGAACGGTGCTCCTGAGCAGCCCCGAGAATCCTAGTCCTTCCACCCTCTTGTACAGAGCCAGTGCCTATGTCATTTCAAGAAGATTTGCACGGAATTGACCTTACAAAGTGAATGTTTAATTTTAAAAGCTGTACTTTTGGCTGGGCGCGGTGGCTCAAGCCTGTAATCCCAGCACTTTGGGAGGCCGAGACGGGCGGATCACGAGGTCAGGAGATCGAGACCATCCTGGCTAACACTGTGAAACCCCGTCTCTACTAAAAAATACAAAAAACTAGCCGGGTGAGGTGGCGGGCGCCTGTAGTCCCAGCTACTCGGGAGGCTGAGGCAGGAGAATGGCGTAAACCCGGGAGGCGGAGCTTGCAGTGAGCTGAGATCCGGCTACTGCACTCCAGCCCCGGCGACAGAGCGAGACTCCGTCTCAAAAAAAAAAAAAAAAAAAAAGCTGTACTTTTTTTTCCCATTTCCATTTTAGTAAGCAGACCAGATGCTTTGCCAAATTTACCCTCAGCTAATTGCATAGTTCAATGTCCTGAAATGTGCCCTTGTTTGCTTAAAACCTGCTGATTTGCAAAAGAAATCGTTCCAGGAATGTGGGTCAGAGTGGACGCTCCTGTGGAAGCTGAATTGACCAGGAAAGAGTGGTTCAGGCCTGGCTGGGGTGCTGGGTGCCTGTAAATCTGCAGGAATAGGGGATGCTCCAAGGCAGGATTTTCACTCTAATGATGAGGCTGCTGGAGGTGAGGGAGAACTGGGACCTGAAGATGTGGACAAAAATCAGTTTGGCTCTGATCCACCTTTGGAATTCCCCTCAAGCTTTATATTTTGAGCAGGCTTTGGGTCAAGACTGAAATAGAATGTTAATGCACAGCCAGAGGAAAATAATTTTAAAATCTGGCATTTGCTCTGCCTCTGTCCCTGGAGGCCCTCTGATGAGATGTATGTGAAGGAGGAATGATCTTACAGCAAGAATAGAATAAGAACGAAGTTGCTTAGTTACTCCTCCCCATTTGTGAATCTGGAACCTGACTCACAGAGGTGTTCCTGGGCATTTGGCCCTCGGGGATTTGGTAGATTCTTGGCTAGCTCCAACTCCTGCTAACAAGGAAATTAGTTTGGGGAAGCCTGGAGGAGACTGAAAAGAGTAGAGGGAACGAAAAGAGACAAAGTGGATGCTGTTGTTCTAGTGGAAGGGACAGAATGCAAGGATCATCTGCCTACTTTGGTAACAGTGGTGGTGTTCCCATTGAACATATGGGACAGATATGAGCTTCCTGTCATTTTTAGCATGGGCCCTTACTCAGGTATCCCAGGGACAGCTCCAGTCCCAGCTACATCACTCTCGGGTTGGCTGCTGTGCTCCTGCTGGACCTGCTGTCTTTCTCTTGTTGGATGCGCTTTGCTGACCTACAAGGCAGACGCTGGGGAGTGAAGGGGTGGTGTGGGGTAGGGAGCTGCTCACTGCATTTCACTCAGCTCTCAGGATCCATCTAGAACTTGTCTCAGTCCTTGGAAGTTCAATCATCTTAATAATTGTGTTAGTTTCCAATGGCTATGTGACACCACAAACTTAGTGGCTTCAAACCGTGCAAATTTATTATCTTATAGTCCTGGAGGTCAGAAGAACGAAATGAATCTCACTCATGTAAAATCAAGGTGTCAGCAGGGCTGTGCACCTTTCTGGAGGCTCAAGGAGAGTCCATTTTCTTACCTTTTGCCACCACATTCCTGCTTCATGGCCTGTTCCTTCTTCAAAGTCAGTCATGGCTGCTCAGGCCTTTCTCACATCACATCACTCTGACACTCATTCTTCTGCCTCCCTCTTCCTCATTTCAGTTCTCTTGTGATTGCATTGGATAATCCAAGATACTCTCCTTATTTTAAAGTCAGCTGAGTGGCAGGCTCAGTTCCATCTGCAAACTGGATTCCCTTTTGCATGTAACCTAACATATTCATAGTTTCTAGGGATTAGGATGTAGACATCTCTGGGGGATCATTATTCAGCCCACCATGATAATAAGCCCTCACTTTTTAAAAAGCCCTTTTAAAGACCTCATTTGACCCTAAAAAATGCCTGTGAAACAGGAGAATGGGTGGGATTATCCCCTTTAATGCATAAAGAAGCTAAAGTATGAGTCAAAAAATTAAAATAAAAAAAAAAAAACTTGCACGGGCCCCACTCCAAGTTTACTTTCTTTGTTTGTTCGAGACGAAGTCTCACTGTCTCACCCAGGCTGGAGTGCAGTGGTGCGATCTCGGCTCACTGTAACCTCCAACTCCTGGGTTCAAGCAGTCCTCCTGCCTCAGCCTCTGAGTAGCTGAGATTACAGGCGCATGCCACCACGCCCAGCTAATTTTTGTATTTTTAGTAGAGACGGAGGTTTTACCATGTTGGCCAGGCTGGTCTCGAACTCCTGACCTGAGGTGATCTGCCCGCCTTGGCTTCCCAAAGTGCTGGGATTACAGGCGTGAGCCACCACTCCTAGCCCAAGTTTACTTTGAAATAGAGGTTGGAACGGAGTTAAGCTATGGGCCACAATGTTCAGTTTATTTTGAGGCTATCGCTCTAGATGACAATGCCTATCAAAGAGGAGGGGTGTGGGGAAAGTAAGACCTTGCATGGCTAGCTGTCAGACCTGGATTCAGATTTTATGTTCACAAAAACTTGATCCACCTTTGGAATTTCCCTCAAGCTTTGTCATTTCCTCTTGTTGAGTCTGTGAGTCCTTGTTTTTGCCTTCCTGGGTGGCTTTGAAAGTGATCAATATGATAGTTTTAACACAGATAGCTACTGTAAATAGGTATGACCCAAATGCAAAGTTACTTATATTTATTAAAATGAATGTCATAGAAAGATGCTGAATGGAGCATAAAAACCATGGCCCTGATATTGACATTGTTGAATTTTCCATGAAGGAGGAGTAGACGATTTGTAACAAGCAAGCAATATATGGACAAACTTTTTTTTTTTTTTAAATAAAGGATGAGTTTTGGAAAAAAAAAAAAAAAACAACTTAGAGAACCTATGATACTTAGGACAATCCTAAAAGCAACTAGTAAAGAGGAATTCTGACAGCCATTATGGCTGCCATCCAAACATACAGGACCCAACTATGTGGTTCTCCCAATAAGCTTAATTCCCTCTGCAACTCGACTAGGAAGCTTAGGAATTGGATCTTGAATCTACGGAAATAAAAGAATAAAGAAAGAAAAATCTCTAACCTACAAAGAGGCTGGATTTAAAAGGTTTACACTGAGCTGCTGTTTGCTAGCACTTCCTCTCTGTTTTATTCTACTTTTTGGAGTAGAATTAAAAACTTCTCCAACCTTAGCACAACTTCTCTGCTTAGGGGTCAGATTAAAAAACAAAATAAAACAAGACACATACGGGAACACACTATTGGGGTACTTGATTGACTTTTAGTCAATAATACAGGGACGTAGGCTTTTAAGCCAGGAATTAAACTTGAAAACAATGGTGCCTTCCACGGACACCCTTACCAGGTGACTCAAGGATGGCAGCACACATCACATATATCCCCTGAAGTTTGAAAATGGTAGATGTATCCTGGAGTGGCCCAGCATCTCAGAAAGCAATTATAATAACATATTCCTAGGGTGGGTTTTACCGAGGATGAGTGATGACTTTGACTCTTCATCTTCTAACTCCAAAGCATTGCTGTCTCAAATAGTCAAAATGACAAGGGAAGGAATGTTTTGTTGGAGAGTCCCAACACTGTTTCCAGCACATTTTTCCATTTGCCTGACTGCTCTTGGCCCTGAATAAAGTCGAAGGTGGAGTTCTTTCTACTGAAATCATAAAAGTCTCTTTATTGGCATGTGTGCATTCAGATCTGCTCTTGGTATTGCTCATGTTATTAGCTGCAGCTGGGTTTTCTGTGAGTGAATTGTTTTTGTCTTTAGTGAGGATCACATGTTGACTCATGACTGCCTGTATCCTGTGATTGGAGTAGGCATTTTAGTGAGGGGCTTAATTATTCTTGTATTTTTGTTGTGTCTTTTTCACTCTTCAAACCATATGCTTATTTGGGTTTGCTTGCAAAAGGAAGAAATATTTGTTTCATTCCATTTTATGCAATAAAGGCAAGAGCTTACTGGGGGCTTGGGAGCTGTTTTCATGACCTAGCAGACTGGTTTTCAAAAGAAATTTGGCAAGCCTTAGGTGTTACTAAAATGTTGTGAGATAAGGAGTGCACTTGTGCCCCACTTTAAACTCTATTAAAAATTTTTTAAAAATCAAAAATAAAACAAAAACCTTGTATCAAAGTATTAATAGGTAAGCCTGTACATTTGAGCTCCACAGTCTTTACATATATTAAATCAAGAATCAGTCAGCTTGGCGTGGTGGTTCAGGCCTGTAATCCCAGCACTTTGGGAAGCCGAGGTGGGTGGATCACTTGAGGTTAGAAGTTCAAGACCAGGCCGGGCGCGGTGGCTCAAGCCTGTAATCCCAGCACTTTGGGAGGCCGAGACGGGCGGATCACGAGGTCGGGAGATCGAGACCATCCTGGCTAACACGGTGAAACCCCGTCTCTACTAAAAATACAAAAAAAACTAGCCGGGCGAGGTGGCGGGCGCCTGTAGTCCCAGCTACTCGGGAGGCTGAGGCAGGAGAATGGCGTAAACCCGGGAGGCGGAGCTTGCAGTGAGCTGAGATCTGGCCACTGCACTCCAGCCTGGGCGACAGAGCGAGACTCCGCCTCAAAAAAAAACAAAAAACAAAAAAAAAAAAAACAACAACAACAAAAAAAACAAACAAAAAAAAAGAAGTTCAAGACCAGCCTAGCCAACACAGCGAAACCCTGTCTCTAGTAAAAATACAAAAAATTAGCTGGGCGTGGTAGTACTTGCCTGTAATCTCAGCTACTCAGGAGGCTGAGGCACAAGAATCACTTGAACCTGGGAGGCAGAGGTTGCAGTGAGCTGAAATTGCGCTACTGCACTCCAGCATGGGTGACAGAGCGAGATTCTGTCTCAAAAGAAAGAAAAATAATCAGTGAGTTCCTTATTATTTCTGTAAGACCAAAAATTGATTTCAGAAAATCAAAGTCTGATATATGTGTGTATTATTATTATTATTTTTGCAGGGTCTTGTCACCCAGGCTGGAGTGCAGTGGCACAATCCTGGCTGACCGCAGCCTCAACCATTGAGGTTCAAGAGATCCTCCCACCTAAACCTCCCCAATAGCTGGAACTACCGGCATGAGCCACCATGACTGGTTAATATTTTCATTTTTTGTAGATACAGGGTCTCACTATGTTGCCAGGCTGGTCTTTAACTCCTGAAGTCGGGAGATCCTTTCACTTTGGCCTCCCAAAGTGCTGGGATTACAGGCATGAGCAACAAGTCTGATATCTTTTAAAACCTTATTATAAATACTGAAGTATAAATATGGTAACTTCTCATATTTCGAAGCTTAAAATTTTAAAACACTTTGGATTATAGATTCAGAGGGCTGTGAAGGAGTCAAGAAGTTATAAGTTTGTGGCAATGGTTTTCTTATTTTTTAATTTTAATAAACAGGCCCCTTACTAGAGAAACAGAAAAGTATGTGGGTACCTTAACTGATATAGAGCGAGCAGAGATTCCAATGGCGTGGTGGCTCATGTCTGTAATCCCGGCACTTTGGGAGGCCAAGACAGGCGGATAACCTAAGGCCAGGAGTTTGAGACCAGCCTGACCCACATGGTGAGACCCTGTCTCTACTAAAAATGCAAAAAAATTAGCTGGGCGTGGTGGCATGCACCTGTAATCCCAGCTACTCAGGAGGCTGAGGCAGGAGAATTGCTTGTACACAAGAGGCAGAGGTTGCAGTGAGCTGAGATGGTGCCACTGCACTCCAGCCTGGGCAACAGAGTGAGACTCCGTCTCAAAAAAAAAAAGCCTCTTCCATGCAGGGACAGTATTCTCATCATAGAATCCCCTGTGCCTGCCACACAATAGAACCTCAATTAGCTGGGCATGCTGGAGTGTGCCTGTAGTCTCAGCCACTTGGGAGGCTGAGGCGGGAGGATCACTTGAGCCCAGGAGTTCTGGGGCTGTAGTGCACTATGCCAATCGGGTGTCCACACTTAGTTGAGCATCCCATGTTGGCCTTCTGGGAGCGGGAGACCACCAGGTTGCCATAAGGAGAGGTGAACCAGCCCAGGTTGGAAATGAAGCAGGTCAAAAACTCACATGCTGATGAGCAGTGGGATCACACTGCACTCCAGCCCAGGCAACACAGCGAGACCCTGTCTATTTAAACAACAACAACAACAACTCTCAATTAATTTGTAGAACTGAGCTGTGTAGGAAAGCTTTGGAATTAGACATGCTTCAATTTGAATTCCAGTTCTGCCAATTACCAGCTAGGTGATCTTAGTTAACTTTTTAGAATACTCTGTTTTTCTCATTTTCAAAATGGGAAATGGTATTACAATTATAATGTTAATATAATATACAAGTGTTATAATACCTTAGAGGAGTAAATAAGATAAAGCACTTAGCATTTCACAAGGACCTACTTCAGCAAATGGCAGTCTTTTAAATTAGTCAACCAAAGGGTTTTCCCATTAAAAAAAATTAATCAAGGCCGGGCACAGTGGCTCTATGCCTGTAATCCCAGCACTTTGGGAGGCCGAGATGGGTGGATCACGAGGTCACGAGATCAAGACCATCCTGGCTAACACGGTGAAACCCCGTCTCTACTAAAAATATAAAAAAAATTAGCCGGGCGAGGTGGCGGGCACCTGTAGTCCCAGCTACTCAAGAGGCTGAGGCAGGAGAATGGCGTGAACCCGGGAGGCGGAGCTTGCAGTGAGCTGAGATCGCGCCACTGCACTCCAGCCTGGGCAACAGAGCGAGATTCTGTCTCAAAAAAAAAAAAAAAATTAATCAAATATACATCTCTGTAACTGTCAGCTTTGATCAACATGAAATGACTGAGGATAATGCTCAGAGTTAGTGAAATTCCAATCAAAGGCAAAAAAAAAAAAAAAAACACCACACACACACACACACACACACACACACACACATACACACAAAACAGACTTTTTAGTTTGCTTGCTGGGCCTTTCCACAGGTAAACATATTATTAGATTTAGATTTTTAAAAAACAATGAGAGTAGTTTCTGGACCCTTTTTTTTGCCACTTTCCTTGGCCCCGAGAAGTCTGAGGGTCCAAGGCTGAGCAATGTTCCTGCTTTGGCTTCTAGATGGGACAGGTCTAAATCAACCTAAATGTATCTTTGGAGCATGTGTTTAGAGAGAGGGAGCACTGCAGAGGAAAAAGCATGATCTTTGGAGCCAGACAAGGTTAGGTCTAAATCCTGTCTTCTGTTTACTTGCTGTGTAACCCTGAGCAAGTTCCTTAACTTCTCCTGAGTTCTAGTTTTAGCTTTTGTAAAATGGGAATAAGATCTGCCTTACAGAGTTGTCATGAGAACTGTATGAGATAGTGATAAAGTCCCAGCACACCACCTGGCACATTGCAGGCATTCAATTAAATGGTGGCTGTTATTTGCATGAATTTTGGGGATCCAGCAAAATTTGAATGTTTATCTTAATATAAAAGTGGTTATTGTTTTTAAGATTAGGATTCTTTTTCACGCCACAAAGATTCAAGTATGAGTAAATGTGGCATTTCTATTTTGTAGAAAGTTTATGAAAAAAGATACTGTGTATTAAGAACAGGAGGCAGGAGCTCTGAGTTCTAACAGCTTGCTTATTCCTTCATCTGTGCATTCAGTCAACATTACTAAGTGCATAAACACGGTCATATGCACTAGAGATATCATGAATAAGAGTGGTCCCTGTCCCCAAGGACTGTAGGACTGTAGGAGGAACAAATATTCAGAATTCCATAGAAGATATGATAGTTCAGTCAGGCATTAAAAAATAAGTAGAGTTTCACTGCATAGATAAGATGACTACTTCAGGCAGACAGAGCAGTTTGGAGGGAAAGTCTGCAGGTAAAACCCAGAATGGTACACTGGAAGAACTACAGCTTGAAGGAGTGAGGAAGAGCAAGGTGAGGTCAGGCAGGTGGAAAGAGGCCTTGTATGCCAGGCTAGGGAGTTTGGGCGTTAGCCTGCAGGAAATGAGAGTCCTTTGTTTGTTTTGTTTTTGATACAGGATCTTACTCTTGCCCAGGCTGGAGTGCAATGGTGTGATCACAGCTCACTGTAGTCTCAACTTCCTGGGCTCAAGCAATCCTTCCACCTCAGCCTCCTGAGTGGCTGGGACTACGGGCACACACCATGCCTAGCTATTTTTTAAATTTTTTGTAGAGACAGGGCGTCACTATGTTGCCCAGGCTGGTCTCAAATTCCTGGGCTCAAGCAATCCTCCTGCCTTGGCCTCGCAAAGTGCTAAGATTACAGGCATGAGCCACGATGCCCAGCCTGGAAATGAGAGTCTTAACAAATTTTAAGGAGAGTAGTGTCATGATTAGATTTGGTTTTAGATTTCTTGATAAATGCAATCAAAGGGCTGGTACGGAAAAGTTGACGAGACATTACTACTACAACATTAAAGAGTACAGTGAGATTGCTACCCTCCATGATCTGGTCATTACATTTCTATTAATATATGCTTATCGTCTCCTGAGACCACCCAGATGTTTCTCCTTGAAAAATAGCACAGAATTATGTACTAGTGAGCTTTTTGAAAAGTACATATTGGAGGAGGGTGTGTGTGTGTGTGTAAAATGTATTTGGATCTAGCATTTCAGCTTGTTAGGAGATTCTTTTGAAATGCGATTGTATCATCTATCAAATCAGTTCTCCCTCTCAGCTTTCTATCATTTTCAAATGTGGCAAAAATGACTTATAATGCTGCTTAAATATAGATAGACCATTCATCGCCTACAGCATGAAGTTCAAACTCTTTATAACAATCTATTATTTAAAAGACTGATAACTTCCGATGCCAGTCTTTTCAGCTCATCTCAACCACTTCTCTTCTACACACCTTATATTTTAATGACACAAAACTACTTTTGGTTCTGTTCAGGACTTATATTTTCAAATGTCTATATCTTTACCCATGCCGTTCCATCTGTTGAAAGCCTATCCTACCCCCTAGGCAGGATTCATCACCTATTTTCGTCTTTTACATAGCTGTATTACAATAATTATAAGGGACTGTGGTTACCTTAAATTTGTCTCCTCTGCTAGATGGCTGGAAGGGCAAGGACTTAATCTTATTTATCTTTTTTGTCCTGGAGTGTCAAAGCATAGTGGATGACATATTGTTGTAGCTAACTAAATAGTTTACTTTGCAGAACAAAATCATAGCGTACTAAAAACACAGAGCATATCTTCTGCTGCTCTGCTTTGTAAAGTACTGAACAATCAACAGTTAAATCTCCAGCCTTCTTTAGCAAGGGCTTATTGACCATTGGGAGCAATAGTTTTTAGGATAGCAAAAATTTTGACGCTTAATAAGCTCTCATTCTTTTTAGGAAAACTATTGAAGCAAAGTTCTAAAACTTCTACTTTCTCTAGTGGTCATTTTAGTATTTCTGGGTATTAATGAATCAAGCATTTAAAAATAATTTTTAAATGTGCATATAATTTTAATATCAAATATTCTTTTCTTTTAGGCTATAATATTGAGCAATGTAGCTAATGTGTTTTGAATTAGAATATAAATAACTCAAGATTAGGAACTAAAAACCTTTAAAAATGAATCAATAATATCACTTTCCTACCAGCCAAATATAGTGCTATTAGAGTTCGGAAAAATTAAAGACAAAGCCATTCTTGGTTGATTATTGTTTTTAAAAGTCTACATTTTTAATGTAGCTGAGTGCTAAACACTTAGGTCTGTGGAACAATAAATACATTGTGATTGTACACTTTACTAGATTAAAAAGCTCTTTTCAGACAAGAATGTTCAGCTGTGGAATATGTTTAGATAAAGCATGTTGATAAAATAAATTTCAAAATGTCTTTGGCTTTTCATAGAATATATATTCCATGCTGTCCTGCGATTTGTATCTTGTTTTCAGGAGTTCCAGCCTGTCTTGACTTGGGTTAAGATGATGACACACTGATGCCTAGCCTCATTTTCAGAAAGATGTAAATCTGTCAGAATACATTTAAATGTTGAGGTTAAACTTATATTTAAACATATTTTTCTAGGGCTTGACTATTTTTAAGTGCTTAAACACTGGTGAAAAAAGATTTTTAGAATGATTCTTAGAATGGCCTCATAACTATTTAGTTTTGCTTTTTGATTTAAAACCCCCAAATTAACAGTCTCTTAAAACTAGAATAAAGATGTATACCCATAACAAGTTAGTGTTAATTACACTTACAAAATACAGCAGTTCAGTCTTCTGATAAATCTTTTCTATGACCAAAATCTAACATATTACATGCTAACCAATTTACAGGGTACACTCTTCTGTTTGCCGCTTTGTTTTCTGCCTCCATGCCTATTTTGCTATGCAAAAGCTTTATGTCAATTTACTTTTTGAGCCGTTTAAGACCAAACCAAATTATTCCTTCAGCACATTTTAAACAATCCCTTAAAGACCTCTTTTTCTTGGCTATGTTTCCAATCTTGGCTTATCACTATAATATTTCATGCTCCATGCTTCTGAAAAAATTCAATATTCAAGAACAAAGTAATCCAGAGCTTTACTTCATTTCAGTCTTTTTATGTCCTAGGGCTGTCCCAACTCAATGACCCAGTTTTTATTGTGTCACATCTCACTGTCTGTTGCTGACTGCGACCAGCTTGCCTAATCCTTTTCCCGTCCCTTATCAGTTTTCCCTTAATTCAAAAATCTTTTTTTTTTTTCTTTCCAGTTCTCCTTTCACAGCTTTTAGATTTTTTTTTCTTTCTCTTGAGACTCAGTGTTCCTGTGGTAACTACTCAGAAATACAAAGACAAATGGGTAACTAAAGTCCATAAATCTGTCCTTGTCAAAATTTTCATTGTACTATTTTTAGAATTGCGCGTGGTGAAGAGTAGAAAGTGGGTGTTATAATTTGGCAATATGCCCTTAAAAATGTCCATACTCTAGGACCCAGCGATTTCACTTCCAGGAATCTGGCTTATTAATTAAAAGGAATCATCTAAGATATGGAAAAAGCTATATGCATGAGATGTTCATTACAATGTTATGTATAAAAGAAAAAGGAAATAACACAAATATCTAATGATAGAAGTTAAATAAATTATGGCCCATCTACTTGATGAAATAACACACAATCAATTAAGATGATGATTGTGTCACTATGTAGAAACATAGGTAAATACTTTTTTAGTGTTTTCAGAAAAGCAGGGTGCACAACTGTAAGTGCTTATGATCACAATTGTGTTTTTATTTTTTATTTTTATTTATTTATTTTTTTTTTGAGACGGAGTCTCGCTCTGTCGCCCAGGCTGGAGTGCAGTGGCCGGATCTCAGCTCACTGCAAGCTCCGCCTCCTGGGTTTACGCCATTCTCTCGCCTCAGCCTCCCGAGTAGCTGGGACTACAGGCGCCCGCCATCTCGCCCGGCTAATTTTTTGTATTTTTTAGTAGAGACGGGGTTTCACCGTGTTAGCCAGGATGGTCTCGATCTCCTGACCTCGTGATCCGCCCGTCTCGGCCTCCCAAAGTGCTGGGATTACAGGCTTGAGCCACCGCGCCCGGCACAATTGTGTTTTTAAAAAACTATTTGCAAAGTAAAAACATCAAAGAAACATGACATTTGTGAATAGTTGTTATTTTAAGGTGGTGGAATTATAGATGATTTTTCTTTACTCTCAAAATCTTGTGATCCTAGTCCTTTCGAGTTTTTTTTTTTTTTTTTTTGAGATGGAGTCTCACTCTGTCGCCCAGGCTGGAGTACAGTGGCACGATCTCAGCTCACTGCAAGCTCTGCCTCCCGGGTTCATGCCATTTTCCTGCCTCAGCCTCCCGAGTAGCTGGGACTACAGGTGCCCGCCACCTCGCCCGGCTAGTTTTTTGTATTTTTTAGTAGAGACGGGGTTTCACCATGTTAGCCAGGATGGCCTCGATCTCCTGACCTTGTGATTTGCCCTGCCTTGGCCTCCCAAAGTGCTGGGATTACAGGCATGAGCCACTGTGCCTGACCGAGTTTTTAAAACTATAATCTTAATTCAAGTAAATAATTATTCGGTAGGTTATGTCAAATAAAACTTAGATTAGATAGAGCTCTATTTAAGTCTAATAATAATTTAATGGCTGGGTGTGGTGGCTCACGCCTGTAATCCCAGCACCTTGGGAGGCTGAGGCAGAATGATTGCTTGAGGCTAGGAATTCACGACCAGCCTAGGCAACATAGCGAGACCTCAGCTCTACAATTTTTTTTTTTTTTTAATTAGCCGAGCATGGTGGCCTGTGCCTGTAGTCCTAGCTACTTGGATGGCTGAAGTAAGATCACTTGTGCCCAGGAGTTGGAGGCTGCAGTGAGCTATGATTGTGCCACTGCACTCCAGCCTGGGTGACAGAGCAAGACCCTGTCTCTAAAAGACAACAACAAAATAATAATCTAATAACTGTGGGTGTGGGGGAGATAAGAAAGGCAATATTTCATTTTGTTTACCCTTATAGGTCATCTCTGAAAAGACTAATTAGAAAAAAAACCCTCCTAATATCTGTTTTAAAATACAAAATTATCTTTAAAACACTATAGTAGGTTCTATTCAAGTTTATTTTATTGCCACTGACTTTATCCAGGCCAGCTTGTTTTCGTCTAACTTACTTAATCACATTCTTCCTGGTATCTCTGCCTCTGCTCCAACCCTTTCAATCCATTTTTCACATTGTCTTCAAAGAGATCTTTCTGAAACCTAATTCTGTTTGTGATACTCCACTGATTAAACCGTTCAGGGATTCAGAATAGAGTTCTGAAAAATTAAAGACAGAATATATTCAAAGCTTTACCCAGGCTTCATAGCACCTTCCAAGCTTCTCTGCCTTATTCTGCACCATTTCTTCTCATGCACCCTTTCCACTAGCCTCAACAAACTAGTTGTAGTAGTGGAAACAGAACTCCCAGTCACTATTTTTTGTTCCTTAACACTGAACTTAATACGCTCTCATTCTTTAAATCTCAAGTGTCAGTTTCTTTGGGAAGGCTTTCCAGATTTGTCATTCATTTAGATGTCTCTTCTCTGTAATCCTACAGGGCCCCACCACCCTGTGCTATCACTGATTTGCTTATCTGCCTTTACTACCAGACAGTGAATTTCTTGTTTGCATAGACAAGTGGGATTAAGTGTGTATTCATTTAACCTGAATACCGCCTATCCCCCCCTCAGACAATGTGGAGCATGGTGAACACAAAATGGTGTTGGTGTAGGGCTAATGTGCTAATCCTGGGATACTAAGTGCTAGGAGCACAGAGGGAAGATGCACTGGAAGCCAAGGGCCTGTTACCGGTCAGGTACTTAGCAGGTAGGAACTCATCCAACGCATTTCCCTGATCAAGTTACGCTTTTTTTACTTAGTCTTAAGGTTGTACAAATGTTTTACCTCCCACATCATATCCCTGAGAACTAGGAGCTTGTCTTGTCTATGAACCTTTGACTATTCCTTATATATACTAGTCATTTAAGTGTATGTTAAAGTAATACATTTTGATGTTTTAAAATAATTTTGATTTAGGTCAGGCTTGGGAGCTCACGCCTGTAATCCCAGCACTTTGGGAGGCCGAGGCGGGTGGATCACTTGAGGTCAGGAATTCAAAACCAGCCTGGCCAACATGGTGAAACCCTGTCTCTACTAAAAATATAAAAAAAATTAGCCGGGCATGGTGGCAGGTGCCTGTAATCCCAGCTACTCAGGAGGCTGAGGCAGGAGGATCACTTGAACCCAGGAGGCAGAGGTTGCAGTGAGCCAAGATCGTGCCACCGCACTCCAGCCTGGGTGACAGAGCAAAACTCCATCTCAAAAAAAAAAAAAAAAAAAAAAAAAAAGAAGAAATAAATAAAATTAAAATAATTTTGATTTATAGAAAAAATATGTAAAGGACAAAATATTTGTGAAGTTCAACATTTTAAACAAAAGTTTTCAGAACAGTGTTGTAAAGAGAGAAGGATAAAAGATAAATTAAGGATGGATAAACATATTCAGATAAAATTAAAGACTACCTAACCCCCAAATGTGCTGACATGTAAATATCTTCTCTAACTTGATTTTCACATACTTATATAGGGAACCAGGTATACTCCAATAGAAAATATTGGTTCAGCCTAACACAAAAAGTCATGGTTTTACTGTTCAGATGGAAAACAAACAAATGACTTGGTCATGGTTTCAATTTACTATCTTTTTTTCCCCCACTGTTACTATATCTGCATTTTAAGTAATATGTTTATTACAGCAAAATTACTTGAAAATTTTGATAAATCAATTTTCTAAAATTTTTTACAGTTAAAAATTTTTTTGATTATGACTCTTTGTTATTAATCTCTTAACCTTAAAGTTTAAATGTACCAGAAGTTCTGCTATTTAAAATAAAACTCTGGAAACAATCTTGAAATAGAAAAGTCTCCATCATCCCCTAATTTATCTGCTTTGTAGTTATTTTATATTTTCTTATAGAATCACCTACCTAGTCCTATCTGGGAAACAAATGCAAACGAATATGTTTTAGAAAACTATTCAAACAGAATTCTATTTTAAATTCCAAATTATTAAGAGTATAACTAGTGACTACTTTGGCATGAGAAAGATTAACCAGCCACTGCATGGAGGGAGAAATATTTGGCTGAACTTTACATATAATCATAAAGAGCAGAAATAATAAAATTAGCATAGTTTGGTCAAGAAGAATCAAGAATGAGTGGGAAGTAAAGACATTTTCTGAAGTTCAGCAAAACAAGAATGAATAAGGCAAAACCTGGGAATCCTAAGTATGAATTGTAGAAAAAGAAACTTGAAAAGACCAGTATTTAATGCAGCTACAACTGTCTCTCAGTGAAATACATTATGAAGGCCCATTTCCCTATAGAAAAAAAGAAAACCTGTAATGAACGTATCATATCCTTTAAGACAATGCAACAGTCACTTAAATATAATGTTCGGATAACCCAAGCAACTTTGTTCTTAACCAAATCTCCTAAAATAGATTTCTCCTATTAGCAAGGGAGCATGCTCATTTAGGATCATGAGTATAGTCCGTTTGGCCATCTTAGCTCTCATATGTATTAAGAGGCGCTCTGGTTTCCAAATCAAGCCTCATGTGAATTGAATGGGTATGAAGCGGTTCTTTGGTGACCGATAACCTAGTAGATGAGATCACAAGTGCTAATTTAAAACGCCTACTACAGTGCCCACTATATAGAAAGCTCTCTAGGATTTGTTTTCCTTCCTTCCCTTGCAACTCTGTCATAAAAAACACAAATTTATAGCCCAAAAGAATTGCACAAGACAAGGATGATCTGTTGCTGATACCTTAAATATTTAATAATTTATTGTAAAAGCATTTTGTATACCACCATTACAAATACTGAATATGGTTTTATGAAAGTTATAATTTTATAACAAAAATATTTCCTAAATACCAAAGCAATCCACCTGTTTTCTTCTTAATCTCAGTATAACAGCTAATATTAGGGTTAGAATTTAACCCTAGCAGACATGAAAATTTGGTCTCTTAGTTTATTTTTTATTTATTTTTTGAGACAGAGTCTCGCTCTGCTGCCCAGGCTAGAGTCCAGTGGTTTGATCTCGGCTGACTGCAAACTCTGCCTCCCGGGTTCACGCCATTCTCCTGCCTTAGCCTCCCAAGTAGCTGGGACTACAGGCGCCCGCCACCACGGCCGGCTAATTTTTTTTTTTGTATTTTTAGTAGAGACAGGGTTTCACTGTGTTAGCCAGGATGGTCTCAACCTCCTGACTTCGTGATCCACCCGCCTTGGGCTCCCAAAGTGCTGGGATTATAGGTGTGAGCCACTGCGCCTGGTGGGTCTCTTGGTTTATAAATATAGTCAGATACATAGGAACATTGACTGGCATTTCCATGTCAAGAAACATGGTTATATGTATAGCCAAGACATGGATAACCAACAAGTTTTAAAGAAATGTACACATCTCTAGTTACAGATTTTAACCAGAATTACTACAGGAGAGCTGGCAAATGACAACCACCAATATGTAGATTTGTACACTCCTGAAAAAGACAACATCAAAAAACATTAAGAAATTTGGCATCAGGTGGACAACATCTAGGTTTTGGGGCTAATATACTGATTCATACATTGTATAAAGTTTCATCATTGCCCCCAACCTTGGAATTTCAGAGTGAGAGCATATACAAAAAAATTGCTTTGTCCCTTTTCTCATATTAGAGCTCTGATATTTTCCTAACTCTTACAGTCTTCTGGAATGATCTGTCAGATTTTCACTCAACACTGGGTCAGACCTCTTCTATACATGACCTTATCCTTCTCCTGTCTCCTCTGTTTTCAGAGAGCCGGTCAAAGTCTTGGAGGTGGAAATGAACTGCCAACTGATTAACCATTTTCCTTAAGGTAAGAAATGCTGCAACAACTTGGAAAGCAAGGAAGAGAGTGAAGATGATATGTACCGCTTTTTCCAAGGGCAGATTTATTAGGCCTTCATTAAAGAGCAAGAAAAGAATTAAAGGTAACTGCAATAGAAGGCTCAAAAGCCAAAAGCCAGCCAACTCAGGAACCTGCAATGACACATATCAAGAGTAATAAAAATCAGTAAAATATAGTTTTTGTTTATACAGATAAGTACTTATCACTACTGTGAACCTACATTATGGGCTCTGTGAGTGATTCTGAAGGAGGATGACATGGTCCTTGTCCTTAGAGAACTTACAGTCTAGATGAGAAAACTAATTTATGTAAAACAATCCTAGAATACTACACTTTAGTGAACAATTAAGGACAATATTTAGAAGTACAGACTAAATGCTACAAGAAATAAGAGAGTGATTAGGGTAGGTGAAAGAAAGACCTCAGGGATGTAGGCTTTTAAAGTTGTGGAGTAGGAAGAGGCAAAAAGGTAAGTAAGCAAACACGTGATACTAGCATGATTGGGAATCAGCACATCAGCCTGGAATGGATGGCTGAGTGAGAAAACAGCAAAACCTACAGTAAGACAGGCTGGGTGGGGCCTTATTATGAAGGGCCTAGAAAACCACAGGAATCTTTAGGCATTATCCCTACACTCTGGTAACCATAAATGCTTAGGTAGCATGATGATGCAGAAAACATGGGCCTGCCATAGGAAACGAATTCATAATTTTCCCCCGTTTTCTTATTCAGGATCCAAATACACATGTTTAAGTAACCATGTATTGTCAAGACTGATGAGAAGAGGGAAAATATCAATTTTAAGTGTTTACCACATTCATATACTTTACATAAATCATTTCACTTAATCACAACAAACCTGTGAAATAAATATTATTTTCCTCATTTTATATATGAGGAAACCAGGGCTCAAGAGATTAAGCAAACAGACCACAGTGACAGAAGTGGTAAAGCTGGAGTCAGGCTTTAAATTCAGGCCTGTGCTCTTTCTGCCACACCTCACTGCCTTTTACTTGTTATGAAAACTGATTTCATTTATATCTATCACTGAGAGAAAGGAAAAAAGAGCTTACCTTCTCCTGTAGGTTACCCATGTAGCCCAGATACAACCGGATAGCTTCAATTAAGGTTATTAGGATGATAACAGTGATCGCAATGAATTTGTAGTAATCAGGCAAGATTGAATACTAAAAGAAAGGCCAAAACATGTTTGTAAAATCGCACGTATAGTAACACTGATTTGAGATAGAAAAAAATTATTAAGAACTTTAATTTCATTGACACTCTAACAACATCAGTGCAGCAAAAGTATTAAAGCTTAGATTTACCTTCACGTGAAGCATCATAATGCTGCTCACCCACCACAGTGGGAAATAGTAGGTATTAAAATAAAGTGACATCTGCAATGGCAAACTGGAGAGCATTTCATTTTCTACAGAAGGAACAGAAAAGGAACAAATTATGAAACTTGTATATATATATATCCTATCCCCTAGAATTAATAACTATAATATTGACTCAGTAAAATACCAAATTTTAAGCCTATTTATAATCATTGACAGTAAAAGGAATATTCATCCTAATACCAGTTAGGTCAAATATTGGCTATTTGGGGGTATGTTTCATATTTTTCAATTATTTTACCATTTTGCCATTACAGTCTTCTGACTTTTTTGCATATACTACTGGTACAGATTTAATGTAGAATATCAATATAAATCCTATTCAACAGATAATTATCATTGCCTCCTTTGTAGAATTCTATGTAAACAGCATATAAAATTAATGCATAAAATAAATAAAAATGAATCTCTCACATATAAACTAATCTCATATAAAAACAGATTACCAAGATTATATAATTAGACACATCTCTCTCTTTTCAGCATACCCTAATCTTAGCCATTCTTTAAAGTCCAATTCAGCGTCGTCTTTTCCATCAATACTTCCTTCATCAGTTCCCCCACCCCAGCAGAAATACCTTTTCCCTTCAGGTACTTATCACTCTAAACTGTCAATAAGAAGTGCTAGCAAAGAACCACATTCCCCTCCCCGAAAAACAGTCTGGTGTACTGAACAGATCATGGGCTTCAGAGTTCAAGCAAACCCGAGCTCCCCAAACCTCTGTGACCCTGGATGTCAGACTTGATATAAATTATTTAAGTTCTTTGAGCTTCTATTTCTTCATCTGTAAAATAGTGAAATTAAAACTTCCTTACAGGCTGCTTGTGAGAATTAGAGCCAATATGAATTATTTCATCCTAGCACTGTGCTGGGCACACTTAGTAGGCACTCAACAAATATTAGTCCCCTTTCCTTCTTCTCTTCTACTTATCTACTTATCTGCAAGCACATACCATGTCCTATCCTAATTTGAGACCCTCATAGAATCTAGCATCTTGCTTTATACGCAGTGAATATCAAATACACATAAGAATGAATTAATGAAAGCATACTGTCATAAGGACATTACTAGTATAGCCATTTGTGATACATGAGTTCCATTTACCTAAGGTTGATTCCATGACACTTTTTGCTTTTATGTAAGACAGAAGGGTCCTAAATTAGGAATTTGATTTTTAAAATTGAACCCTACAAAATATATCCTAAATTTGACTAAATTCTTAAGAGCGGACATATATATTGAAATCAGTTGCTCTACACGTAAGATTTTAAAGGCCCTAAAATAAATGTCTTAAAAACATTATTTTCTCCTTTTCTCCATAGTTGAGTGTTTTTATCTGTCATTTAATAATTTTAAAATATAAGAAACAGTCATGGTCTCTCACAGTAAAATAGTTTCTTTTAGCTCCAAGAATATGCCTGATTATTATGATCTACTTTTGCTTGCAACTGCTTATTAAATTACCACTGATAAATGAATGAATTCTTAAAATCTGTTAAATCTGAAGACAACTCACCAGCCTAGGATCTTTCTGATAGCAACAGCACAATGCTGTGGACATGGTAATTACATAAATTTGTTATTACAGTACAAATAATCAAACCTACTTCTTATCCACAAAGAAGAAAATATGGGAAAGAATAATAAATTGGGCAAGCAGAACATTTCAGTACCTTTGAGAAGAAACTGTAGTCAAATTTTGCAAAGAATGGTTTTTATGTTACAAGTATTGTGTGTTAACATCTTAAAGGTTATGCTATGTCCATATTTCAGCAGATCAAACTTATAATCATGGAAATGAAAATCAAATTAATATGTAAATGAACCTTAAAAGCATAAGATATAAATTTACTGAATTTTGCAAAAGTTCAAGTTGAGTTCTGTAAATGGAATTTAAATTAAAACATACAATATAAATCAGGGATAGGTAAACAACTGGTCAGCTGCCTAAACGTTTTTGTACAGTCAATGAGCTAAAAATGTTTTTTCACCTTTAAATGGTTAAAAAAGTAATATTTTTTCATACGTGAAATCCATATGAAATACAAATTTCAGTGTCCTTAAAGTTTTATTGGAACACAGCCATGCCTATTCAATAACTATTGTCAGTGGCTGCCGTGGAGACCATATGGCCTACAAAGTCTAAAGTATTTACTATCTGGCCCTTTTCAGAAAACGTCTTTTTACCTTGTATTATCAGACGTTAGCGCTCATTAAGCCTCATCCTTGGAACCAGAAACGTGAAACCTAATTTTTTCACATTTTTCTCTGTACATTCTAAATCATAAAGGCCTACATTTGGGGAATAGGCAAGTGATCAAGGTGACAAAATGCAGCTTTGGGAACTGCCTTTACTTTTCTCTGTCCCTTTTAAAAATTCTCTAAAACCAAGCAGTGGAAAAGATATATATTTCCCAGCAGACTTGAATGATGGAAACCACATGGGTTTAGTTGACAGTGTGTTGTCTACCATCATGATGTAGGAGGAGGAAACTGTTCTGGAGGAAACTGCGTTATCACTTGTCATCAAGTTGAAGGATGCAGAGGCATCATGGTATTTTCTTACCTTATGGTAAGAGTTACATATAGGGGAGGAGGAGGAGAAGACAGGGAAGGGGTGACTTTTGTTGAACGTCCGGCTAGTATGGCACATGCCAGTTGGGAGTGGATGGTGGTTTGAAAGTACTCTTTAAAAAAAATTTTTTTTTCCCCTAATCTTTTCTGCCAGAAAATGGCCTTGCTTAGGAACCTACTTGCTCTGCTAGGAAAAGGGAAAAGGCAAATTTGCTCCCTGGGGTGGGGGTGGGGACGGGGGAGGTGGGATTGCCTGGGCTGTTCCTCGCCATCCTGGACAGAAAAGCCAGGGCGGGCGCCGCAGAGGAAAAGCAAGTTGGGCCTTCGCTCTCGCGGTGCGCGGGGGACTAGCCTGTGCAGCAAGGGCGGCTTTTATCTTTTTATTTTTGGGGTTTCCCAGGAGCAATGATGGGCCTTGCGCAGCACAGAGGTCGGCCCCACCTCAGCTGCCGGGCTTGCACGGAGCGGGCCAGGCGCTACCGCGCGCAGACCAGGCCGGGCCTGGGGCCGGAGGCCGCCAGCGCCTCAGCTCCCCGCCCGGGCCGGCCCCTCCTCCAAGGCGCTGGCCCGCACTGCGGGGAACCGACTAAAATGGCGACATCGCCATTTTAGGTACGGGCAAATTCTGGACGCTCCAAACCCCACGCCAAGCCCTCGGCAGGCCACACCCCCTGCGCCGGCCTCGGTCACTCACCGGGACCCTCACTGTACTCCGGCACAGTACGATTGGAATCAGTGAACACAGCCCGGCTGAAGTTTCCCAGCCGCTGGCGTATCGGATCCGGCAGCTCCATGCCTGGGCCTCGGTATCCCTCGCCCCCTGAGATACAGGCTAGTCGGCGTTCTCCGAGGCTCCGTGGTTCTCACGGCAACCGGCCAACCGCCAACCGGCCGGCGCGAGGCCGGCGAGACCCGGGAGCGCGCGGGGGTGCCCAGCTGGGCCGGGTTTCGTCGGGAGCCCGCGCAATCTTGAAGGGACCGGCGTGCTCAGAGCGCTTTCCAGGCCCCGGGAGCCGCGCGCCTCGGCCGTGTCCGAAACGGCATATCTCTTAGTTCTGCTTTGAGCCCGACCATCCTAAAAACACCTATACTAAGAAATGAGCTGGGGTTGGACTGCGATACAAGGAGCCCTCACATCTTGCCAGTGAAACTGTAAATCGGTACAACCTTTCTGGAGGGAAATAGAGAAAGAGTGCAGAGCTTAAAGAATGTCTAGAGGTGTAGGGGGGTGTGTGTGAGAGAGAGATACTATGACTGATTATTTTTTCATAAGAAAATACAGCAATGGGCAACTGATTAAATGTACTGGAGCATATACATTCAATGGAGTATGTTTCAGCTGCTTATAAAATGCTTGCAAAGAATATTGAATGATATAGTTTATGTAAAAATAAAGCAGAAATAAAACTAAGTGAGAACCTAATTTAGCAAAATTTATGTGTATGAGTGGAGGGGAGGAGAGAGCATGTGCACACTGACTTGAAAAAAAACTGGAAAAAAATAAATGTTAACAGTAGTTATCACTGGATAGTGGGATTGTAGGTGATTCAAAAATTTTTAAACACTTCTGTATTTTCTAGCTTTCAAATAAGATATATTACTTAAATGAAACTAAGTGTACTATATATATAGAAAAATTGTATACTTTTTGTAAGTAATAAACATATAAAGATATATTACTTAAAAAAACTAAGTGTAATATACATACATAGACAAACTGAAATCTGCATGTCTAATCAGCACCCTGTTCAAGAAACGTTACAATATTCCCAGAAACTCCCCCTTCCTATTTCCTTTCAGTCACTAAACCCCCTCCTCACTCATAACTGACCTTTCCTGAATTCTAATAGCAAAGGAGAGTTTTGCCTTTTTTTTATTTTATTTATTTTATTTTTTTATTTTTTTTGAGACGGAGTCTCGCTCTGTCGCCCAGGCTGGAGTGCAGTGGCCGGATCTCAGCTCACTGCAAGCTCCGCCTCCCGGGTTCACGCCATTCTCCTGCCTCAGCCTCCCGAGTAGCTGGGACTACAGGCGCCCACCACCTCGCCCGGCTAGTTTTTTGTATTTTTTAGTAGAGACGGGGTTTCACCGTGTTAGTCAGGATGGTCTCGATCTCCTGACCTCGTGATCCGCCCGTCTCGGCCTCCCAAAGTGCTGGGATTACAGGCTTGAGCCATCGCGCCCGGCCTCCTTTTTTTTAAAAATCAGAACATTTATTGTGTGACTAATCCAAATATTTTTTTTTGAGACAGAGTCTTGCTCTATCGCCCAGGCTGGAGTGCAGTGGCACAATCTGGGCTCACTGCAACCTCCGCCTCCCGGGTTCAAGTGATTCTTCTGCCTCAGCCTACTGAGTACTGGGATTACAGGCGCCCGCCACCACACTCAGTTAATTATTGTGTTTTTAGTAGAGACAGGGTTGGCCATGTTTGCCAGGCTGGTCTTGGACTCCTGCTGCAACAGCTGTCCTCTTGGGTTTAGGTGGCGTTCCTTCACAAAAGCCATGCCTTAACCTGCTGTACACAATTTTTAAGTGCCTCATTCGACCAGTCCAGTTGGTATTTTGTTTTTTAGCCTCTGCACTCCAATTATACTTTGTCTTGGCTTGGGAGCGGAGCCGCATTTGCCACAGGCAGACTTTTGAAGGAGGTAGATCTTAGAGTCACAAGGCAGCACTAGCTGTGCATCTTATTGCACCACTTTCTAGATGTGACACTCCCTTTGTCATCTTGCTTCTCAGTTTTGCGTATTTATATAAAAGCAATCGTACTGTAAGTACTTTTTAAAAATAAAAACTGGCTTTGTCTTCAACATTACTTTCATGAAATTCCTTCATATCATTGAGTATAGATTCTTTTGCCTTGCTCTGTGTGGTCATACCACAGTAAGCTTACTCATTCTACTGTTGATGACTCTCTGTATTTTCTAGTTTGCAGCTGTTATGAATAGTGCTGCTTTGGTGAAAGGATGCCTCTTGGTGAGCATATGCATGCATTTTTGTTGAGTGTATATCGAGAGTGGAATTGCCATGTCATAGGATACGAAAGACCCAGCTTTAGTAGAGGCTGCCAACAGTTTTCCAAAGTGATCGAACTAATTCCTGCTGCCTCCAGCAATGTATGCCTATTTCCATTACTCCATATACTTCACCAGCACTTGTTATTTGTTATCCTTTCCTTTTAGCCCTTCTGATGGGTGTGTGGTAAAAGTATTATTTTTACAATCAAAAGGAAAATTACACATTTATATAAATGCAAGAAGAAGATATGGGTAGAAATAAATTCATGACTAGAATTGTAAAATAATTACACAAACGTTTATTGCATTCCTACTGTGTTTTTGGGTATTGTGCTAGGCTAATTAGGGATATAGTCCCTCTCATCAAGAAGCACAGCTCAGTGAAAGAGTGAGAGATATGGAAAGAAGTAAGTGCAAACACTGTTATTATGAGTGCTCTATTAGAGGACCACTGATGAAGAACCAATTAATTCAGGTTGAAGATGTCAGGGAAAAGCTGGTTAACTTCTGCTTCATTTCAAGATGGAGCTCAGACCTGAGAATCTCCAAAAAGGCTTCTAGGACCTTCCTGAAGTAGCTTAGGTGCTCTCTTCCGTGTTTCCTAAAGCGTCTTCCTGTTGTTTCTTTGGTCACAGTGCTGGTCACTCTATACTAAAATTGTCTGTTTATGTGTCTGTGTCTCTTGCTAGTCCTTAAGCTCTTAGAGGTCAAGAATGGGCTTTCATCTTTATATCCCCAACACTAGCACAGTGTGGTACCTGGCCAAGAGTAGGAGCTGGATGACCGTTGAGTGAGTAAAAAGAAGAAAAAGCCTAATAACCGCTCTCTTCCCGTTCTAGTTCAAGGACTTAGCCAGCCCTGTATAAGGTTCACTTTGTAGAATGGTGAATTGGTGTATTAAAACATAGTGAATTTATAACAATTTTAAAAACCTTAGCAACAGAGAATCACTTCTCATCTATCAAATGAACCGAGGTTTTTTTAATAAAGGGAACAGTGAAGCAGGAGGCCTCAGGCTCAGCTGATTGAATTATAATTTGGCCAACTGCATTGAGACAAGCAATTGGCAATATATAGAAATAGCCTTTAGGCCGGGCGCGGTGGCTCACCCCTGTAATCCCAGCACTTTGGGAGGCTGAGGCAGGCAGATCACGAGGTCAGGAGATCGAGACCATCCTGGCTAACACGGTGAAACCCCGTCTCTACTAAAAACACAAAAAACTAGCGGGGGGGAGGTGGCGGGCGCCTGTAGTCCCAGCTACTTGGGAGGCTGAGGCAGGAGAATGGCATAAACCCGGGAGGCGGAGCTTGCAGTGAGCTGAGATCCGGCCACTGCACTCCAGCCTGGGCGACAGAGTGAGATTCCGTCTCAAAAAAAAAAATACAAAAAATTAGCCGGGCGAGGTGGTGGGTGCCTGTGGTCCCAGCTACTTGGGAGGCTGAGGCAGGAGAATGGCAGGAGGAGGAGCTTGCGGTGAGCCGAGATCGTGCCACTGCACTCCAGCCTGGGCCACAGAGTGAGAATCCGTCTCAAAAAAAAAAAAAAGCCTTTAAAACATTCCTGCCTCCTTTAATATAATAATTTAAATCTTAAGACTCTGGGGAAAATAATGATAGAAACAAAGTTTTATATACCAAATGCTTCTCCAACATTATTGATAATTGCTTAGAAAAGAGAGAGGCGAGTGGGCATTTGAAGTGCCCAACCACAGGGCCTCGGTAAGCAGATTATGATATTTAGGGCGAGGTGTTGGGCTGCGGTAGAGAGAATGTCCTTGGAGGCTGAGAGGACAGGGTTCAAATACCCTAAAATTCCCAATGTACCATTTAAGAGCTATGTGACTGATTTCAGATACTTGTTTTGTAAAGTAAGAATAATGATATCTTACTGTTGTGGTTGATGTGAATATTATATCATTAAGGCTCTCTATACATGATAGCTACCATTTACACATCAATTAAAGTGAAGTTTATGAAGAAGCAACACCTAGAGTGGAGTCAAATAATGCTGGTATTTAATTTTGTGAATTCTACTGGACCTGCTAGGTAATACCTCTATTGCTTTCCTAATAAAGACAGTGGAGGGAATTAAGCATTAAAGCAGTCCATTATGTTAACCAAAAACCTATGTGAATTCTTATCAAAACTCTAAGTGAATTATTTTAAATATATTTTCCCCCAGCATTGAGAAAAGATGTAAGATACCTTCTTCAGATTGTAATTATTTTATCAAAATCCTGGAGGAAAAAAAATTGATAGAATTATGGGTATTTTTCCTTCTAATTTTATTATTCAAATTTCCTATATAAGCATACATTTTCTAGTTAGAAAAAAATCTTGTTAAAAATAAATTGAGAGGAAGAGGCAATGATGAAGCAAAAACATTAGAGAAGATAATTTGAGGGGAAAAAAATGTGGTTTGGAATGAGTCCTACCATTATTGATGTATCATAAATGGTCCAAGGGGCTCAAAAAAACTTTCCAAATGTTACCTTATTAGTTGATGCTCCCAATATTTATGGGCAATTACATTAGAAATACTAAAGGAGATCCTTCAGTGTTTCACTAATGTGATTGGCTATACAGGAGCAGATCGACATTCATGAACAATGAAGACTAGTATGATTTGGGTTTCCCATCTTCTAGCTGTACTACTTATTAGGATCTAAAGAAAGAAGTATGGGCTGGGCACAGTGGCTCACACCTGCAATCCCAACACTTTGGGAGGCCAAGGTGGGCTGATCACAAGATCAGGAGTTCAAGACCAACCTGGCCAATATGGTGAAACCCCGTGTATACTAAAAATACAAAAATTAGCTGGGTATGGTGATGGGCCCCTGTAGTCCCAGCTACTCGGGAGGCTGAGGCAGGAGAATCGCTTGAACCCAGGAGGCAGAGGTTGCAGTGAGCTGAGATTGTACCACTGTACTTCAGCCTGGGCGACAGAGTGAGGCTCCATCTCAAGAAAAAAAAAAAAAAAAGAAGTATGGAATCTCTGTACTTAAAATCACAGGAATCATTTTAGGTTAATGCATAGTCCCATAAAGTTTAAACTGCTTAGTTCTTATACCAGTGTTGATGTTCAGAGTAATAGCTGTTTCTACAATAGTTGTTTAATGTATTTCTTGGGGTTTAATTACATTTATCATTTGCTTATTTGTTTTCACAAACATTTTGAGACTGATGCAATGATTAGCTTCCCTTTGATAAGGGACCATGTTGTCTGGTAGTAATGTATTATCTTACATGACAAGAAACTGATTTGGGGAGTTATTTATTTATTTATTGAGGTAGGGTCTCACTCTGTTACCCAGGCTGGAGTGCAGTGGTGCAATTATAGCTCACTGTAGCCTCAACCTCCTGGGCTCAAGTGATCCACCCACTTCAGTCTCTCTCATAGCTGGGACTACCGGGGTGTGCCATCACGTCCAGCTAATTTTTTTTTTTTTTATTTTGTAGTGACAAGGTCTCCCTATGTTGCCTAGGCTGGTCTCCAACTCCTGGGCTCAAGTGATCCTCCCACCTCAGCCTCTCAAAGTGCTAGGATTATAAGCATGAGCCACCACACCTGACCTGACTTATTTAAATTTCTCCTAGGCATTAAAAAAAATTCTTTCCACTTGATACTAATAAAGAGTTTAGAAATATTTTTAAGTAAATATGTCATTCAGTTTATTGCTTTAAAATGAACTGAGAGACATTTCTCAGAATCTAGATAAATTTAAAAGATAAATTATATATTTGGGTATAATATGTAATGATTATGATATGATTCCACATTGGCATCCACATTAAAAAAATCTTACTCTAAATTACCTGAAATGTAATCTTATAATCCTCAAATTGTTAATGGATAATCAAAGATTTTTTGATACAAGTCCCTGGTACAATATATTCTATTCACAGTACTTCTCAAAGGTTTATAAGAAAGAATCAGGCTATGAATTATATAGAAAGCAAAGTCTCATGAAAGGAATTTTTATACTATATTAAGTGATATTTCAAGGCTGACTTTAATATTTTGTCTCCAAAGATGTCCCCATTGAGAATTTTTATTAGAAAATTGTTTCCCCTTTAAAATACTGATTATATGATAGTTTTTTGGTTCTGTGGCATTTCTTTGTGTTGGTGTACCACACTGCTCACCTGCTATATCAAGCAGCTGCTCCATGCGTCAACCATGTGGGAGATTGGAATGTCAAGCCGAGGGAAGAAAATCAGTAAAGCAAAAACCCGCTTAAGGAAACCTCAGATCTGTCAAGTGAATTATGATACTGATTAGAAGCAGGTGGTCATTTTACTGAATAAGTAATATGTTCCATTTTTAGTAGTGATGTCTTACTGAACTAAAAATATTTTGTATATTACACTGTGTAAAGCATAAATTATGTTCCCCTTTCTGGAAGAAAATTAATCTTGACCTGTTATTGATTGTAATAAAATATTGCTTTCCCCACAGTAAATATTGATACATTGTTCACTGTTCTCTCTGGCTTGTTTTAAATTGTGGTTCTGTGCTTTTAACAAATAGTATGCTTTGTTTTCAACAGTATACTTTGCATTGCTTAGCTATGTTCAATTTTGATCGTCAATCACATCAAGATTGTAAGAGTAGAAATTTTATAAATAGACAAGTTAGTACTAAAATGAAAGATGTACCCATAGGTAAAGAGTTCAAATACATTTGAATTATTATACTTAGGTAGCTGAATAATACTATTATCCAAATTTTCTTGAAGGTGTTGGCTTTGCAAAATAGAAAATCATTGCCATTATTCCTGTATCCCATTTCCTTTCATGCTGTATTTTTAGTTACTACAGAATTGTTGTTATTTTTTTTTCCCACCACATGGTGTGAAGATTAATAGAAGTTCAAGGCAAGTGTAATAAGATGTCAACAGGAATGTGCTCTGATCCCTGACTAAGGTTCAAAGCTGTGCACAGAATGGGGTAAGTTCACATATTCTAACTTGGGAGACCACCTACAGTTAGGCCAGCCTGCTAAGGAATGTTGATACAGGGAAACAGTCCTACCACAAACGTTTCCCAAACTACCCCATTCCTACTCACGGAAGTATAAGGAAAGGGTGGGTAGAGAGGAGGTTAGCCTTTTGTGAAGTGTAATATTCATAAGGATATTCTCTTCCCTTCCTTCACCCCATTCTCACTGTAAGGGAGAAGATGGAAGCACTTTTTCCTCTCAAAGTCTAACAAGGAACCCTCAGGAGAATTACATATAAAGTTTAGAAATGCCCAGCCATCCCCCCTCTACAAGGTAAGAGATTGGTGATCATCTCATCTGTCACCTCTCCTGGACCAGCTGACTGCTCCGTGCTTGCAGAGCAAGGAGAGGGGACAAGAGAGAGGGCCTAGCTAAGGGAGGAGGCACCACAATAGCCCACATTCCTATCTCCAAGAGGCTGCTAGGAGAGGTCAAGTAGGTGCAAGATACACATCTGAAGGAACTGGGCAGTGGAGAGGCCCCCAATGACCCTTGCCAGTGAGGGAGCCAGTGCTTGGATTCTCTCCAGTATAGAGGACATTGAAAGTCTGACAGGACTAAATAAAGAAGCAGCAATATCCTACAGAGAAGAAATTGCAACCTTTCTAGGAAGCTATATGAAATATCTACTTCCCTATTCTTCTTGCCCTAATATCAGAAGGGAAGCAACCAAAAGAAAGAGAAGGAAGGATATAAAGAGCAGAGCACCTGCCACTCCACCTTCACACACGCATGCACTCCAAGCCACTAGCAATAGACGTCTACTTTTGGACAAGTCTGGAAGTAAATGAGGAAAAAGAAGGGAGGAAAAAATAGTTTTAAATCCTGTTTGAAGCTTAAGTTGAAGTGAACAAAATGGAGCCTGACATGCTGGAATGAGATGATCTTAATAACTTGAAGAGATTAATAAATGGAATCAAGCCAGGGTGTGATTAAAAGAGTTGACACCCAGAAAAAAAAAAAAAAGAGGGTGGATAGTGGGTGGATATTTATTCATTTATTTATTTATTTATTTATTTATTATTTATTTATTTATTTTGAGATGGAATCTCGCTCTGTTGCCCAGGCTGGAGCACAGTGGCAAGTTCCGCCTCCCGGGTTCATGCTCTCCTGCCTCAGCCTCCGGAGTAGCTGGGACTACAGGTGCCTGCCACCATGCCCAGCCAATTTTTTTTTATTTTCGATAGAGACGGGGTTTCACCATCTTAGCCAGGATGGTCTTGATCTCCTGACCTCGTGATCCGCCCACCTCAGCCTCCCAAAGTGCTGGAATTACAGGTGTGAGCCACAGCGCCTGGCCCATGGTGGGTAAATTTTAAGAAAATAAAGTTATTTCATTTTTATGCCCCCAATGAATTGAGAATCCTCAAGAAAGTAGTTACATAATCCATCAGAGTTCTGATTTTTAGGGGGGGATGGCATGATCAATTCTAAATAATAGACAGATGAGATTGATATCAATTCAAGCAAGGAAATAGAATGCTTTTATTTTTTAAGATAACATTTTTTCCTGTTAATTGAAGTAAGACATGCACACAAAAAAGTGCACAGATCAGAACTGTAGAGGTCCATGAATTTTGCTCAAGCGAACCCACCTGTGTAACTAGCACCCAGATCAGGAAATAGAACACTACCAAGGCCTCCAGACCGCCTGCTTATGTTGCCTCTTAGTCACCAGCCCTCTCCCACTCCCAAAGTCATACTATCTTGATTTCTATATGTGTAGATTAGTTTTGCCTGATTTTATTTTTCTATAAATGAAGTCCTACATTATTTGCCTTTCGTGTTTGCTTCTTTCACTCAACACTACATTTGTGAGATTCATCCATGCTGTTATGTGTTGCAGTAGCCTGTTTGTTCCATTGCAGCACAATATTCTGTTTGAATATATCATGAATTTTGTTTATACAAATGGTAATGGAAAAAAAATTGTATCCAGTTTGGACTACTGCAGAGAGTTCTACTGGACTTACTTGCTTACTCCTATTTTACTTATGACTGTCACGGTTACATTCATGAGAGAGATTGACCTGTAATTTTTCTTCCTTGTGATATTCTTGCCAGCTTTGGGCATCAGGGTTGTACTGATTTCATAAAATTGTTGGAAATGATCCCTCTTTTTCTGTTCTCTGGAAGAGTTTGTGGTAAGGTTGATATTTTTCTTTGTAATGTGTCTGGAAGAATTCACCAGAGAAGGCATCTGTGCCTGGAGCTTTCTTTGTGGGAAGGTTATGAATTTAATTTTTGTCTATAGGTGTAGAGTTCTTCAGATTTTTTTTACCTCTTTTTCCCGCTAATCTGATAAGTTGTATGTTTCCAAGAATTCATCCATTTCAGCTGGATGTGATGGCTCACGCCTGTAATCCCAGCACCTTGGGAGGCCGAGGTGGGTGGATCACTTGAGGTCAGGAGTATGAGACCAGCCTGGCCAACATGGTGAAACCCCATTTCTACTAAAATACAAAAATTAGCTGGGTGTGGTGGCAGGTGCCTGTAGTCCCAGCTACTCAGGAGGCTGAGGCAGGAGAATTGCTTGAATCCAGGAGGTAGAGGTTGCAGTGAGCCGAGATCGTGCCATTGCATTCCAGCCTGGGTGACAGAGTGAGACCCTATCTCAAAAAAAAAATAAAATTAAAAAAAAAAATTCATTTCATTGGCATGCAGTTGCTTATAATTTCTTCTTATATTCTTAATGCTGATAAGATCTATATAGAGGGCTCCCCTTTCCTTCCTGAAATTGGTTATTTGTACCTTCTCTTTTATCTTTTTCTTTCTTTGCCAGTGTTGACAGAAGTTTCTCAACTGTATTATTTTTTTCAAAAAACCAACATTTTGCTTCTTGGTTTTCTCTATTGTATATTTGTTTTCCATTACATTAATTTCGTTTTTTTGTTATTATACTTTAAGTTTTAGGGTACATGTGCACAACGTGCAGGTTTGTTAAATATGTATACATGTGCCATGTTGGTGTGCTGTACCCATTAATTCGTCATTTACATTAGGTATATCCCCTAATGCTATCCCTCCCCCATCCCCCCACCCCACGACAGGCCCCAGTGTGTGATGTTCCCCACCCTGTGTCCAAGTATTCTCATTTTTCAATTCCCACCTATGAGTGAGAACATGCGGTGTTTGGTTTTCTGCCTTGTGATAGTTTGCTCAGAATGATGGTTTCCAGCTTTATCCACATCCCAGAAAGGACATGAATTCATCCTTTTTTATGATTGCATAGTATTCCATGGTGTATATGTGCCACATTTTCTTTTTTTTTTTTTATTATACTTTAAGTTCTAGGGTACATGTGCATGACGTTTATATCATGTATAACTCCCCAATGCAATCCCTCCCTCCTCCCCCCTCCCCATGATAGGCCCCAGTGTGTGATGTTCCCCTTCCCGAGTCCAAGTGATCTCATTGTTCAGTTCCCACCTATGAGTGAGAACATGCGGTGTTTGGTTTCTCTTCTTGTGATAGTTTGCTAAGAATGATGGTTTCCAGCTGCATCCATGTCCCTACAAAGGATGCAAACTCATCCTTTTTGATGGCTGCATAGTATTCCATGGTGTATATGTGCCACATTTTCTTAATCCAGTCTGTCACAGATGGACATTTGGGTTGATTCCAAGTCTTTGCTATTGTGAATAGTGCCGCAATAAACATACGTGTGCATGTGTCTTTGTAGTAGAGTAATTTATAATCCTTTGGGTATATACCCAGTAGTGGGATGGCTGGGTCATATGGTACATCTAGTTCTAGATCCTTGAGGAATCGCCATACTGTTTTCCATAATGGTTGAACTAGTTTACAATCCCACCAACAGTGTAAAAGTGTTCCTATTTCTCCACATCCTCTCCAACACCTGTTGTTTCCTGACTTCTTAATGATTGCCATTCTAACTGGTGTGAGATGGTATCTCATTGTGGTTTTGATTTGCATTTCTCTGATGGCGAGTGATGATGAGCATTTTTTCATGTGTCTGTTGGCTGTATGGATGTCTTCTTTTGAGAAATGTCTGTTCATATCCTTTGCCCACTTTTTGATGGGGTTGTTTGTTTTTTTCTTGTATATTTGTTTGAGTTCTTTGTAGATTCTGGATATTAGCCCTTTGTCAGATGAGTAGGTTGCAAAAATTTTTTCCCATTCTGTAGGTTGCCTGTTCACTCTGATGGTAGTTTCTTTAGCTGTGCAAAAGCTCTTTAGTTTAATTAGATCCCATGTGTCAATTTTGCTTTTGCTGCCGTTGCTTTTGGTGTTTTAGACATGAAGTCCTTGCCCATGCCTATGTCCTGAATGGTACTACCTAGATTTTCTTCTAGGGTTTTTATGGTATTAGGTCTAACATTTAAGTCTCTAATCCATCTTGAATTAATTTTCGTATAAGGGGTAAGGAAAGGATCCAGTTTCAGCTTTCTACTTATGGCTAGCCAATTTTCCCAGCACCATTTATTAAATAGGGAATCCTTTCCCCATTTCTTGTTTCTCTCAGGTTTGTCAAAGATCAGATGGCTGTAGATGTGTGGTATTATTTCTGAGGACTCTGTTCTGTTCCATTGGTCTATAGCTCTGTTGTGGTACCAGTACCATGCTGTTTTGGTTACTGTAGCCTTGTAGTATAGTTTGAAGTCAGGTAGCGTGACGCCTCCAGCTTTGTCCTTTTGACTTAGGATTGTCTTGGCAATGCGGGCTCTTTTTTGGTTCCATATGAACTTTAAAGCCGTTTTTTCCAATTCTGTGAAGAAAGTCATTGGTAGCTTGATGGGGATGGCATTGAATCTATAAATCACCTTGGGCAGTATGGCCATTTTCACGATATTGATTCTTCCTATCCATGAGCATGGTATGTTCTTCCATTTGTTTGTGTCCTCTTTTATTTCACTGAGCAGTGGTTTGTAGTTCTCCTTGAAGAGGTCCTTTACATCCCTTGTAAGCTGGATTCCTAGGTATTTATTCTCTTTGAAGCAATTGTGAATGGAAGTTCATTCCTGATTTGGCTCTCTGCTTGTCTGTTACTGGTGTATAAGAATGCTTGTGATTTTTGCACATTAATTTTGTATCCTGAGACTTTGCTGAAGTTGCTTATCAGCTTAAGGAGATTTTGGGCTGAGATGATGGGGTTTTCTAAATATACAATCATGTCATCTGCAAACAGGGACAATTTGACCTCTTCTTTTCCTAACTGGATACCCTTGATTTCTTTCTCTTGCCTGATTGCCCTAGCCAGAACTTCCAACACTATGTTGAATAGGAGTGGTGAGAGAGGGCATCCCTGTCTTGTGCCAGTTTTCAAAGGGAATTTTTCCAGTTTTTGCCCATTCAGTATGATATTAGCTGTGGGTTTGTCATAAATAGCTCTTATTATTTTGAGGTACGTTCCATCAATACCAAATTTATTGAGCGTTTTTAGCATAAAGGGCTGTTGAATTTTGTCAAAAGCCTTTTCTGCATCTATTGAGATAATTATGTGGTTCTTGTCTTTGGTTCTGTTTATATGCTGGATTACGTTTATTGATTTGCGAATGTTGAACCAGCCTTGCATCCCAGGGATGAAGCCCACTTGATCATGGTGGATAAGCTTTTTGATGTGCTGCTGAATCCGGTTTGCCAGTATTTTATTGAGGATTTTTGCATCGATGTTCATCAGGATATTGGTCTAAAATTCTCTTTTTTTGTTGTGTCTCTGCCAGGCTTTGGTATCAGGATGATGTTGGCCTCATAAAAAGAGTTAGGGAGGATTCCCTCTTTTTCTATTGATTGGAATAGTTTCAGAAGGAATGGTACCAGCTCCTCCTTGTACCTCTGGTAGAATTCAGCTGTGAATCCATCTGGTCCTGGACTTTTTTTGGTGGGTAGGCTATTAATTGTTGCCTCAATTTCAGAGCCTGCTATTGGTCTATTCAGGGATTCAACTTCTTCCTGGTTTAGTCTTGGGAGAGTGTAAGTGTCCAGGAAATTATCCATTTCTTCTAGATTTTCTAGTTGATTTGCGTAGAGGCATTTATAGTATTCTCTGATGGTAGTTTGTATTTCTGTGGGGTCAGTGGTGATATCCCCTTTATCATTTTTTATTGCGTCTATTTGATTCTTCTCTCTTTTCTTCTTTATTAGTCTAGCTAGCGGTCTGTCAATTTTGTTGATCTTTTCAAAAAACCAACTCCTGGCTTCATTGATTTTTTGGAGGGTTTTTTGTGTCTCTATCTCCTTCAGTTCTGCTCTGATCTTAGTTATTTCTTGCCTTCTGCTAGCTTTTGAATGTGTTTGCTCTTGCCTCTCTAGTTCTTTTAATTGTGATGTTAGAGTGTCAATTTTAGATCTTTCCTGCTTTCTCTTGTGGGCATTTAGTGCTATAAATTTCCCTCTACACACTGCTTTAAATGTGTCCCAGAGATTCTGGTATGTTGTATCTTTGTTCTCATTGGTTTCAAAGAACATCTTTATTTCTGCTTTCATTTCGTTATGTACCCAGTAGTCATTCAGGAGCAGGTTGTTCAGTTTCCATGTAGTTGAGCGGTTTTGATTGAGTTTCTTAGTCCTGAGTTCTAGTTTGATTGCACTGTGGTCTGAGAGACAGTTTGTTATAATTTCAGTTCTTGTACATTTGCTGAGGAGTGCTTTACTTCCAATTATGTGGTCAATTTTGGAATAAGTGCGATGTGGTGCTGAGAAGAATGTATATTCTGTTGATTTGGGGTGGAGAGTTCTATAGATGTCTATTAGGTCCACTTGGTGCAGAGATGAGTTCAATTCCTGGATATCCTTGTTAACTTTCTGTCTCGTTGATCTGTCTAATGTTGACAGTGGAGTGTTGAAGTCTCCCATTATTATTGTATGGGAGTCTAAGTCTCTTTGTAGGTCTCTAAGGACTTGCTTTATGAATCTGGGTGCTCCTGTATTGGGTGCATAGATATTTAGGAGAGTTAGCTCTTCCTGTTGAATTGATCCCTTTACCATTATGTAATGGCCTTCTTTGTCTCTTTTGATCTTTGATGGTTTAAAGTCTGTTTTATCAGAGACTAGGATTGCAAACCCTGCTTTTTTTTGTTCTCCATTTGCTTGGTAGATCTTCCTCCATCCCTTTATTTTGAGCCTATGTATGTCTCTGCATGTGAGATGGGTCTCCTGAATACAGCAGACTGATGGGTCTTGACTCTTGATCCAGTTTGCCAGTCTGTGTCTTTTAATTGGAGCATTTAGTCCATTGACATTTAAGGTTAATATTGTTATGTGTGAACTTGATCCTGTCATTATGATATTAACTGGTTATTTTGCTCGTTAGTTGATGCAGTTTCTTCCTAGCCTCGATGGTCTTTACATTTTGGCATGTTTTGCAGTGGCTGGTACCGGTTGTTCCTTTCCATGTTTAGGGCTTCCTTCAGGGTCTCTTGTAAGGCAGGCCTGGTGGTGACAAAATCTCTAAGCATTTGCTTATCTGTAAAGAATTTTATTTCTCCTTCACTGATGAAGCTTAGTTTGGCTGGATATGAAATTCTGGGTTGAAAATTCTTTTCTTTAAGAACGTTGAATATTGGCCCCCACTCTCTTCTGGCTTGTAGAGTTTCTGCCGAGAGGTCTGCTGTTATTCTGATGGGCTTCCCTTTGTGGGTAACCCGACCTTTCTCTCTGGCTGCCCTTAAGATTTTTTCTTTCATTTCAACTTTGGTGAATCTGGCAATTATGTGTCTTGGAGTTGCTCTTCTGGAGGAGTATCTTCGTGGCGTTCTCTGTATTTCCTGAATTTGAATGTTGGCCTGCCTACTAGGTTGGGGAAGTTCTCCTGGATGATATCCTGAAGAGTGTTTTCCAACTTGGTTCCATTTTCCCCCTCACTTTTAGGCACCCCAATCAGACGTAGATTGGTCTTTTTACATAATCCCATACTTCTTGCAGGCTTTGTTCATTTCTTTTTCTTCTTTTTTCTTTTGGTTTCTCTTCTCGCTTCATTTCATTCATTTGATCCTCAATCGCTGATACTCTTTCTTCCAGTTGATCGAGTCGGTTACCGAAGCTTGTGCATTTGTCACGTATTTCTCGTGTCATGGTTTTCATCTCTGTCATTTCGTTTATGATCTTCTCTGCATTAATTAGTCTAGCTGTCAATTCTTCCACTTTTTTTTCAAGATTTTTAGTTTCTTTGCGCTGGGTACGTAATTCCTCCTTTAGCTCTGAGAGGTTTGATGGACTGAAGCCTTCTTCTCTCATCTCGTGAAAGTCATTCTCTGACCAGCTTTGATCCGTTGCTGGCGATGGGCTGCGCTCCTTTGCAGGGGGAGATGCGCTCTTATTTTTTGAATTTCCAGCTTTTCTGCCCTGCTTCTTCCCCATCTTTGTGGTTTTATCTGTCTCTGGACTTTGATGATGGTGACGTACTGATGGGGTTTTGGTATAGGTGTCCTTCCTGTTTGATAGTTTTCCGTCTGACAGTCAGAAGGAGTGTCTGTTGGTCTGTTAGAGATTGCTTGAGGTCCACTCCAGACCCTGTTTGCCTGGGTATCAGCAGCAGAGGTTGCCGAAGATAGAATATTGCTGAACAGCGAGTGTACCTGTCTGATTCTTTCTTTGGAAGTTTCCTCTCAGGGGTGATGCCACCCTGTGAGGTGTGGGGTATCAGACTGCCCCTAGTGGGGGATGTCTCCCAGCTAGGCTACTCAGGGGTCAGGGACCCACCTGAGCAGGCAGTCTGTCCGTTCTCAGATCTCAACCTCCGCGTTAGGAGATCCACGGCTCTCCCCAAAGCTGTCAGACAGAGTCGTTCGGGTCTGCAGCGGCCCCGCTCTTTCCCCTAATGGACTGCAGCTGTGCGCTGTCCGCAGAGGTAGAGTCTACAGAGACAGGCAGGCTTCCTTGAGCTGCTGTGAGCTCCATCCAGTTCGAGCTTCCCAGCGGCTTTGTTTACCTACTTAAGCCTCAGCAATGGCGGGCGCCCCTCCCCCAGCCTCGCTGCTGCCTTGCGGATAGATCGCCGCAGACGGCTGTGTTAGCAGTGAGGGAGGCTCCGTGGGCGTGGGACCCTCCCGGCCAGGTGTGGGATATATTCTCCTGGTGTGCCTGTTTCCTTAAAGCGCAGTATTGGGGTGGGAGTTACCCGATTTTCCAGGTGTTGTGTGTCTCAGTTCCCCTGGCTAGGAAAAGGGATTTCCTTCCCCCTTGCGCTTCCAGGTGAGGCGATGCCTCGCCCTGCTTCAGCTCACGCTGGTCAGGCTGCAGCAGCTGACCCGCACCGATTGTCCGGCACTCCCTAGAGAGATGACCCCAGTACCTCAGTTGAAAATGCAGAAATCACCGGTCTTCTGTGTCGCTCGCGCTGGGAGTTGGAGACTGGAGCTGTTCCTATTCGGCCATCTTGCTCCGCCCCCCCCACATTTTCTTAATCCAGTCTATCATTGATGGGCATTTGGGTTGGTTCCAAGATTTTGCTATTGTGAATAGTGCCACAATAAACATATACCCAGTAATGGGATGGCTGGGTCAAATGGTATTTCTAGTTCTAGATCCTTGAGGAATCGCTACACTGTCTTCCACAATGGTTGAACTAATTTACAACCTCACCAGCAGTGTAAAAGTGTTCCTATTTCTCTACATCCTCTCCAGCACCTGTTGTTTCCTGACTTTTTAATGATTGCCATTCTAACTGATGTGAGATGGTATCTCATTGTGGTTTTGATTTGCATTTCTCTGATGGCGAGTGATGATGAGCATTTTTTCATGTGTCTGTTGGCTGCATAAATGTCTTCTTTTGAGAAGTGTCTGTTCATATCCTTCACCCACTTTTTGATGGGGTTGTTTGATTTTTTCTTGAAAATTTGTTTAAGTTCTTTTATCCCTATGAAGTCCTTGCCCATGTCTATGTCCTGAATGGTATTGCTTAGGTTTTCTTCTAGGGTTTTTATGGTTTTAGGCCTAACATTTAAGTCTTTAATCCATTTTGAATTAATTTTTGTGTAAGGTCTAAGGAAGGGATCTGGTTTCAGCTTTCTACATGTGGCTAGCCAATTTTCCCAGCACCATTTATTAAATAGGAAATCCTTTCCCCATTTCTTGTTTTTGTCAAGTTTGTCAAAGATCAAATGGTTGTAGATGTGTGGTATTCCTTCTGAGGGCTCTGTTCTGTTCCATTGGTCTATATCTCTGTTTTGGTACCATGCTGTTTTGATTACTGTAGCCTTGTAGTATAGTTTGAAGTCAGGTAGCGTGATGCCTCCAGCTTTGTTCTTTTGGCTTAGGATTGTCTTGGCAATGTGGGCTCTTTTTTGGTTCCACATGAACTTTAAAGCAGTTTTTTCCAATTCTGTGAAGAAAGTCATTGGTAGCTTGATGGGGATGGCATTGAATCTATAAATTACCTTGGGCAATATGGCCATTTTCACAATATTGATTCTTCCTATCCATGAGCATGGAATGTTCTTCCGTTTGTTTTTGTCCTCTTTTATTTCATTGAGCAGTGGTTTGTAGTTCTTCTTGAAGAGGTCCTTCACATCCCTTGTAAGCTGGATCCCAGGTATTTATTCTCTTTGAAGCAATTGTGAATGGGAGTTCATTCATGATTTCACTCTCTGTTTGTCTGTTACTGGTGTATAAGAATGCTTGTGATTTTTGGCACATTGATTTTGTATCCTGAGACTTTGCTGAAGTTGCTTATCAGCTTAAGGAGATTTTGGACTGAGACGATGGAGTTTTCTAAATATACAGTCATGTCATCTGCAAACAGAGACAATTTGACTTCCTCTTTTCCTAATTGAATACCCTTTATTTCTTTCTCCTGCCTGATTGCCCTAGCCAGAACTTCCAACACTATGTTGAATAGGAGTGGTGAGAGAGGGCATCCCTGTCTTGTGCCAGTTTTCAAAGGGAATTTTTCCAGTTTTTGCCCATTCGGTATGATATTGGCTGTGGGTTTGTCATAAATAGCTGTTGTTATTTTGAGATACGTCCCATCAATACCTAGTTTGTTGAGAGTTTTTAACATGAAGAGCTGTTGAATTTTGTCGAAGACCTTTTCTGCATCTATTGAGATAATCATGATGGATTACGTTTATTGATTTGTATATGTTGAACCAGACTTGCATCCAAGGGATGAAGCCCACTTGATCGTGGTGGATAAGCTTTTTGATGTGCTGCTGGATTCAGTTTACCAGTATTTTATTCAGGATTTTTGCATTGATGTTCATCAGGGATATTGGTCTAAAATTCTTTTTTGTTGTATCTTTGCCAGGCATTGGTATCAGGATGATGCTGGCCTCATAAAATAAGTTAGGGAGGATTCCCTCTTTTTCTATTGATTGGAATAGTTTCAGAAGGAATGGTACCAGCTCCTCTTTGCACCTCTGGTAGAATTCAGCTGTGAATTTATCTGGTCCTGGACTGTTTTTGGTTGGTGGGCTATTAATTATTTCCTCAATTTCAGAGCCTGTTACTGGTCTATTCAGGGACTCAACTCCTTCCTGGTTTAGTCTTGGGAGGGTGTATGTGTCCAGGAATTTATACATTTCTTCTAGATTTTCTAGTTTATTTGCATAGAGGTGTTTATAATATTCTCTGATGGTAGTTTGTATTTCTGTGGGGTTGGTGGTGATATCCCCTTTATCATTTTTTATTGCATCTATTTGATTCTTCTCTCTTTTCTTCTTTATTAGTCTTGCTAGCAGTCTAACAATTTTGTTGATATTTTCAAAAAACCAGCTCCTGGATTCATTGATTTTTTTTGAAGGGTTTTTTGTATCTGTATCTCCTTCAGTTTTGCTCTGATCTTAGTTATTTCTTGCTTTCTGCTAGCTTTTGAATGTGTTTGCTCTTGCTTCTCTGTTTCTTTTAATTGTGATGTTAGGGTGTCAATTTTAGATCTTTCCTGCTTTCTTTTGTAGGCATTTAGCGCTATAAATTTGCCTCTACACACTGCTTTAAATGTGTCCCAGAGATTCTGGTATGTTGTGTCTTTGTTCTCATTGGTTTCAAAGAACATCTTTATTTCTGCCTTCATTTTGTTATGTACCCAGTAGTCATTCAGGAGCAGGTTGTTCAGTTTCCATGTAGTTGAATGGTTTCTAGTTCTGAGTTCTAGTTTGATTGCACTGTGGTCTGAGAGACAGTTTGTTGTGATTTCTATTCTTTTACATTTGCTGAGGAGTGCTTTACTTCCAACTATGTGGTCAATTTTGGAATAAGTGCGATGTGGTGCTGAGAAGAATGTATATTCTGTTGATTTGGGGTGGAGAGTTCTGTAGATGTCTATTAGGTCCGCTTGGTCAGAGCTGAGTTCAATTCCTGGATATCCTTGTTAGCTTTCTGTCTCGTTGATCTGTCTAATGTTGACAGTGGGGCATTAAAGTCTCCCATTATTATTGTATGGGAGTCTAAGTCTCTTTGTAGGTCTCTAAGGACTTTCTTTATGAATCTGGGTGCTCCTGTATTGGGTGCATATATATTTAGGATAGTTAGCTCTTCGTGATGAATTGATCTCTTTACCAGTATGTAATGGCCTTCTTTGTCTCTTTTGATCTTTGTTGGTTTTAAGTCTGTTTTATCAGAGACTAAGATTGTAACACCTGCTTTTTTTTTGCTTTCCATTTGCTTGGTAGATCCTCCATCCCTTTATTTTGAGCCTATGTGTGTCTCTGCACGTGAGATGGGTCTCCTGAATACAGCACACTGATGCGTCTTGGCTGTTTATTCAATTTGCCAGTCTGTGTCTTTTAATTGGAGCATTTAGCCCATTTACATTTAAGGTTAATATTGTTATGTGTGAATTTGATCCTGTCATTATGATATAGCTGGTTATTTTTCTCCGTTAGTTGGTGCAGTTTCTTCCTAGCATCGATGGTCTTTACAATTTGGCTTGTTTTTGCAGTGGGTTTTTCCTTTCCATGTCTAGTGCTTCCTTCAGGAGCTCTTGTAAGGCAAGCCTGGTGGTGACAAAATCTCTCAGCATTTGCTTGTCTGTAAAGGATTTTATTTCTCCTTCACTTACAAAATTTAATTTGGTTGGATATGAAATTCTGGGTTGAAAATTCTTTTCTTTAAGAATGTTGAATATTGGCCCCCACTCTCTTCTGGCTTGTAGAGTTTCTGCCGAGAGATCCGCTGTTAGTCTGATGGGCTTCCCTTTGTGGGTAACCTGACCTTTCTGGCTGCCCTTAAAATTTTTTCCTTTGTTTCAACTTTGGTGAATCTGACAATTATGTGTCTAGGAGTTGCTCTTCTCGAGGAGTATCTTTGTGGCATTCTTTGTATTTCCTGAATTTCAATGTTGGTCTGCCTCACTAGGTTGGGGAAGTTCTCCTGGATAATACCGTGAAGAGTGTTTTCCAACTTGGTTCCATTCTCCCCGTCACTTTCAGGTACACCAATCAGACGTAGATTTGGTCTTTTCACATAGACCCATATTTTTTTGAGGCTTTGTTTGTTTCTTTTTACTCTTTTTTTCTGTAAACTTCTCTTCTTGCTTCATTTCATTCATTTGATCTCCAATCACTGATACCCTTTCTTCCACTTGATCGAATCAGCTACTGAAGCTTGCGCATGTGTCACGTAGTTCTCGTGCCGTGGTTTTCAGTTCCATCAGGTCATTTAAGGTCTTCCTTACACTGTTTATTCTAGTTAGCCATTCGTCTAATCTTTTTTCAAGGTTTTTAGTTTCTTTGTGATGGATTCAAACATCCTCCTTTAGCTCGGAGAAGTCTGTTATTACTGATTGTCTGAAGCCGCCTTCTCTCAACTCATCAAAGTCACTCTCCACCCAGCTTTGTTCCATTGCTGGCGAGGAGCTGCGTTCCTTTGGAGGAGAAGAGGCGCTCTGATTGTTAGAATTTTCAGCTTTTGTGCTCTGGTTTCTCCCCATCTTCGTGGTTTTATCTGCCTTTGGTGTTTGATGATGGTGACATACAGATGGGGTTTTGGTGTGGATGTCCTTTCTGTTTGTTAGTTTTCATTCTAACAGTCAGGACCCTCAGCTGCAGGTCTTTTGGAGTTCTCTGGAGGTCCACTCCAGACCCTGTTTGCCTGGGTATCACCAGTGGAGGCTGCAGAACAGCAAATATTGCAGAACAGCAAATGTTGCTGCCTGATCCTTCCTCTGGAAGCTTTGTCTCAGAGGTCACCCTACTGTATGAGGTGTCAGTCAGCCCCTACTGGGAGGTGTCTCCCAGTTAGGCTACTCGGGGGTCAGAGACCCACTTGAGGAGGCAGTCTGTCCATTCTCAGATCTCAAACTCCGTGATGGGAGAACCACTACTCTCTTCAAAGCTCTTCAGGGACGTTTAAGTCTGTAGAAGTTTCTGCTGCCTTTTGTTCAGCTATGCCCTGCCCCCAGAGGTGGAGTCTACAGAGGCAGGCAGGCCTCCTTAAGCTGCAGTGGGCTCCACCCAGTTCCAGTTTCCCGGCCGCTTTGTTTACCTACTCAAGCCTCAGCAATGGTGGACGCCTCTCCCCCAGCCTCACTGCCGCCTTGCAGTTCAATCTTAGACTGCTGTGCTAGCAGTGAGCAAGGCTCAGTGGGCATGGGACCTTCCGAGCCAGGCACGGGATGTAATCTCCTGGTGTGCCATTTGCTAAGACCGTTGGAAAAGCACAGTATTAGGGTGGGAGTGTCCCAATTTTCCAGGTACCATCTGTCATGGCTTCCCTTGGCTAGGAAAGGGAATTCCCTGACCCCTTGCGCTTCCCAGGTGAGGCGATGCCCCGCCCTGCTTTGGCTCACACTCCATGGGCTGCACCCACTGTCCAACAAGCCTCAGAGAGATTAACCCAGTACCTCAGTTGGAAATGCAGAAATCATCCATCTTCTGTGTCGCTCATGCTGAGAGCTGTAGACTGGAGCTGTTCCTATTTGACCATCTTGGAACCTTTCTCTAATTTGTTTTCTAATCTTTATTATTTCCTTATTCTTGCCTTCTGTGGGTTTAATTTTCTGTCTTTTCACCCCCTTTGGATATGACTTTTTATATTTTATTTTATTTTATTTTTGAGACAGGGTCTCACTTTGTCACCTGGGCTGGAGTGCAGTTGCTCAGTCTCAGCTAACCACAACCTTGATCTCCCAGGTTCAAATGATCCTCCTGCCTCAGCCCCCCAAGTAGGTGGGGCTACAGGCGTATGCTTCCATGCTTGCCTAATTTTTCTATTTCTTGTAGAGATAGTGTTTCACCATGTTGGCCAGACTAATCTCAAACTCCTGAGCTCAAGTGATCTGCCTGCCTTGGCCTCCCAAAGTGCTGGGATTACAGGAGTGAGCCACCACGCCTGGCTGGATATGACTTTTTTGGTAGATATTATGAATCTTTAGTTTTTAGATTTTCTTCTTTTTAAAATATATTCATTAAAGATTATAAATTTTCCTTTAAGTTTGGCTTGTTCTTACACTCTATACATTTTAATATGTTGTATTTTCATTATTATTTTGTTTAAAATATGTTTTAATTTCTATTGAGATACCGTCGTTGACCCACAGATTATTTGGAAATGTATTGTTTTTATTTCCAAACACTAGGAAATTTCTAGTTATCTTTTTTGTAATTGATTTCTAACTTAATTCCGTTATAGTTGGATAACATACTCTGCATTATTTCAATCCTTTGATATTTGTTGAAACTTTTTGTTGGCCCAGCATTTGATCAATTTTAATAAATGTCCGGGTGGACTCGAAAAGAATGTGTTTTCTTCATTTGTTAGGTGTAATTTCTGTATAAGTTCAATGGGCCATGCGTGTTAATTATGTTGTTCAAATTTTCTATGGCCTGATGTTTTTCTGTCTACTTGTTGTCAAAGATGTCAGAGACGTGTTAAAATCTTCCATTCTGATTGTTAATTTGTCCATTTCTTTTTTTAGTTTTAGTTCTTTATGATATTTTGAAATTATGTTATTAGGAGCTCAGAAATTTAGAACTGTCATATCTTCCTAGTGAACTGACACTTTTATAATTATGAAATACACTGCTTTATCTCTAGAAATGCTTTAAAGTGTGCTCTGGTTTTTAGCTTTCTTTTCATAGATATTGATAGTATGTAGATATATTTCCATCTTTTTACTTTCAAATTCTGTGTGTTCTTGAGATGTATATCTTGTAAGTGTCAAATAGCTTTTTTTTTTCAATTATTCTGAAAAATCTTTGTTTTTTAATTGGATATTTTAATCCATTTGCATTTTTAGTAATTATTGAAATTGTGGCGTTTAAGTCTATTATTTTACTACTAGTTTTCTATTTGTCCTACTTTTTGTATGTTCCCTTTGCTCTCCTTTCTTGGCTCCCCTTTCTTGCTTTCTTAGGATTTATTTTTAATTATCTTATACCCCATTCTATTGGCTTGTGAATTATACATTATTGTGTTATTCTTTTTGTAGTTATTCTGGAGATAAAATGCCTCCTTGAATCTAATACAGACTAATCTTACACTATTTCCAAGACAATGTTAGGGCTCTGCTTGCCCCTGTTCTGCCTTTTTGTGTTAATGTTGTCACATATTTTAACTCTGCATGCAGGCCGGGCGCAGTGGCTCAAGCCTGTAATCCCAGCACTTTGGGAGGCCGAGACGGGCAGATCACGAGGTCAGGAGATTGAGACCATCCTGGCTAACACGGTGAAACCCCGTCTCTACTAAAAAATACAAAAAACTAGCCAGGCGAGGTGGCAGGGTCCTGTAGTCCCAGCTGCTCGGGAGGCTGAGGCAGGAGAATGGCATAAACCTGGGAGGTGGAGCTTGCAGTGAGCTAAGATCCGGCCTCTGCACTCCAGCCTGGGGGACAGAGCGAGACTCCGTCTCAAAAAAAAAAGCCAAGAAACAAAAAACAAAAAACAAAAACTCTGCATGCAGTTGAAATCCCACGTTATTATTATTGTTTTACGTAGTTAATATTCATTAGATTTATCCAGATCTTTAAACTTTCTGTTGTTCTTTATTCCTTCCTACACTTCTGTGCTTCTCTCTGGGATTATTATCTCTTTGTTTCAGTATCAGTTTACTAATAATAGACCCTCTTGGGTTTGTTTGGGGTTTTGTTGTTGTTGTTATTGGTCTGAAATATCTTTCTTTTGCTTTTATTTTTGAAAGCTGTTTCACTGGGTATCGAATCCTAGGAGGACAATTATTTCCTTTCACCTCTTTAAAGATGACGTATATGAAAAGTCAATTGTCAGTCTTATTCTTGTTATTTTGAAGGTAATGTGTCTTTCCCTCTGGCTACTTTGAAGATTTTACTTTGTCTTTGGTTTAAAGTGTTTGACTGTGATATGCCTAAGATGTGAATTTTATTTTTTTAATGCAAATTTATTGAGGTACATAGCACTTCTTGTGGCTTCACATATTTTGGAATTTTGGAAAATCTTGGCCATTGTCTATTCAAATATTGATGCTTCTCCCATTTTCTCTTTTTCTCTCTCTTCATTTCTGAAACTCCAGTTGCATCTAAAATTAGACTTCTTTACATTTGTATTTTGTATGTCTCTTATGGTTTTAAAATGTATTTTTTCTTTTTCTCTTTTAGACAGAGTCTGGCTGTGTTGCCTAGGCTGGAGTGTAGTGGTGCAATCTTGGCTCACTGCAACCTCCACTTCCTGGGCTCAAGCCATCCTCCCACCTTAGCCCCCCAAATAACTGGGACTACAGGCACACAGTACCACACCTGGCTAATTTTTTTTTTTTTTTTTTTGTAGAGATGGAGTTTTACCATGTTGCCCAGACTGGCCTCAAACTCCTGGCTGGCCTCAAAAGAGATCTGCCCGCCTTGACGTCCCAAAGTGTTGGGATTACAGGCGTGAGCCACTGCACCCAGCCTTTAAAATCTATTTCTTTTTTTCTCCCCATGCTTTGATCTATGAGTATGTTTAGAAGCAAAATTGGTGATTATTAGGCAGACTGTGTTTACTACGAGCAAATTGTATCATTCTAACCTCACTTTCTTTGCTAGAATTACCAGATTAGTAATACCTGTCATATCAGTCATAGTGCCTATCATACCCAGTGTTTCTTTCCAGATGAGAATGCCTCATCCACAGCCCTCTGTTCACGGAAGTAGAGTTGGGCTATTCCCTGCACAGTGGTGGCCAGTCAGAGTAGCTCTCTCTGTGATTTGGAATAGGACAGTGTAGGAGGGACTGGTGAGTCAGTAACAGAAACAACAAAATAACAAGATAAGATCCTAAAACAGAAGCAGATACTTGAGGGAGGTAATATGTAGGCAATAAAACAGAGATGCAAAGTAGATTTTGTCCAGAACCGCCTTGGCTCCTGGGAGCTATTTAATTCTAGGTATAGTATGTGTAATCTTACGAAAAAAGCCCATTTTGTGAGGTGACCTGAATGAGCCTCTCTTCCTTGCAATCAGGAAGGACTTATCTATCCAGGAAATGTGAAAAAAAAAGTGTATCTGGGCTTCAGCAAAGTATTTCACTAAGACGTGCAATATCTTCCGGAAAAAATTGAAAAATTTTCACTAAATGTGAATATATTTAATAAATCAGTTAATTAGAAACTTGTTAAGTGAACATACCCAAAGGATACTAGTTAATGAATTGCTTCAGCCTGTAGGGAGGGTTTTGTTGTTGTTTTAAATATAAGGTTCTTGCCTTGACCCTGTTCTAATAAACACTGTTATCACCTTTGTTGAAAACAGGCACTTATCAAATTCTCTAACGGAAAGCATATTATTTAACAGGCACTTACAAGCTGGAACAATGGCTACTTCTTTTTTTTTTTTTTTTGAGACGGAGTCTCGCTCTGTGGCCCAGGCTGGAGTGCAGTGGCAAGATCTTGGCTCACTGCAAGCTCTGCCTCCCAGGTTCACACCATTCTCCTGCCTTAGCCTCCCCAGTAGCTGGAACTACAGGCACCCACCACCACACCTGGCTAATTTTTTATATTTTCAGTAGAGACGGGATTTCACCGTGTTAGCCAGGATGGTCTCAATCTCCTGAACTCGTGATCCACCCGCCTCGGCTTCCCAAAGTGCTGGGATTACAGGTGTGAGCCCCCGTGCCCGACTGGAACAATGGCTACTTCTAACAAGAACATATTTAAATAACAATTTTGATTACAAAAATAATATATTCTTATTGCCAAATATTGATAAAATTATTGAGAAAATTCTTTTTTTATGTCATACTCAGGCATCCTCAAATTCTATATCTTCTATAATATAATATTTAATATAAATAGATTAAAGACCAGCTCTTAGGTTCAGGATACCAATTAGATAACCTCTGGATAGAAGAGCTTTGAGGTTGCCAGCATCAGTGTGCTTTGACTGCCGAAAAACTGGGATTTTGGGCAACATTAATAAATGTTAAGTTCCAGAACCAGAGAGGCTATAGTCCTACACTACTGTCAGAGGGATCAGGCTTCATAGTATGTTTGATTTAGATATGCCTGAGATTATTTATTTTATTGGTTAATATTTGAGCAATTGTTGGGCAGAGAGTCTGTGTAATAAAAATACTCCCTCATCCTCAAGATACGGCAGAGACAAATTTTCATAGTGATCAAGGGAGATAAAAAGTATAGCTTCAACTGTTCATTTTTATTTAGACTTCTAAATTTGCTTGAGGTTGTCTGATACAAATATCACAGGCGTTAAAGTTAAACATTTCTCAGGAAACCTTTGTGCTTCTTAAAACCACACCTCCATTTCCAATGGACATAGTCCAAGTTTAGCTAGAATTTGCTTGACATAAAGTAGAGCTTGCTGACACAAAATTCAATGTTAGAAACATTCTTTTTAAAATCAAGAAGACAAGGCTGTCTACTCCTCCTCCTCTCTTTTACTCAGCACTGAACCAGGCAAGAAAAAAAAATAAAAAGTGTAAAGATTGGAAATGAAGATATAAAAACTCATTATCCAGAGTTGAATTTCATGTGCTTTTAACTTCTTAGTCCTTTCCTAGGCTGTTTCATAGCTGTGTGTATCACACTTACTCCACATGTTGTGAGGAAATAACTAAAAGAGGTTTGTAGGAAAGTAACTGTGGTGGCGATGAGGGGACTTTAAAAACCATGGCATATGAGTAAAAGATTTGGGAATACTTCACTTGGGGAAAAAAGACACACAGGAGGGAAAAAGAGTCAAATTAGTTTGTCTTCAGCTATTTAAAAGAAGAATTGTTATTCGAAACAGGGATTATCTACACCCTCCCCCATCTCCCTCACCCCAACCCACCAACCCCAAGGCCCCGGGAACCAGGGTCAACAGACAGGCAAGAGGAAGAGTGATATAAGCTCTGGCAGAACTTTAAGAGTCAGAATAATTCAAAACTGTGATAGGGGTGCCTTAAGAGGTGGACACTTCTTTGTCACTAGAGGTTTTCTGCTAAAGCCTGAGTAACCATGTAGTGGGAATGCTGTAGAATCCTCTAAGGCTTTAGGAGCTAAATAGCTCATTGTTCTTTGTTTGTTCAGAGACAGGGTCTTGCTCTGTCACTCAGGCTAGAGTGCAGTGGTGTGATCATGGCTTACTGCAGCCTTGACCTTCTGGGCTCAAGTGATCCTCCTGCCTCACCCTCGTGTAACTAGGATTACAGGCATGTGCCTCCATGCCTGGCTATTTTTTTTTTTTTTTTTTAGTTTTTTTTTTAAGTTTTTTTTTTTTTTGTAGAGACGGGTCTTGCTATGTTGCCCAGGCTGGTCTCAAACTCCTGGCCTCAAATAATCCTCCCACCTCATCCTCCCAAAGCATTAGGATTATAGATGTGAGCCACCATGCCCAGCCAAGAGCTCATATTTCTGAACCATGCACTGTCTCATTTAATCATGGCAACCCAATGAGGGATATTATTTCATCCCATTTATCAAATGAAACAGAATGTTTGGCAAAAAGAGTTGTCTGGTATAACACAGTGGGTAAGTATGAAAACCTGAGTTCAGGCCCATGCAGTCTGTTTCCAGAGCTTTGACTCTTAACAGAATTTAGTGCACTAAATTGTGTGGAAAGAGTGGCTGGTTTCAATAATCTTCAAGCTTTCTTTAAACCCTGAGACTAGATAATTGTATGGGGGGAAAAGTCATGCCTAAAGGGGTTTGTATTAAAGATAAATTTGGTTGGCAGTGATGTCAGTTCTTGTTTTAGTATCTAAGCTTTAAGTTATGAATAAAATAAAAGTTACAGAAAATCCAATTAATCTAAATTTAAAAAACTATTGGATATTCACACATCTACCAAGGCACAAATAAGTTGGTAGACAGTGGCTGGGATCCCAGTAGATGCTCTTGGGGCTCTGGCAATAAGACTAAGCCTATGAATACCACAAGTAGTATGACTTACAAAAACCAAATATCAGCAGTTTTGAAGCATCATGGTATTGGGTTTTTCTTCTAAAGCCAGCAGTTGATGTTAGGCTACTTTTATATCATCTCTAAACAAAGTTGTTTTATTTGGCATTTTTGAATGTTTTATCACTGAGTTCATACCATCATAGTCACAGAATGTCGTTTAAAATTTGTAGTTAGGTACATTCTTCTATATACATATGCAACTCCTTCAAATATAAAAACTAGATCAAATATACATAGAAGTAATGTGTGTGCAAGAGATAAGTACAGAGATTGGCCATTTGCCATTGTTATTAGGAAGAAAGGCATGCACACTGAGAGTTTTAACAAATTACAAATGCCAGGAAGAAAATAATATGGCTGTGTTTGAAAAGATCATGCTATTTACTTGACAGGCTCTGCCAGGGCAAAGTTACAGCTGTGGCCCTGCTTTGCAGATCATTTAAACAGGCTTTTCTTTATGTCACTGGCACTTTGGTCACATCCACAGAGCTTTGCCATCAGTAAATAATAATTATTATGTGTGAGAAGATAGTCGACAAGCAGCTCCAGTGTCAACATCACCATAAATGAATCAACAGAAGCACACATTCGTTTCAATGGGTTTTGTTTAGTTTTTAATTTATGAACACTATCAGCCTCGTTAGAAGAGAAATAGAAGAAAAATCTATAGATTAGAAGTTTGAAAAATTATAGTGATGTATAATATACACATATACATTTGTGTGTGTGTATCCTAAAAAATCAAGACTGTCTTTTAATGTATTCTATCTAATCCCCTTTTTAGTCTTTCTGATTTCCTTATATTTGAACGTTTCTCATATTAACATTCCTTATGTCATATTGTCTTTATATTCATCTACCTAGGCAAACATGGGATGTGAAAAGTCAGACAGCCTGATTTTAAACATCACTACTTTCAAGCTGAGTTACTTGAATTCAGACTCAATTTCTCAATCTAAAATAATACCTACTGAACAAATGAAAGGAAATTATGAACACAAAGATGTTCTATAAGCTATGAAAAAAGTAGCATACCAAAGTCAGGTCCAAAGGTCCATTTCTTCTAGTTTTGTCTTTGGTGGAAACTCAAAGGATCTATAAACCATCTTTTAAGTAACTAATGGTGGAAATAAGCACGGATATGAATCATGGTACGGCACAGTGGAAACATTTCACTGAACTCTTTTCTATTTATCCTTATTTTAGCTGTCATGGTGAACTATGAAGGCTACTGATTACTGTTATTGTAGTAAAATTTCCTGTAGTTGTTATCGTAGTCGTTTTTCTACTGTTATAAGAAATACTATCGTAGAAGCAAATTGTAGTCAGCTAAGAGAAGAAGGGGACAACCTGTGTAGGTGTGGTTGGCATTTAATAAACATTATTTAGTTAACACATGTGAATGTACCCAACATTTCCATCTTACGTTAATCATTGGAAATTTAAGGGAATGAAAATGGCTTGGCAATTGTTTTGAGGCTTCATTTCTCAGAGCTTATTTGGCATTTTGGCCCTATAGGAGTAGGTGGGGCAGCAAATCCCAGATTGAATTTTTGAAGCATTCTTCTGCCTGAGCGTTCTGGAAAGTCACTCAAGGCATTAGTAGGAGGCTCCTGTGGAAAAAAGATCTCTTGACTTTTTTCAGGATGTGACTAGAAATTCAAATTTCTTTGTTTGTAGCAAGTTAGTTGGGTGTTCCTTACTTTGTTTTGTACTTAAAGGAAACATTGATCCTTTAAAAGCTTTGGGGAAGGACAGAGTTTTTTATTTAACAGTCTGCCACTAGGGTGGGAGACTGGTTCAGATTTGAATGGTACAGTGCTGCCAGGATTTTTCACTTCTGAAAACTCCAAGGCGAGAGATGTCATCCCGAGTAGCAGACAGTGATCCCTGCAAGATGCCGGGGAGGCCAGCGGTACATAATGTATAAGGATGGAGGGGGCAAAAGAGGAGGCTGGAGGAAGAGTGGCTTCTTTCCTAGTCATGGGGTGGATTGTTCACTTTGTGTTACTCTTCTGTGATGACCAAAATGCTTCTTTAACTCAGCAAGAAGCCTGTGATTTTTAGGAAAAAGAAGTGCTTCCAATTTTAACCACACAGACTTGTATGAGGAAAGCATTAGTTCTGTTTGGTTTGTATGTATTATATGGGTTTGGATTACAATAATTCTTCCCTTTTTGTATAATGTTTTGCAGTTTTAAAAGCACTTCATGCTCTAAATCCTTACCATAAACATGGATAGGAGGGTACAGATGGCTCTTCACTCACAATGGCTTCAATTTAGACCCCTGCTTTTATGACCTTTTTTATTGCAAATATGATCCTCCCAGTTTTGGCTAAATCTCACCATGGTGCTTGCCTATGACTCTCACTACAGGTGATAGGAAAAATAAAGCTGCTCTTATGTTGATTGGCTCTAGGAGTAAAGTGGAAAAACTTTTGATTTTAATGGATGCAGCTGTAGATGAAGCAAACCTATATGCACTTGAATTAGGCAACACTCTTGCAAAGCCATTGTGTATCTATCTTTCAAAGAGCTGCCCCAAGACATCAAAGGAGGAAATTTTTATTGCAAGCTAAAGCTTTTTAGAGTACTTCTGGAAGATGGCAAAACATTAGCTGTTCAGGGAAGAAGCCACAAGAACCAACAGAGTGGTATCAAATAATTTGCCCACAAAGTCTGCTAAAGATGAAGGCTATTGTGTGTTGTGAGTATTCGGTAGTAATAAAATTGGATGCAGAGATGGGAAGAGGATGAGGAGTAGTGGGAGAAGGAGAAAAGGAAGAGAACACAGCAATATGGAAAACTTGAACATTCAAAGAACTGTCTACCCACTGAATTTATAGATAGGAGTTTTAGACAGATGGCCCTAATTTTGATCACAGTTTGAAAGTCCTTAGAGCACTGAAGGATTTACTTGCTCTGAGGAGATCTATCAGAAAAATAAAATATCTTTAGTTGGAATTTCTTTGGATTTGTGTTTTTAAAAGCATTAGCCAGTTAGTTGATAAGGAAGTATCTTCCAAAAGATCATTTACAACATTGACTTTTTCTTTTTAAACTTAGGAAATCATTGTAAAAGCATATCTTTGTTTTTGCATGATTGATTTTGGTATTTTATAGTGTAAAACAGGTCTCTAGGAATACTGTCTTCACTTATAACCTTAGAGATAATAAAGGTTTAACTTATGGAAACTTAGCTTGTTACCAATATTTAGGAATAAATTAGAGCTTAGGTACCCATCATATTAGCCTCGTTTATAAATGAGAAATAGATCACAAAGAAGTAAAACAATTTGCTGACTTCCCCTAAAAAGGCAGATGAGGTCGTGTAATGCCAGACTATCAGGCTGAAATGTCATAGTGTTTCCCTTTATCTCCCTACCTGAGAAACATGTTTTTCAGACAATGAAGCAAATACCCATATAACATTTGAAGGACTCCAATTTTCATATCATGGCAAGATCAAGTACGTTAGTTGATGGACATATCATACTTGTTATCAACTATTACCAATGTTTAGATACCATTAAAGTCTAACAGATAAAGACAATTTAGAGCAAGGTAAGTATAAGTATACAGTTGAAGCAGGAAAAGTTCTCTTGCCCCCCTCGCAGGGTGTGCAATGGGGGTGTAGCTCGCTTCTTCAGTGCCCTGTTGCACAAGCCTCTAGGGGAGTATCCAGACAGGCAGGGAGCCCCATGGCAGTGTCTAGGGGTGAATGTTTACGGTTCCTGAAGCCCCAGTGGGCATGTGTTACACGGTGCTCTTTTAGTTTAGCCATCCATAGGCGGCTTGTGTTAGCTCAATTAAACCCCTGCCTTATCACAAGGGCAGAGGGCTTTCTGTATCCTGGGCTTCTTGCGTTGGTGTACTGGAAGAATCAGATCACACATAGGCTTGGAGAATGACTGCAAGGTTTTATTGAGTGGAAGTAGCTCTCAGCAGATGGGGGAGTCAGAAGGGAGATGGTTTTCTCCTGGAGCTCAGCAGCCTGGGCTCTCCTCAGACTGTCCCAGCCAAACTCCATGTCATTCTGCTGGGGTGGTCTGTGGCCTGCTGCGGTGGTTGGTGGCCTGCCGGTGTGCTGGTGCCCGTCGGTGCATTCCTCTTGACGTCCAGCTGCCCATGTCTTCTTCTGATGATGCACTCCTCTCGATGTCCAGCTGCCTGGGTGTCTGCCTGCTATGCTAGGGTCTGGGGTTTTTATAGGCACAGGTTGGGGGCATGACAGGCCAGGGTGGTCTTGGGAAGTGCAACATTTGGGCAGGAAAACAAAAATGCCTGTCCTCACCTAGGTCCATGGGCACAGGCCCAGGGATAAAGCCCTAGCCAGGTATCATGCCCTCCTCCCTTCCGCATCATTTAAAGGGACCACACTTCCTTTCCCAGCTTTCCTTTCACGTATCACAGTAATGCTTTGGAATTAACCACCTACTCATCTTGAAAATAAGTAAGTAACCACTTTATTGTTTCAATGGAAGGCAAGTCCCTTCTTCGGACTCAATCTAATCTACCTGGAATCCATCCTTTCCTGCCTTTTCCAGGAAGTCATCAGGAAATCATTATTGTTCCTCACTCTCCCCTACCTTCAACCTCTTTCTCTGTCTACTGGTGTTTATGAGCCTAAATGGTCAGAATAGGCTCAAGCCTCCCCACTTTTACACACACACAGACACCCCATTCAACCAGCTATCTCTTCATCTTTCTTTTACCTCTTAAAACCAAGCTTCCTAAAAGTCACTCACTCTCTTTATATTCTTTTCCCACTAAATACTCAACTCACTGTAACCTAGCTTTTGCTACTTCATTCTTTTAGAGTCCTTTTCTCCAAGTCATAAACTACCTTTATTTGCTACATCTGATGGCTACTTCTTTATACTTTCCAGTAACATTTGACACTATCAATCATTCCCTTCCTTCCTTTCTTTCTTTCTCTCTCTTTTTTTTTTTGAGACAGGGGTCTCACTCTGTCACCCAGGCTGGAGTGCGGTGATACGATGTCAACCTCTGCTTCCCGGGCTCAGGTGAACCTCCCATCTCAGCTCAGCCCCTAAGTCGTTGGGACTACAGGTGTGCACCATCATGCCCAGCTAATTTTTGTATTTTCAGTAGAGACAGAGTCTCACAATGTTGCCCGGGCTGGTCTAGAACTCCTGGACTCAAGCAATCCGCCTTGACCTCCCAAAACGCTGGGATTACAGGCTTCTTGAGCAACCATTCCCAGCTTCTTTCTCTTTTTTTCTCACTCCTTCTCACTCATCCTCTCTCCTGTCCTCCTTTTCCCCCTTTCTTTCCCTCTTTTTAAGTATCTTTTACTGGCTGAATAACAATTTTTTTCTTTTTCTTTTTCTCTCCCACACTTTCATCTACCCCCACTTTCTCTCTCCCTTTCTTCTTTTTTCCCCCTTCTTTCTCTCTTTAATTTTAAGTATCATTTACTGGCTAACAGTTTCTTTTTTTTTTCAGAAGAAAACCCTAAACATTTATTTACAGGGGAATTGTAAAGGGTCAGTAACAGTAAAGTCGCATTGCTTCCCACACATAAAAGAAATGTTGATCATTCTTGGATGCTCCTCCAGACTTTTCCCATGAAGTTCCTCACTCCCATCTGAGTTTCTACCCCTGCTAACAAATTTCCTGCCGAACTGGCTGCTACTTCACTTCTCTTCCCTAGTCTTAGGAAAAGGGCATGAATTGCCCAGATTTCAGGGAGAACTTGCCTTCAACTCTGAGGAGAAGGAATGCATTGCCACTAGCTTTTAAGTCTGCTTGTTAAAAGAACTGTGAAATCAATCTAGACTTATCCTTTGCATTGAAGTTTATGGCTGGGCTGAGACTGGAGGGGCCATGAGTGACACTGGAAGATGTTCAGACGTTGGAGGCTTGCAGAGCAGCTATGGGCAGGGAAGGCCACGTGGCAGAAGGGAGGGGATTTGAATGGGGGCTCCTTGGACAAATTTGGGGCCAGAAGCTGGATGGTTGTGGGTAAAAGGGAGGCTGCCAGTGCAGGGCATGGGCAACTTACTGGGGCAATGCCTCTCCATGCCTCAGGAAATGGGATATCCCAGATCGGGTTGTCTGGAGTTGGTTCCTTCCAGTGGGTTCTTGGTCTCCCTGACTTCAAGAATGGAGCTGCGGACCTTTGTAGTGAGTGTTACAGCTCTTAAAGATGGCACGGACCCAAAGAGTGAGCAGCAGCAAGATTTATTGTGAAGAGCGAAAGAACAAAGCTCCCACAGCGTGGAAGGGGACCCAAGTGGGTTGCCACTGCTGGCTGTGGTGGCCAGATTTTATTCCTTTTTCTGTCCCTGCTCACATCCTGCTGATTTGTCCATTTTACAGAGTGCTGATTGGTCCGTTTTATAGAGCGCTGATTCCTCCATTTTGCAAACCTCTAGCCACAGAGCACTGACTGGTGCGTTTTACAATCCTAGCTACAGAGTGCTGATTGGTGCATTTTACAATCCTCTTGTAAGACAGAAAAGTTCTTCAAGTCCCCACCCCACCAGAAGTCCAGCTGGCTTCATTTCTCAAGGGGGTCATAGAGACTATCTCCAGTTTCCCAGAGCCAGGGTGGGGCTGTAGAGGATAATGGGTTCTCATGGCCCCAAAGGCTGATGGAGCTGGGAGGAAGCCCAGGTGCCTCAGCTGCCCTGGGATCTCTGCCCAAGACCCCCACTCCCTGGTCTTAGATGTTGCTGCTGTTTCTGCCACCATCAGGCAGTCACATCCCCGGAGTCCACCACAGGATCCAGCCTCCCCACACTGGTGGGGGCTGTGGACGTTTGAGGGACTCCTCAGCTGCAAGATCCGGGAACTGGCTCTGGCTCCGGTGCTGCTCAAGGACAGAGGCCCACCCTGGCTGCTGCTGGGATAGATTTGCCCGCTCTTTCTTGAAACTTCCTCCTCCCTGGCCTTCCATGTTGCAAACTCTCTTCGTTCTTCTATCTCTCTGGTGGTTTCTGTCTCCACTCTTCTTCTGCCTGTGCCAGAAATGTTGTTCCTCACAGTCCCTCATAGACCCCTTTCTCCTATCACTGGAAAATTTCATCTACTTCTATGTTGTCAGCTCCCATTAGGAAGAAAACATAAGTTTTTGCTTCTACCCCAGATCTCTTCTCCTGAAAGTCTAAGTTGGATCTTTACTTTGAAATCCTACAGACTCTTACTTTAGTTTGGATTCCCCTACCCTCAAGTAGAGCCTAGGACTAGGGCTTACCAGAATGAAGTTTTTCTGGGAAGGTAATTCCAGGAAGCAGGAGTGAGGGAGCAGGAATAGTGAGACACAGAAGGAGGAAAAGCCAGTAAAGGGTACGTTGCTGAGCTGATAATCACTGTGGGCATAGACTGGTTATCATCATCCATGTCACTCAGAATTGTTTCTCTGGAGGCTTGCGGGGCTGGGGCATTGTTCACCAATTCCCAGCAGCCATTGGTTGAGGACTGCCACCAGGAAATGGTAGCTGAGGCACATTTGAGCTATACCTTTGCCAGGCTGAGGGATTTCCCAATTCTGGAGAAAGCTGTGAGGAGAAAAGCAAAAGTGATAGTGTCAGCGCAGGGACATGTTCCCCACAGCTGCACTGACATCAGAGGTGAGCCAACAGGGTAGAAAGCAGGGCACAAAGCGCTTTGCTATACAACATTCCAAAATGGAACCAGCTCCCTAGCATCTGGTTCTCTTTTTGTCACCCTATCTCAAGGGCTGGCATGTCCCCTCAAACCCTTCAGTGGCCCTCCTTTGCACTTAGAATGGCCAGCTTCTGACTACAGCCTTCTGATAGTAACAGGAGGCAGATAAGGGTAAGGGTTGGTCGGCTGGTGGGGGGAGATGGTCCCTGGAGAATCTCTGACCCACCTCACAAGTGTTTACATCAGATGCTTTTGTGCAGATGAGGGAACCTGTACACAGTCTTGTCTGTGCATGCCCTCAACAGACTGGGGACCCACCTGCGCACTGAGAGACTGGGGTGGAGCTAGAAGAAGTTCGTGCCTTGTGCAGTGGGGAGCAGCTTGGCCACCTCAGCTCGTGTGTGGTGGCCTGGTATTCAATCTGTGAGGTGGGAGTCAGTTAGCATGCCCCCTTCTTTTTTCACTGAGAGCTTTCTTTTAATAAATTTCCCTCTCCTCACCTTTCAATGTATCTGCGTGCCTAATCTTTCCTGGTCGTGTTAGCTAAAATCTGGTTTTAGCTGAACTAAGGAGCAAAAAATACTGCATCACTTCTGCCCCCTGCTCACCTCACCATCCTCATCTCTCAACATTCCCCACCCCACTGTCTCCATTCCAGCCTTGCTGATCTTTCAGTTGTGTAGGTATACTGTGCTTTCTCTCATATCTAGGCTTTTACACACATTGTCCCTCATCCTGGAACATTCTCTCTCCAGCCCTCTTTTCCCTGAATTCTTTTTTTTTTTTTTTGAGACGGAGTCTCTCTGTCACCCGGGCTGGAGTGCAGTGGCCGGATCTCAGCTCACTGCAAGCTCCGCCTCTCAGGTTTACGCCATTCTCCTGCCTCAGCCTCCCGAGTAGCTGGGACTACAGGCGCCCGCCACCTCGCCCAGCTGGTTTTTTGTATTTTTTAGTAGAGACGGGGTTTCACCGTGTTAGCCAGGAGGGTCTCGATCTCCTGACCTCGTGATCCGCCCGTCTCGGCCTCCCAAAGTGCTGGGATTACAGGCTTGAGCCACCGCGCCTGGCCTTTTCCCTTAATTCTTATTTGCCACCTGGTTTCATATGAGTTGCTACTTTTTGATGATCGTGCATATCTAGATTAGATGCCCCTCTGTCTCTTCCGGTACTGTCTTATGCTTTCCTGTCAGAACACTTGTGGGATATTATAACAGCCTGTTCACTTGTCTGGAGCCCTCCCTGGACTATGAGCCATGCGAGGAAAAGATCTGTCTGCATCCTGTTCACCATTTCATGCCCAGTGTTTACCATAGAGTCCTAGACATAGTTGACCCTCAGTAAATAATTGAATCAATATCTCAAGTGTTAATAGAGCATTAATTCTAACTGTGTGGCAGGGTCTCCCAACACATCTCAGAAAACTTAAGCATTCAGCTGCTTCTTGAAGAGCTGTAAAGGCCCTGAGGCTGGCTTGTTCAGGAAACGATAAAGTTTGGTTGCCTAGAACACACAGTACTCAGTAGAACATGGCAAAGATGAGACTGGTCTCTCACTTTATGGCTGGACTGCAAGGGGCCGTGAATGATTTTGGATTTTATGGAGTGGACAAAACCATTAAGGAAGTTTTAAGAAGACAGTACCTAGACATTTGGGTTGTAGAAAGATAACTCAGATGGGTGTGGTGGCTCATACCTGTAATCCGAGCACTTTGGGAGGCCAAAGCAGGCAGACCACTTGAGCTCAGGAGTTCAAGACCAGCCTGGGCAATATGGCGAAACCTTGTCTCTACAAAAATTAAAAAAAAAAAATTAGCTGGGCGTGGTGGCGCATGCCTGTAGTCCCATCTGCTTGGTGGGCTAAGGTGGGAGGATTGCTTGAGCTCAAGAGGTCGAGGCTGCAGTGACCTGAGATTGTGCCACTGCACTCCAGCCTGGGTGACAAAGTGAGATCCTGTCTCAAAAAAAAAGAAAAAAAAAAAAAGCAAGGCAACAGGTTAATGGCCATAGAAAAACAGAGGTAAGAAATTCAATTAGGTTACAATTATAGTAAACAACAAGATCTAGAAAGCAGTCGCAGTGGGAATAAGGAAGAGGACTAGATTTGAGACCTTTTAGAGGTAGATTAGACAAGGACTCAGTGACTGGTTGGAGACAAAGGATGAAAAAAGAAGCAGTATATACTGACTTCGCATTTGGATGCTTGGGAAGATGGTGATGTCACTAACAGCTGGTGAATATAGTTCAGTTTTAGATAAAAGTGAGTTTAAAGCGCCTGGGTAATGAGAAAAGTTGAGAAAGAAACTGAAAATTTGAGTCTGCAGCTGAGGATTGGACGTTGTGGTAGGCTGAATAATGGCCCCCAAACATACCCAGATTCTAATCCCCGGGACCTGTGGATGTTACTGTACATGGCAAAAGAAACTGTACACATGTGATTAAATTAGGGATTTTCTTTTCTTCTTTTTTTTTTGGAATGGGAGTGCAGTGGTGCAACACAGCTCACTGCAGCCTCAACTTCCTGAGCTCAAGCAATCCTCCTACTTCAGCCTCCTGAGTAGCTCAGACTACAGGCATGCACGAGCATGCCTGGCTAATTTTTTATTTTTTGTAGAGACAGGGTTCTCATTATGTTGTCCAGGCTGGTCTCAAACTCCTGAACTCAAGCAATCCTCCCACCTCGGCCTCCCAAAGTGCTGGCATTACAGGGATGAGCTACTACACCCAGCCAAGTAAGGCATCTTGAGATGAGATGATCCTGGAGATCCAGGTAGACGCTAAATATAATCTCGAGCATTCTCATAAAAGGGAGACAGAGGAAGATTTGACTACAGAAGAGGGAGTAGTAGATGTAACAATGGAAGCAAGAGGTTGACATGATGTGAGGAAGGAATCACAATCCAAGGAATGTAATAATCTCACAGAAGCTGGAAGAGGCAGAGAAGGGATTGTCTTCTAGAACCTCCAGGAGAAACCAACTCTGCTGATATATTGACTTAATTCTTTTGGAACTGACTTTAGACTTGTGGCCTTTAGAACTATAAGATAGTACGTGGTATTTTTTTTAACTACCAGATTTGTGATAAAGTTGTTTCAGCAGCCATAAGAAACATACAGAGGTATAGGTGAGGGACTAATTGATAAGGAGCACCAAAGTAGTGGGAATGGGTAAAGGGAGAGGGCCTGTAGAATGAGAAGAGGGGAGGACTAAGGAAGAAACCCTTGAAATCGACTTTTAACCCTCAGGCAGCAGCAGAGGGACTTCAATTTCTGGCAGTATGACAGACTACATACCTTGAATGATAGCTCACTGAAAACAACTACAAATAATTGACAAAGTATTTTTTAATCTTTTGAAGTGCATGTTTATGCTGGCAGAAGTAAGGAATACTCAGAGGTCAAGTATTAGATGCAATTGGAAACCCAGGAGAGGTTTCCACTTGGAGAGATTTCTTGGGTTTCCACTTGCATCTAATACTTGACCTCTGAGTATTCCTTACTTCCGAGTATAAGCAGAAACCTGGAGAGGTTTTTGCCTTGAGAATATCTGCTGAATTCACTTGAGTGAATAAGTGAATACAGTGGTCAAGGTGTACAGAGTGAGTCTAATTGTAGACCCTTCCACCTCTGCTTAGAGATGGGTCCACAAAAAACTACACCGTTTGTGTAAGGATGAGGTACAAATTAACTTACTGCCTTTCCCGCAGCCCCAGAGTATTGCAGGGAAAATTGCCTGCCTTGAGACGTGATTCTAAATGGAGGCAGAAAAAAACATCTCCCCTGAGAACTCATAACATAACCAGCACTCACACAGTCTTGCAGCTCAAATTCACGCTGTTCTTTAGAGTCCAAAAAATTCAAGTCAAGAATGAAGTTCAAAGTAAACCTTAATTTGTAGTTTCCAGGCAACCGACAGAAACAAATGCAAATCTATTCTGGAAGTACCCATCTTCAACACAGGCCTCAATGACTTCTCATCAATACATTCTAAAGAAATACAAGCTCATGGTCAAAATCACAAAATACAAAAGGAAGTAATTGCTCTAGTCAGTTTTGTGTTGCTATAACAGAATACCTGAAACTGGGTGATTTAGAAAGAAAAGAGGTTTATTTGGCTCAAATTCTGGTGACTGGAAAGTCCAGGTTTGAACAGCTATATCTGGCAAGGGCCTCAGGCTTCTTCCACTATGGCAGACAGCAGAAGGGGAGGGGATACCTGCAAAGAGATCCCATGGCAAGAGAAGAAGCCAGACTTTAACAACCTGCTGTCTCTGAAAGAATTCATTCTCACAAAAGCAAAAACTCACCCCAGCAGGAGGGCATTCATCTATGAATGAGGAATCCACCCCCATAATCTATTAATGAGGACCTAACCACCTCCCACTAGGCTCCCCGCTCCCAACACAGGGAATCAAATGTCAACATGAGTTTTGGCAGGGACAAATAAAACCATAGCAATAATATAGCATGAGCAAAGGCCAGCATAAACAACAAATAACAGAGTCAGACTGCAAAGCTTTAGCTATTGAAATGACTAAGCACAGAACATAAAATAAGCCTATTAAATGTATTAAAAGAAATAAGAGAAAAAAATGAAAATATGCATAAAACATGACCAGAAGATTTGAAGAAGACCCAAAAGAACTACTAGAAGTTTAACAGATAATATTTCAAATTAAAAATACAATAGACAGGATTAACAGCAGAATAACCACAACTGGAGAATAGGTTCAGATGGATAGATCCAAGAAAATTTCCAGAATGTAGCCCTAACAGACAGAAAATATGAACGAGAGGTTTTAACCTTAAGACGGTCTTGTGAAAAATATAGAAATTATCTAATTGGAGTTCCAGACAGACAGGAGAGAAGGAGAGGGGCAAAGGTAATAACTGAAGAGGTAATGGCTGAGGATTTTTTTTAGAAATGAAAAACCAGAGATTTTAAAAGCCCAACAATCCCAATAAGGATAAATAAAAGAACATTCTCTCTTAGACATAATGTAGTTGAACTGCAGAATACCATAAACAAAGAAAAAAAAATTGAAAAGCAGCCAGAGAAAGATAAGACAGATTAGTGTACTTTCAACAGGACAATTAGACTTAACAATTATAGAAGCCAGAAAAGGTTTAAAATTTTCAATGTGTTGAAAGAAAATTACTGTTAACCAGAATTTGAATATTATCTTTCAAAAACAATGACAAAATCGGACACCTTCAAACAAGCAAAAACAGAGTTTGCCATCAATAGACCCTCACTAAAGGAAATTCTAAAGGCTGCTATTTAGGCAGGAAGAAAGGGAACAAGGAAGGTCAGAGATGAATAAAAGAATGAGGGGCAAGGAGAGTGCTGAATATGTGCTTAATTGTAAATAAATATTGGCTACAAAGATCAATAATCTCTTTTAAAAATAATATCTTATTATTTTTTAATAAATAAAAATTTATTTTTATATTTTTATGAAAAACAAGGGGCTAAAAAAACAGGATAGAAATGAAATATGCAGCTGTCAATAGCATGTAACTGGAAGGGGAGGATCAGAATTAAAGTGTTTATTGTGTGGTAGGATGGTAAAGATATTGTTTCCAAGTTAAAATTTCTAGTGTAACTACCAAGAATGTATAACTTTTTCACTATAAAGGGAAAAAGTGGAAAGAGAAAAATAATACAAAAATAGATGAGAATAGGGGAAAAACCAAAATATTGAAGGTTCAAGATACGTAAAAAGCACAATATAAGATGGTGAAAATAAATCCAAATATATCAATAATTAAGTAAAATAGACTACTCAATTTATAAGCAAAGACTGACAAGTGGTATATTCTCTTAAGTCCCATTTAAAACATAAGGATTCAAACAAGTTAAGAATAAGAGCGTAAAAAAAAGTTGTATCATGCAGACACTGACCAAGAGGATGTTGGTGTTGCTATATTAGTATCAGACAAAATAACCCTTAAGGCAAAAACCTTCACGAAAGATAAAGAGAACATTTCATAAAGAGTTTCATAAATAAAAAAGGTTCAGGCCAGGCGCGGTGGCTCAAGTCTGTAATCTCCACACTTTGGGAGGCCGAGGCGGGTGGATCACCTGAGGTCAGGAGCTGAGACCAGCCTGGCCAACGTGGTGAAACACTGTCTCTACTAAAAATGCAAAAGGTAGCCGGGCATGGTGGTGTGCCACTGTAATTCCAGCTACTTGAGAGGCTGAGGTAGGAGAATTGCTTGAACCCGGGAGGTGGAGGCTTCAGTGAGCAGAGATTCCACCCCTGCATTCCAGCCTGGGTGACAGAGTGAGACCCCGTCTCAAAAAATAATAAAAATAATAAGAAAAAAATAAAAAAATAAGAAAGGTTTGGTCTTCCAAGAAGATGTAAGAATTCTAAGCTGTTAAGTACCTAGATCAAGTTGACCAAATCAGTAAGGAGAAAGATTAGAACAACACAATTAACAAGCTGGCGCTAATTAAGTACAGTACATAGAACACTGCACCTAACAGCTACACAATATAGATTCTTTTCAACCAACATGGAGTATTTTTGAAAACAGACCACATTGCTAGGTTAGAATACAAATCTCAACTATTTAAAACTGGAATCATACAGACCACAGTTTCTGAACATAATGCAATTAAGTTAGAAATCAGTAACAAAAGGATAACTAGGAAAGTCCATATTTGAGAAATTAAGATATCCTCTTCTAAATAACATGTGGGTGAAAGAAGAAATTATAATGGAAATTAGAAAATACAATGTGTGAACACAAAGACACTAAAATAAAAATGTATTTAATGTAGATAAAGTAAGATCTAGTGAGAAATTAATTAAGCATTAATGCTTAAATGCTTTTATTAGAAAAGATGAAAGGCTAACAATAAGAAGTTAGAAAAATAATAATGAAATAAAAATAAGTAAAAGAGTAGAAATTAAATAAAGATAGTAGAAATTAATAATATCGAAAATAAAAATACAACGGAGTGGATTCACAAGGACAAAAATTCTTTCTTCAGAAAGCCTTTTAGAACAAAAGAGAGGTTATAATTACAGTTGATGGACACATTACATGGTTAATTAGGAGGATAATGTACATCAGTGCTGTAAGTTGGAGAACTTAGGAAAATGGATAAGTTCATAGAAAAAAATAGAATTTACTAAAACTTCCTCAAGAGGAAATAAAAAATAATATTCCAAAACATATTCAAGAAAATGAATTCATTTAAAATTGTCCCACAAAGTAAATACCAAAACCAGATAGTATTGTGTTTTCCTTAAAAATTTTTTTATTTATAGAAATTTTAATAATGCACAAAAGTAGAGAAAATTGTAAAATGAACTATGTCCCCACCATTCAGCTTCAATGATTGTCAGCACTTGCCTTTCCTTTTTATTCAATCTCCACCCTCATTTTTAAAAAATTCCTTGCTTTGAAATAATTTTGATGTTACTGAAAAGTTCAATAAATAGTGCCAGGCATTCACATATATCATTCATCCAGTTTCCCCTATTGTTAACACATTACATACCCCAGTACAATTAATCATATAGATTTTGATTCTCTCCTGATTGATCCACGGATTTAATGAAGAAGCAAGAATATATACAATTTTACTTACATGAAGTTAACAAAAAAAAGTCTTATTTTATTTTATTTTTTTAATGAGACAAGGTCTCACTATGTCGCCCAGGCTGGTCTCAAACTCGTGGGTTCGGGTGATTCTCTCGCCTCAACCTCCCAATACCTGGAATTATAGGCGTGGCCCATGATGTCCAGCAATGTTTTTTTTTTTTTTTTTTTTAAAAGAACACAAATATATGTGGTAAAAACAGAAAATTCAGGAACATTTTTATTTCCTTTTATTCATCTCAAAGATAAATCCGTTTCTCTCTGAGTGTGAAGGGCTAGGGGTGGGATCAGGAAGGGGCTTATAGGGAACTTAGAAATGTTTAGTTTGTTAAACTAGGTAGTCGTTGCTATACCCGTCTTGGGCTGACCTGACCATTCGGGGCCTCTGCCCTGGGCCCCAGGCTTTGGAGTGCCTCCCTTCGAATGTTCTAAGTCTTTCTCCAGTGCATGAGATCAGCTGGGGAGTGCAGAGCAGTCCTGCACCTGAGCCCAAACCTGATCTCACATGGGTCCCGGTCCTCAGAAGCGCTTTTCTCAAAAGTTGGTGAGTACTCCAGTGACTAGGACCATTGTGGACTGGGCGTGCTATCGGGGCGATGTACCCAATACTCAGACCAGGACTCACGGTCCTGGACCTCCATTTCTCCCCAGGGCACATTTCTTCTCTGGGGCATTCTCTGACTCTCTACCAATCCACCTGTTCACCACCATGAGGTCAACCAGATGCCCAGAGGAGCTTTGAGACTCTCCCCTAGAGACGGTTCCTGGGTTCTGGAGGGTGGTCTGGTGAGCAGATCACTCCGACTGGCCAGTGAGATATTTCTTTTGCAGGATCGCTGAGCCTCCAGAAAGGTGAAGACACGCTGATTTGGAGTGATTCTCATTCGTGCTGGACTAAAGACAAAGTCAGGCCTTGGGGGTGCCCATGTCCACGGTGTTCCCACTGCAGTGTCACTTCCAGTGCACAGCAGCCGAGGGCGGCAGGGATGGCAGTGAGCATCCTGTACCCTATGCACAACCCCCCCTCTGTCACTGGCACCCAGGACGATCCGCAGGGTCATCTGTCAGACCATCCCTGGGGGTGGCCTTGCCTGTCTCCTTGAGGAATGTAGAGGCCGTTGCTCCTCAGTGCCAACGGGCCTTTCCTATCAATAACATCATAGTCTCTTAGGTTTATCTCTTTTTTTTTTTTTGAGACGGAGTTTTTTTTTTTTTTTTTTTTGAGACGCCTGTTGCCTGGGCAGGAGTGCAGTGGCACAATCTCGGCTCACTGCAAGTTCTGCCTCCCGGGTTCACGCCATTCTCCTGCCTCAGCCTCCCGAGTAGCTGGGACTACAGGTGCCTGCCAACACTCCCGGCTAATTTTTTCGTATTTTTAGTAGAAACGGGGTTTCACCATGTTCACCAGGATGGTCTCGATCTCCTGATCTCAGTGATCCACCCCCCTCGGCCTCCCAAAGTACTGGGATTACAGGCGTGAGCCACCGCGCCCAGCCCAGTCTATCTTAATTAAGTCTTTCGGGACAAGGATCTGACCTTTTTGTGCAAATGGGACTGATTTTCCGTCTCTGCCCCGGGCCCCATGACTTATCCTCCCTGCTGGTGGTGGGGTTTGGAAGGCAGAGGTGTGGTCAAGATACAAAGAGATCACATTGTAGGAATGCAGGAATCACAGAAAATGAGAGATTAAATTGGAAGATATTTTCTAAGTTTTCACCATACAATTCCTATCAGTAAATTTAACATGATTGGAAAACAAATTACAGTTCGCGTTTTCCTGCATAGGCTGGGTAAGAATCTCATTTCTGGTCATCATCAATGAAGCCCAGAACAACCTTTGAGTGTTTGGCAGCCCTGTAGCATGATGTGTGATACAGAGTCATGAGTAATGATATCATCAATATTAAATAAACTATAATCAGGAAACTTCAGAGGTAAGAAGATCTACATTGTTTAAATACAAGCAAGTTTAAAGAGCCATGACATTGTGACGATTAAGAGCAGTGCAACTGTTTTTCTGATGTGAAAGATAGGAAATTAACCAGGAACAGTTCTTTCAATAAGGAACTTGAAGAGATAGTTCCTGAATCTGAGTAAGAAGAGATGGTGCCTGGACTCTAGGAAGAATCTTCATCTGTGCTGATTGAACAATAAACAAAGAATGTCTTTTCTATTAGTTACTTTAAATCTTCATGCATAAATCACCATTCCTCACATTGGCCCATAAATTTTGTAGGGCAGTTTTAAAATCAAATTGTTCATGTAGACAGGGACCTCACAAAAAAATATTTACTTGTGGCCCCATACACCCTAGGGGCAGAAGTGGATACTTGGATGTTTTTGTATTCTTCATTCATTACTTATATCTTAGAAATGTTGTTTTATATCTACTCAATATTTAATAAAAACTTATTTCTAAAATAAGAGACACAAGTAGAGGAAGTGGAGCTAGCAGAGAAGGCACAGAATGAGTAGTTAGAGCGATCAGAAGGGAATTGTGGTACCTAGAGGAATATAATAAATGTTTCTAAATTAATAATGGATTCATGAACCAGGAGAAAGTTGAGAGAAGTTTTGGGCAAGAGATGTGGCCATATTTGTAACTTAATTTGTCAAAGCATGTCATATTGGTTATGCACAATATGAAATCCGAACTCATTTAGAAAATCCTGCCCCATTGGGCCCAAAGCATCTAACACCATCTATAATGCCAATCCAAGGTGTTATATTCCAAACTATAATGTTCTATCATCCCTTTTAAAAGTGAATTTCTGTGTAAAATAAAGAGCTTGTTAAAGGTAGGGTAATGAAGAAGTCTAGGGGGACTGTGTTCCATAACATCTCCATCATTTAGGAACTATATACATTTGCATTTACCTTAGTGGCTTTTCTTTTGAAATTTTTGTCCTAATTTAAGTGACATCATAAAAACAAACAAAAAAATGATGTCTATATAATATTGCTTCCTTTACTTAGCTATTTCACCTTAGTGGTTGACTGTTAAATTGTCTGCTTATGGATATACTTAATGAATAATTCCGATTATTTTCTCTCTTCAGTAGATTATTAACCCTACTCATCTTTTTTTAAAATGCAAAGAATGCTTAAGTGAATTATTTCCTTCATTTACTCCTTGTCACTCGTTCAGGATTTGTTTATAAGCTTTGCCAAGGGTTGTTTCCACTACAAAGTCCTGGTCTCTCCTATGTGAGGGGACAAATAATCTCCTCCTTCATTACCTTCAATGGCTGTTTCAAACTTGAAACTCTCTTCCCCATTACGTCATTCCTTTGTCCCCTTTACTAACAGTAAATCTGTTTTCCTCCTCCTCTTCCCACTACTAATATTACTATTACGCAAACACACACACACACCCCTTCCTGATAAATCCCCAATCTTTACCACCATCAAATTATCTTCTCCCTTGCTTTCTGCCCATTTCACTGTAATTAGTGTTCTTCATTCTATTCATGATTAAATACTCCAGTGTGTGTTGATCAAACCCCTCCTATTCAGAAACCTCATGCTCTCAACCATTCTCTCCCTCTTCCTCTCTCTCTCATGTACACATATGCACACACATACCTCTATAACTTCCTCTTCTCTAACTTTTTCCAACCAGTATATAATGAAGTTAAATCTTTCTTAATACTAAACAAATGAACAAATAAACAGCTTTTCCTTAACTCAGTGTCCTTCTTAAAATTAGGCTACCCCTCCTGTTGTGAACTGCATGTCCCAGCAGGCAGCATTCACAGAATCAACACAGTGAATAAAATCCCCTAGGACTGACAATTACACGCCTGAGCATCTACATGTAGTGGGCCTCCTCAGATTACCCATTTGTCTCCTTCCCGTTATAGTTACTGGGGAAAAAACTTAGGCTTGTTTCTTTTTTTTTTTTTTTCACTCATTCCTTAGCTGACTACAACTGGTGTCTACACCACTAGCTTGATGTAATGTCTGGGGCTAAGGTCAACAGTTTCTTATTGCCAAGTCTGAATATTTGTCTGCCTTTATCTTACCCAACTGTTATTTGACGTTATAGACAAAACGGTTCTCAAAACTCCTCCTTTAACTTCTGTCTTCTTTTGAGGTTCCTTCCTCCTACCTTGCTGGATAATTCTCTACAGATTCCTTCAAGGACTTTGGTCCTCCAGGCCCTCCTTAAATGTGGTGTTCTCGGAAGTTGCCTCATAGATTCTCTATCCTCTTCACTTTTTCCAGGTTGTTTAGATGATGTTGCTGAAATACTTGGCATTAGCTATACTGGGATCAAATTTTGAGAGAGGGAGTTTTGGGAGTGGGGATGGACAGGAAGGTTGTAAAGTCAAGGGGGCAAGGTATAATATAATCTACCACTGGAAATCCTTTGAATAACCCATGGACACAGAATAGCACTTTCTCCCAATAAGTCTACACAGTTTTTCTCCAGTGTTAGAAGAAAGTATTGAACTTCAGCTGAGCACCAGGTTACATGTACTTGACTTAGGTTTAGAACCATGGAATTTTAAGGGGAAAAACAAGCATGGTATCAGCATCATTATTATGATGATGATGATTTTTGGAGACAGAGTCTCATTATGTTGCCCAGGCTGGAGTGCAGTGGCTATTCATGGAGCAATCACAACAGCCTGCAGCCTTGAACTCCTGGGCTCAAGATGTCCTCCCACCTCAACCTCTTGAGTAGCTGGGACTACAGGACTACTGAGCTTGGTGTGGCATAGCATCTTTAAGCACAAGACCAACACCCAGGATAGGGAGATGTTCAGCCCAGGGAATCTGAAACCTGCCTCTCTTCTCATGTTTGTTTGGGGACAGACACTGAGAGGAATGGTGGAAAAAAATCATCACATCATTTTAGCTATTGATTTTCTTTCTCCCTATTTTTTTTTCTTTGTTTTGACAAAACAAAACAAAAAAAGATGTGTACTTGGATTTGTATAAGCTGAATGTCCACATGCCCTATACTACCTGTATGTAAATAACTCTCCTGTGTCTCCAGTCTGGTCTCCCTCCTGAGACCAGGCCCACATACTGGAAATCCATTTTCTAGGCTAATCATCCCTTCATATTAACTTTCTATAGGCTGATCTCATCATTTCCCCCTACCTTTATCCCTTCTCCAGTCCTGCCTGGAAGAATGATGCCTTTGTTCAATCACTCAAGCCAAATACCTGAGAATCATCTCTGATGTCCTTTCTGTGAACATCCACATTCCATCAATAGCTAAATCATTTTCATTCTACCCTCTTCAAATTGCTCAAATTCATCTTCTCTACCTCTCCATCCCACTTCTATTGCCTTCACACTCTTGTCATCTGCCATCTCTCCCTAGGATTTTTACAGTGACTTTTAACTGGTCTTCCTGCTTCTGTCTTATTCTTTTTTTTTTGAGACAGAGTCTCAATCTGTCACCCAGGCTGCAGTGCAGCAATGGCACTATCTCAGCTCATGGCAATCTATGCCTCCTGGGTCCAAGTGATTCTCTTGCCTCAGCCTTCCAAGTAACTGGGATTACAGGTGCACACCACAACACCTGGCTAGTTTTTGTATTTTTAGTGGAGATAGGATTTCGCCATGTTGACCAGGTTGGTCTTGAACTCCTGACCTCAAGTGATCCACCCAATTCGACCTTCCAAAGTGCTGGGATTACAGGTGTGAGCCACTGCACCTGGCCTGTCTTATTCTCACTGCATTCCACAGTTAAGAATACGTGCGCAACACTTAGAAATGAGGCCAAGACAGTAGAGTAGGTAGGTCCTTTCAATGTGGTGCTGAAGCATTGTTTTTTTTTGTTGTTTTTTTTTGTTTTTTTTTTTTTTGAGGCGGAGTCTCGCTCTGTCGCCCAGGCTGGAGTGCAGTGGCTGGATCTCAGCTCACTGCAAGCTCTGCCTCCCGGGTTTACGCCATTCTCCTGCCTCAGCCTCCTGAGTAGCTGGGACTACGGCGCCTGCCACCTCGCCCGGCTAGTTTTTTGTATTTTTTAGTAGAGACGGGGTTTCACCATGTTAGCCAGGATGGTCTCGAACTCCTGACCTCGTGATCCGCCCGTCTCGGCCTCCCAAAGTGCTAGGATTACAGGCTTGAGCCACCGCGCCCGGCCGAAGCATTGTTAAATAGATCTACTCAACAACTATTTAATTGTGAATGTATCTCCATTGAAGCTATTACTGTTATTATTATTGAAATTTATAAATTAAGGACTCACACTAGGCAGTTAGTTACATGTTAACTTGTAGATTTTTGCATGGTAGAGATGCAAAGGTTTTTCTGATAGAAGAGGTAATCCCAATGTTTTATTTATTTTGTTTATTTTATTTTTATTTCAATAGTTCTGCGAGAACAGGTCGTGTTTGGTTGCATGGAAAAGTTCTTTAATGGTGATTTCTGAGATTTTGGTGCACCCATCACCTGAGCAGTGTACACTGTACTCACTGTGTAGTCTTTCCAATGTTTTATTTCTCTAACACTAGCCACCAGATCTGTCACTAACTTAAAAAAAATTAAAAGCTGACGTTGAGTCCTCTCTTTTTTTTTTCCCTTCTTTCTTTTATTTATATTTGTATCACTTTTCTCTCATATTTATCTTTGTTCCTTAATTATATTAATACATTTATTATATATTAATATATTTATTTGTTTTGCCTTGCAGTAAACATGAAATAATTTCAGAATTATCATACAAATATTACTATAAGAATGAATCCACTAAATAAAGTTTATTATTTCTTTTTTTTTTTTAATTATACTTTAAGTTCTAGGGTACATGTGCATAACGTGCAGGTTTGTTACATATGTATACTTATGCCATGTTGGTGTGCTGCACCCATCAACTCGTCAGCACCCATCAATTCATCATTTATATCATGTATAACTCCCCAATGCAGTCCCTCCCTCCTCCCCCCTCCCCATGATAGGCCCCAGTGTGTGATGTTCCCCTTCCCCAGTCCAAGTGATCTCATTGTTCAGTTCCCACCTATGAGTGAGAACATGCGGTGTTTGGTTTTCTCTTCTTGTGATAGTTTGCTAAGAATGATGGTTTCCAGCTGCATCCATGTCCCTACAAAGGACGCAAACTCATCCTTTTTGATGGCTGCATAGTATTCTATGGTGTATATATGCCACATTTTCTTAATCCAGTCTGTCACTGATGGACATTTGGGTTGATTCCAAGTCTTTGCTATTGTGAATAGTGCCGTAATAAACATATGTGTGCATGTGTCTTTGTAGTAGAGTAATTTATAATCCTTTGGGTATATACCCAGTAATGGGATGGCTGGGTCATATGGTACATCTAGTTCTAGATCCTTGAGGAATCGCCATACTGTTTTCCATAATGGTTGAACTAGTTTACAATCCCACCAATACTGTAAAAGTGTTCCTGTTTCTCCACATCCTCTCCAACACCTGTTGTTTCCTGACTTCTTAATGATTGCCATTCTGACTGGTGTAAGATGGTATCTCATTGTGGTTTTGATTTGCATTTCTCTGATGGCCAGTGATGATGAGCATTTTTTCATGTGTCTGTTGGCTGTATGAATGTCTTCTTTTGAGAAATGTCTGTTCATATCCTTTCCCCACTTTTTGATGGGGTTGTTTGTTTTTTTCTTGTATATTTGTTTGAGTTCTTTGTAGATTCTGGATATTAGCCCTTTGTCAGATGAGTAGATTGCAAAAATTTTCTCCCATTCTGTAGGTTGCCTGTTCATTCTGATGGTAGTTTCTTTTGCTGTGCAGAGCTCTTTAGTTTAATTAGATCCCATTTGTCAATTTTGGCTTTTGCTGCCGTTGCTTTTGGTGTTTTAGACATGAAGTCCTTGCCCATGCCTATGTCCTGAATGGTACTACCTAGATTTTCTTCTAGGGTTTTTATGGTATTAGGTCTAACATTTAAGTCTCTAATCCATCTTGAATTAATCTTCGTATAAGGGGTAAGGAAAGGATCCAGTTTCAGCTTTCTACTTATGGCTAGCCAATTTTCCCAGCACCATTTATTAAATAGGGAATCCTTTCCCCATTTCTTGTTTCTCTCAGGTTGTCAAAGATCAGATGGCTGTAGATGTGTGGTATTATTTCTGAGGACTCTGTTCTGTTCCATTGGTCTATAGCTCTGTTGTGGTACCAGTACCATGCTGTTTTGGTTACTGTAGCCTTGTAGTATAGTTTGAAGTCAGGTAGCGTGACGCCTCCAGCTTTGTCCTTTTGACTTAGGATTGTCTTGGCAATGCGGGCTCTTTTTTGGTTCCATATGAACTTTAAAGCCGTTTTTTCCAATTCTGTGAAGAAAGTCATTGGTAGCTTGATGGGGATGGCATTGAATCTATAAATCACCTTGGGCAGTATGGCCATTTTCACGATATTGATCTTCCTATCCATGAGCATGGTATGTTCTTCCATTTGTTTGTGTCCTCTTTTATTTCACTGAGCAGTGGTTTGTAGTTCTCCTTGAAGAGGTCCTTTACATCCCTTGTAAGCTGGATTCCTAGGTATTTTATTCTCTTTGAAGCAATTGTGAATGGAAGTTCATTCCTGATTTGGCTCTCTGCTTGTCTGTTACTGGTGTATAAGAATGCTTGTGATTTTTGCACATTAATTTTGTATCCTGAGACTTTGCTGAAGTTGCTTATCAGCTTAAGGAGATTTGGGGCTGAGACAATGGGGTTTTCTAAATATACAATCATGTCATCTGCAAACAGGGACAATTTGACTTCTTCTTTTCCTAACTGGATACCCTTGATTTCTTTCTCTTGCCTGATTGCCCTAGCCAGAACTTCCAACACTATGTTGAATAGGAGTGGTGAGAGAGGGCATCCCTGTCTTGTGCCAGTTTTCAAGGGAATTTTTCCAGTTTTTGCCCATTCAGTATGATATTAGCTGTGGGTTTGTCATAAATAGCTCTTATTTTTGAGGTACGTTCCATCAATACCGAATTTATTGAGCGTTTTTAGCATGAAGGGCTGTTGAATTTTGTCAAAAGCCTTTTCTGCGTCTATTGAGATAATCATGTGGTTCTTGTCTTTGGTTCTGTTTATATGCTGGATTACGTTTATTGATTTGCGAATGTTGAACCAGCCTTGCATCCCAGGGATGAAGCCCACTTGATCATGGTGGATAAGCTTTTTGATGTGCTGCTGAATCCGGTTTGCCAGTATTTTATTGAGATTTTTGCATCGATGTTCATCAGGGATATTGGTCTAAAATTCTCTTTTTTTGTTGTGTCTCTGCCAGGCTTTGGTATCAGGATGATGTTGGCCTCATAAAATGAGTTAGGGAGGATTCCTCTTTTTCTATTGATGGAATAGTTTCAGAAGGAATGGTACCAGCTCCTCCTTGTACCTCTGGTAGAATTCAGCTGTGAATCCATCTGGTCCTGGACTTTTTTTGGTGGGTAGGCTATTAATTGTTGCCTCAATTTCAGAGCCTGCTATTGGTCTATTCAGGGATTCAACTTCTTCCTGGTTTAGTCTTGGGAGAGTGTAAGTGTCCAGGAAATTATCCATTTCTTCTAGATTTTCTAGTTGATTTGCATAGAGGCATTTATAGTATTCTCTGATGGTTTTTTGTATTTCTGTGGGGTCAGTGGTGATATCCCCTTTATCATTTTTTATTGCGTCTATTTGATTCCTCTCTCTTTTCTTCTTTATTAGTCTTGCTAGCGGTCTGTCAATTTTGTTGATCTTTTCAAAAAACCAACTCCTGGCTTCATTGATTTTTTGGAGGGTTTTTGGTGTCTCTATCTCCTTCAGTTCTGCTCTGATCTTAGTTATTTCTTGCCTTCTGCTAGCTTTTGAATGTGTTTGCTCTTGCCTCTCTAGTTCTTTTAATTGTGATGTTAGAGTGTCAATTTTAGATCTCTCCTGCTTTCTCTTGTGGGCATTTAGTGCTATAAATTTCCCTCTACACACTGCTTTAAATGTGTCCCAGAGATTCTGGTATGTTGTATCTTTGTTTCTCTGGTTTCAAAGAACATCTTTATTTCTGCTTTCATTTCGTTATGTACCCAGTAGTCATTCAGGAGCAGGTTGTTCAGTTTCCATGTAGTTGAGCGGTTTTGATTGAGTTTCTTAGTCCTGAGTTCTAGTTTGATTGCACTGTGGTCTGAGAGACAGTTTGTTATAATTTCTGTTCTTTTACATTTGCTGAGGAGTGCTTTACTTCCAATTATGTGGTCAATTTTGGAATAAGTGCGATGTGGTGCTGAGAAGAATGTATATTCTGTTGATTTGGGGTGGAGAGTTCTATAGATGTCTATTAGGTCCGCTTGGTGCAGAGATGAGTTCAATTCCTGGATATCCTTGTTAACTTTCTGTCTCGTTGATCTGTCTAATGTTGACAGTGGAGTGTTGAAGTCTCCCATTATTATTGTATGGGAGTCTAAGTCTCTTTGTAGGTCTCTAAGGACTTGCTTTATGAATCTGGGTGCTCCTGTATTGGGTGCATAGATATTTAGGAGAGTTAGCTCTTCCTGTTGAATTGATCCCTTTACCATTATGTAATGGCCTTCTTTGTCTCTTTTGATCTTTGATGGTTTAAAGTCTGTTTTATCAGAGACTAGGATTGCAACCCCTGCTTTTTTTTGTTCTCCATTTGCTTGGTAGATCTTCCTCCATCCCTTTATTTTGAACCTATGTATGTCTCTGCATGTGAGATGGGTCTCCTGAATACAGCAGACTGATGGGTCTTGACTCTTGATCCAGTTTGCCAGTCTGTGTCTTTTAATTGGAGCATTTAGTCCATTGACATTTAAGGTTAATATTGTTATGTGTGAACTTGATCCTGTCATTATGATATTAACTGGTTATTTTGCTCGTTAGTTGATGCAGTTTCTTCCTAGCCTCGATGGTCTTTACATTTTGGCATGTTTTTGCAATGGCTGGTACCGGTTGTTCCTTTCCATGTTTAGGGCTTCCTTCAGGGTCTCTTGTAAGGCAGGCCTGGTGGTGACAAAATCTCTAAGCATTTGCTTATCTGTAAAGGATTTTATTTCTCCTTCACTGATGAAACTTAGTTTGGCTGGATATGATATTCTGGGTTGAAAATTCTTTTCTTTAAGAACGTTGAATATTGGCCCCCACTCTCTTCTGGCTTGTAGAGTTTCTGCCGAGAGATCTGCTGTTAGTCTGATGGGCTTCCCTTTGTGGGTAACCCGACCTTTCTCTCTGGCTGCCCTTAAGATTTTTTCCTTCATTTCAACTTTGGTGAATCTGGCAATTATGTGTCTTGGAGTTGCTCTTCTGGAGGAGTATCTTTGTGGCGTTCTCTGTATTTCCTGAATTTGAATGTTGGCCTGCCCTGCTAGGTTGGGGAAGTTCTCCTGGATGATATCCTGAAGAGTGTTTTCCAACTTGGTTCCATTTTCCCCGTCACTTTCAGGCACCCCAATCAGACATAGATTTGGTCTTTTTACATAATCCCATACTTCTTGCAGGCTTTGTTCATTTCTTTTTCTTCTTTTTTCTTTTGGTTTCTCTTCTCGCTTCATTTCATTCATTTGATCCTCAATCGCTGATACTCTTTCTTTCAGTTGATCGAGTCAGTTACTGAAGCTTGTGCATTTGTCACGTATTTCTCGTGTCATGGTTTTCATCTCTGTCATTTCGTTTATGATCTTCTCTGCATTAATTAGTCCAGCTGTCAATTCTTCCACTCTTTTTTCAAGATTTTTAGTTTCTTTGCGCTGGGTACGTAATTCCTCCTTTAGCTCTGAGAAGTTTGATGGACTGAAGCCTTCTTCTCTCATCTCGTGAAAGTCATTCTCTGACCAGCTTTGATCCGTTGCTGGCGATGGGCTGCGCTCCTTTGCAGGGGGAGATGCGCTCTTATTTTTGAATTTCCAGCTTTTCTGCCCTGCTTCTTCCCCATCTTTGTGGTTTTATCTGTCTCTGGTCTTTGATGATGGTGACGTACTGATGGGGTTTTGGTATAAGTGTCCTTCCTGTTTGATAGTTTTCCATCTGACAGTCAGAAGGACTGTCTGTTGGTCTGTTGGAGATTGCTTGAGGTCCACTCCAGACCCTGTTTGCCTGGGTATCAGCAGCAGAGGTTGCCGAAGATAGAATATTGCTGAACAGCGAGTGTACCTGTCTGATTCTTCCTTTGGAAGTTTCCTCTCAGGGGTGACTCCACCCTGTGAGGTGTGGGGTGTCAGACTGCCCCTAGTGGGGGATGTCTCCCAGCTAGGCTACTCAGGGGTCAGGGACCCACCTGAGCAGGCAGTCCGTCCGTTCTCGGATCTCAACCTCTGCGTTGGGAGATCCACGGCTCTCCCCAAAGCTGTCAGACAGAGTCGTTCGCGTCTGCACTGGCCCCCACTGCTTCCCCTATTGGACTTCAGCTGTGGGCTGTCCCCAGTGGTGGAGTCTACAGAGACAGGCAGGCTTCCTTGAGCTGCTGTGAGCTCCACCCAGTTCGAGCTTCCCAGCGGCTTTGTTTACCTACTTAAGCCTCAGCAATGGCGGGCGCCCCTCCCCCAGCCTCGCTGCTGCCTTGCGGATAGATCACCACAGACTGCTGAGTTAGCAGTGAGGGAGGCTCCGTGGGCGTGGGACCCTCCCGGCCAGGTGTGGGATATATTCTCCTGGTGTGCCTGATTGCTGAAAGTGCAGTATTGGGGTGGGAGTTACCCGATTTTCCAGGTGTTGTGTGTCTCAGTTCCCCTGGCTAGGAAAACGGATTCCCTTCCCTCTTGCGCTTGCAGGTGAGGCGATGCCTCGCCCTGCTTCAGCTCTCGCTGGTCAGGCTGCAGCAGCTGACCAGCACCGATTGGCCGGCACTCCCTAGTGAGATGACCCCAGTACCTCAGTTGAAAATGCAGAAATCACCGGTCTTCTGTGTCGCTCGCGCTGGGAGTTGGAGACTGGAGCTGTTCCTATTCGGCCATCTTGCTCCGCCCTCTGAGTCCTCTCTTGATGGTGTATATAAACACCCATTCCTTAAGTCTCTTAGAACCAGCTTAACCAAATTACTAGTTTCTGCACTATTTAATGAATTCAATAAAATCTTTGACAATTGTACATTTTTAAAAGTTTTATTCTTAATTGATGAATAATAATTGCATATTTTTATGGGATACAATGTGATGTTTTGATACGTGTTTGTACTATGGAATGACCAAATCAGGCTAATGAACATATCCATTACTTCAAATGCTTTTCATTTCTTTGTGATGAGAAATGATAAAATCCACTCTTTTGGCTATTTTTAAGGATATGATGCATTATTATTAACTACAGTCATCATGCTGTGCAGTAGGTCACCAAAATCCATTCCTCTTGTCTAATAGACTTTATACCCTTTGACCAAAGGCTCCACTTTTCTCCTCTGCCCTTACCTCCACCATTCTACTCTCTACTTCTTTGGAATTCACCTATTTAAGCTTTTGCATGTAAGAGAGATCATGCAGTACTTTTTTTTTTTTTTTCTGTGCTTGGCTTATTTCCCTTAGCATAATGTCCTCTAGGTTCATCCATGTTGTCACAAATGACAGAATTTCCTGCTTTTTAAAGGCTGAGTAGTATTCCATTGTGTATGTATACATTTTTTTAATCCATTCATCTGTTGTATTATTTTTTTAAAGATGTTCTGGGACTTTCATCTTCTTCACATGTTCTACATAAAATATTAACAATAGATAAACAATGAAAGCAAATACTTTTAAGCAAAAATCTTCCAGAACTCACAGTAGTACTCTGGCCACCATAAAGAAAACAGTCAAGTAAACAAAGGATACTGGAGTTTAACAGTGATTTTTAGATTAATGGCACAATTAAAAAACAAAGAACAAATCAACCAGCCAGTCTTCTCTTTGCTATTGAAAGGAGAATAAAAGTGAATCATGGAACTAGATCTTTTGTGTGAAGCAGCTTAAAAAGAGGGGGTGGGAGGTGCAGAAGAGGAGAACAACTGTTGCTAATGCAGTGCTATAATGTGCAAGGTCAAGGATTCTAACACATTTCTAAAAGGCTCTAGATATATTACTGAGAACTGTAGTATTAGAAAATAAATGCATAGGCAGGGTGCGGTGACTCACGCCTGTAATCCCAGCACTTTGGAAGGCCGAGGCAGGCGGATCATGAGGTCAGGAGATTGAGATCATCCTGGCTAACACAGTGAAACCCCATCTCTACTAAAAATACAAAACATTAGTCAGGCGGGGTGGCACGTGCCTGTAGTCCCAGCTACTTGGGAGGCTGAGGCAGGAGAATCAGTTGTACCGGGGAGGTGGAGGTTGCAGTGAGCTGAGATTGCACCACTGCACTCCAGCCTGCACAACGGAGCGAGACTCCATCTAAAAAAAAAAAAAAAAAAAAAAAGAAAAGAAATGCATAGAAATATAAACGATATGACATTAAAACATACCCTGCTATATAAACATACAGTATGTCACTTTTATCTCTTTATGCATATAACTGTATAAAGAAATATCAACAGTTTGACCTTTTGCCTGAAACTCTTAAATATTCATGAAATGCTCAATTTGAACTTAATTATTAGCTGAAGAACCCAGGAGACTCCATTGCTGTCTAGAATCTAGAATCTAGATTCACACCTAGAGGGCCCACCCATTAACCATGCTGTGTGTTCCTGTGCCTCCAGACACAATTAACTGCAACTTGCATAATTAAGTCAATAGACAAGTTTGAATACTAAGATCTAGCTAGAAAAAGTAGCAGTAAAGACAAACTAAGCTGGAATTCATTAGATAAGCAACAGGAAGATTTTAAAAATGCTTCCAGTTCAAGTTGGAATTAAGGTGGCTGTTAAGTTCCACTGACATTCCCAAACTAGTGATGTTTTGCTGTTCTCTGAAAAAAGAATCTATCATAAGCACATTCATTTGAGAAAAATAGCATGTTTAAGTTTTCATACCTATTCCCAAGTTACTTTTAATTTTGTACATTGTTCAAGGGCAGCGTATATATTGGTTGGGATGTATTCATGGCTGGTGCATCTCCAAAATACTTTTTATGAGGGCTGCCAGCTTCTGAACATCTTTACTCTTGATGGTACTATACAGGGAGGAGATCTGTGCTCTCCCAAGGGGAGCATATTGAGTTCAAGAGCTTTTTCAAGAAATCTTTTTTTTATAAAGCACTATCTCCTTTAACATTGCCAATATAGAATGGAATATTCATCTTCCTTATAATTAGACTATTATAAGGCTCTACTGGACATTCATAGAATCCTTGAGAATTATCAAAAATATCACAAATTATTATTTTAGATTTGATGGAGCTAAGCTTCTCCATCACTGCTGCAGTGCCATCATTCTTAATCTACACCAGGAACAAGCCGTGACGTAGTTGCTGAAATACTGTTGCATGTTGTACAAGAAGTTGTTTCCAACATGTGCTTTGTATTCCAGGATGAAGGGTCACTCTCTGAGGGTGACCCCAGCAGTCATTGCAAATGATCACTACTGTCATCCCAAAACAACCAACGTGCTTCTGGGCACCAGCAAAAATCACACCAAACCCGGAAGCATCCACTGCCTGCGACTTAGAGTTTGAGGATATGTTAAAACCAGTAGTGCTTCCTGAGATCAGATATAAAGTCAAATGCCACTCTGTGCTGGTCATTTGTGCAGTATTACACATAGAAGCTGTAAGGGTGAAGTTCCAGGTGTTGAATCTGGAATTTTCATATAACTCCCAAGTTTAGGGTAGCTGATATTCACAATCTCAAACTTCTTGGATGCTTCTGCAGCTTTAGCTGTCCAAGTTCCTGCTACCACATAGTCGGCACACCTTCCTGCTTTCAGGCACTTTGGGTTTAAGGGGACAGTACTGAACTGACCAGACCCACCTTCTTGCACAAAAATGACCTTGTACAGTAGTTGTCTGGAATGGCTAACAGTTCCCACACCCGATTCTCTGTGGTATTAATAATTTTAGTGAAATCGAATGACCTGTTGTTCATTTCAAGAACACTAATGCCAATTCCTTTGTGGTCTAATAATTATTGTTCCATCTCTAACAACTCTGAGCTCAGCAGCTTGGTGGGCCCAGGGCTGAAGCTGACCACCTGCTTCTGTGGTGTGATGGAGGGTAGGGAATCAGGGGGACCTATTGTGTGGGCAGCATGCATCCCCTGACCTGCAGTGGCAGGAGCCTATTGACCAGTGTCCATTCTCTATTAATATGTGACTCATGTTTTTAAACTCTTTGGAAATTATACTTTGATATTATACGCCACTAATGAATTGTTTCTAACATACTTGTCTGATGATATTGTTTCCCTGCTTAAATCCCTTAATGGCTGCCTGTAGCCTTAATAACTGATGTTCATACTCCTTAGTTTGACACTTACATATCCTTCATGCCTACTTTTCTAGCCAAATCTCTTCCTATCCCCCCACAAACACTATATTCCAACCACACAGCACTATTAAATAAGCAATGTGTTTGTCTTTTTGTACCTGCTTCTTTCTTTGTCTAGACCTCCTCCTCCCATTCCCACTGCCCTTTCCCCACTTTCCCTCCTTTCTATCTTATTTATCCTTCAAGATTCAGCCCAGGTGTCATCTCCTATGGAAGCCTCCCCAGATCACCCTTGCTAGATTAAGGTGTTTCTTTCCTCTGCTCTCCTTGTGCTTACACACATCATACTTTCTCCAATTCTTCATTTACTTGCCTGTTTCTGAGACTAAAAGCTAGAGTATAAGCTCTTGAGCTAGGAACTGAATTGACCATCTCTGAAGTACTTATATCCTGAATTTACTAACTATTACAAAAATGAACTATTTGCCTCATCTGTCTCTGTAAATAATCAATTTATACAGTAAAATTATGTTAAGTGTGTTCACTGCCAGCCATGTGCTAAACATAAGCAGAGGTAGATGTAGCCTCCTCCCAATGGCCCTAGCTCCTAAATTTAACCATTATTAGATAGGCTCTTTTCCTTGATGCATTCTTAATGTTATAGTCAATGAAAAAAAATAAAATTTCAATCATGCTGTTGTCTAATAGGGGTTGTTCCATACTTCCCCATCAGATAGTCATTAATATTCTCAGAATTTTAACCATACTTTAAACTTGGCCTACAGTCGAACAGTATTTATGAACATAAAAGTGTTTCCATTTTCCCCAAGAAATATAAAGAAAATTATCACTTGCTGGATTTAAGTTAAGTCATCCCCTGGTAGATCAAGCGTTCATGGCCCTCTGATAATAGCATGTGCCACAGCCTCACCCAATGTATTGTGTGGGCCCTTGACTGTACTTTCCTCTCAACTTCTTCCAACTGTGGGTCATCCACTCAACAGACATTTCATTGTGTGATTTCCTATTGACAAATGTCTTTCTTATGCTTTTTGTAATGCTGTTCCGTTTGGAGCAAGTTTATTCCCTTTGGCAGAAAACACTATTCATGAGAAAAATTTCCTAATGAAAAAAGTCCTAGACTTTGGTGCTGAGTATCAGCAGCATAAGGAAAAGCACAACTGCATGAGGATTAGAACTTTATATGTGTAATTGACTTCAGGCTCCAACCAAAGACAGCACCAGGATAAATCCTCTTATGCTTTAACTTGCTCTGAACCACCTCTCAGATGTCCAGGTTCATCGTAAAACATGTTCCATCTATGCCTGAAGTATCTTGAGGCTCTAAATCTTTGCAAGAGTATTTTATTCTCTCATCCATGTTAGAAAAACATCATCAGGAAAGCAAACATAGTTACCTGATGGTCTTTTTTTTTTTTTTTTTTTTTTTTTTTTTGAGACGGAGTCTCGCTCTGTCCCCCAGGCTGGAGTGCAGTGGCCGGATCTCAGCTCACTGCAAGCTCCGCCTCCCGGGTTTACGCCATTCTCCCGCCTCAGCCTCCCGAGTAGCTGGGACTACAGGCGCCCGCCAACCTCGCCCGGCTAGTTTTCTGTATTTTTTAGTAGAGACGAGGTTTCACCATGTTCGCCAGGATGGTCTCGATCTCCTGACCTCGTGATCCGCCCGTCTCGGCCTCCCAAAGTGCTGGGATTACAGGCTTGAGCCACCGCGCCCGGCCTACCTGATGGTCTTATGTCAGACTTTTTGTTTATTTAGGTAAGCACCTCTTCCTACTAGTGGACTCACCTCAGAAGATTTCAAAAACAAAAGTCTCAAGTGATGTGGATATTTCCGGCTGGTTGTAGTGGGATAGGCTGGATTGATGATTTTTCAGACTAAGCTCTGAGTGTTCCAATGAGTTCCTTGGAAGTCTCTCAGGATCAAGAGGGGTGAGTGGAAGGGGCTCCCCGCTCCAGTTTCAATATGAGCTACTCTATTTTTATCTATTTTATATAAATTGATCTCTAATCTGAATTTCACTTGAAAAAAGCATGTAAGTTTAAAAAGAGAACAGAACTAGAATACTTTTTTAAAAATTCAGTAGTTAGCTTATATTGCATACAAATAAAGTAGGCATGGGATATTGATATTGCTGTTAGTTCAAAGCAGTAACACATTTAAAAATTCATTTATTCTACAAACATCTATTGAGTTATGATTGCTGCTAAATATGTTCAGTTTGAGATTCTACCCAGTTTGATGGGATAGTGTTTTCCACAAGGTACATGGCTTTTTGCAGATGTCCACCATTCTATAAACCACATAACTGGAAGGGAACCTGGGAATTATCTAGTCTACCCTCTTCCTTTTTAGTCGAAGAAACTAGAGTAGAAAGAAATTAAGTAAGTTGAACAACGATACTTCAGGCACCAAGTGGGCAGCTGAAGTAAATCCACATGCAGCTTGCCCTGTGTCTATAAAAATAATGCATCTTGGAGATGACAGAGGAAACTAAAATATGTTCTGTCTTATTTTATATTACAAGACTAACTCTGTTCATGTCAAGTTGCTAAACCATTAATACATAAAATAAAGAAAAAAATTTACTTTTGTATGTTTGAGAAACATTGTGATAACCAGTCTCTAAATATGAATTCTTTTCTTCCCTGTTTCACTGCACTATGTGCAAAAATTTGTTTCCAAAGAGATCAAGGAAGCATATACGCTGATTTATCCTACAGTTGTTATGAAATTCTGCCTAACCTCAGTCTTGCTCCAAGGTCTTTTCCACCGCAGCAGTCAAGCTCATCTACTATCCCAGTCCTACTAGTGCCAATACCTTGACCTTCCCATGAGATGTTAGGAATCCTTGTGGCTGCTGGGTTAGAACTGGCAATGGAACAGGGAAAGACTGAGCCAGGCAAGACCATTAAATCCAGCTGTCCCTGGGCCAGGTTCGTGTAAGAAAAGAAATGGCTTTCTGTGGACAGATGCAAAGCTGAGCTGCCGAGAAGTTTGATGGGATGGTAGAGGAGGTAGCTCTGTAAATATTGGAAATCCCAAGCCCATGGAAGGTGATGGAACATAAGCAAAGACCTCACACTTTGGAGCCGATGGACTTGGCTTTAGAATCCCAGCTGCACCCCTTACTGGCAATGAGACTTTGCAAATTTATTTTAACTTCTCTAAGCCCCCAGTTTCCATCTCTGTGAAATATGGTTGTAAAAATGCCGTGAAATAATGTATGTAAGGAAATTCATTAGCACAGTGCCTGCCTAATAAATTTTAGTTTCTCTTTTCTTCACCTTAAATTCCTTAGTTTCCTCCCATCTCGGGCCCTCTCTCTCTACGTCTCTATGAAACAGCTCTGCTAAAGAAAGATGCAAGCTTTTGCTAATCTACCCTTGAAGAAAAGCTCCTTGGAATTTGGACCTACAGTTTGAAAATTTGGCATGCTACACTAACACTACTGTGACAAGGGAAAAAATTATTTGTGACAGAGAAAAATTACCTGCAATTTACAATACCCAGTTGCCTCCAAAGGAGGTTCTTTGCTGAACAGAGTGGTGGGTATCAGGATGCAAGGTTAACAGAGTTCACCAAATTGTTCTGCATTAGAAAAATCCTGTTTATTCATTTATTGTAGGAGGTAGGCAGGGGGGAGTCAGGGTGAATGGAAAATGAATGAGATCCAGAAGAACCAGGGAAAACGTGGAGCCTATGTGTGGCAAGATTGAAGGGTGGAAAAGTGGCTAAGGGGAACTTTCTGCGGAGACCCCAGATGTTAAACAGGAATTTTTATTAAAATGTGCTCTGTGGTGCTCCATATAATCCTTTCATGCCTTTCTCCACAAAACCTACAATAATATCTATATTTCTTATCAATTTATTGAGGGAGTTGAATTTGTTCTTGCTGAGAAGTACAAGAACAAATTGAAGTGTTAAGTCCCCCTTAAAGGTGTTTGTGAGCCCAGGACAGGGCTGCCGCTGAGGCTCAGGAACATCTGGGTCACATTACTTAAAAATCAGCAACCTCTCCTCTGGCTGAAATATGCATTATTTTAAAAAAGCAGAAAGAAAGAACAAACACCTACAAACCATTGTCATGGGGCCCAGGACAACACGGCTCAGCCCCAAAGGATAAAGGTAGAGTTTCACCAGCCAAAGGTACACATGTCCAAAAGATTGGCCTTAACTCAGTGACGTAGTTTGGATATTTGTCCCTGCCCAAATCTCATGTTGAATTCTAATTCCCAGTGCTGGAGGTGGGGCGTGGTGGGAGGTATTTGGGTCATGGGGGTGAATTCCTCATGACTTGGTACTGTCTTCATGATAGTGAGTGGGTTGTCAAGATATCTGGTCATTTAAAAGTGTGCAGCACCCCCCTACTCTTTCTTTTGCTCTTGCTCTGGCCATGTGACATGCCTACTCCCCCTTCACCTTCCACCATGATTGTAAGCTTCCTGTGGCCTCTCTAGAAGTCGAGTGGATGCCAGCACCATGCTTCCTGTACAGCCTGCAGAACTGTGAACAATTAAACCTCTTTTCTTTATAAATTGTCCAGTCTCAGGTGTTTCTTTATAGCAATGCAAGAATGGCCTAACACACTCAGAACTTCTCTATGTACCTCACAAAATGGTTATAAGGCCTTCAACTCTTAATTTTTCTATTGTAAACACTGTTGATTATTCAGAATATTTACCTGATGCTGCAAAATTTGTGTGAAAAGTCAAAGAATAAAAGTGTTCAATAAATCCCAAGGCAGAGGCTTTCATTTGACTGAGAACTCTTTCCATGGCCAGAAAATCAACAGCAGCAGCTTTCTGAGCTCATCTGTGAAGTAATGGGATAATGGATTAGATTTTCAGAGCTTCCAGCAGAGCTTGTGGTCACATTTAGCTCCATTGCTCTACTTCCCTCATGATTCTCTTTGCTTTTTCACAGTGGAACAGGGCCTGTTAGCAAGCAAGAAGTAGCTTTTAAGAAAAAGGTCACATTTTTTTAAAAAATGAAAGAAAAGAAAAAGGTCACAGAAAAACACATACCTTGAAAAACTGATAGGAGTAGAAACTGGATATGGAGAAAGATGACAGAGTCCAAGAGAGCATCCAGGAAGCTTTTAAGATTTGAGAGTATTACATAGTATACCACTTTGAAATACTAGCTATTCAAATTAATAAAGCTATAGGAGTTTGTTGTGGAAGCTTAATTGCTTCAAGTCGTTGGTGCCACATCCAGAACAGCTACCATTTTAACTGGAAAACTGGTTTCTACAAAATGATCAACAGGTACAAATAAATGGATGATGCTCTATTGCAAGGGTAACGTGAAGATAGCGCTGAACATGCTGCAGTGAGCTGCTGCATAAGACAGCCCTGAGAATTGAGTGTCATAATGTAGAGGAAAAAGCATAAGGTTTAGAATTAGATGGCCTAGATGAAAACCCAAGCTCTAATACTTGCTACTTGCCAAACTGATCGCTCGGTTCTTCTGAACGTCAATAGCATCTTCTATAAAGTGAGGTGTTGTACCTCACATGGTTGTTAAAAGGTTCGGTGAAGAAAAATGCAGATGAAAGCACTTTTAAATTTTTTTCTAATGATGAAAGTAATACATGTTCAATGCAAGCAACTTACAAAGCAGAAAAATACTAAGAAAAATGCCAAAGAAGAACCCATAATCTTACCAATCAAGGAGAACATATAGTATTTCAACATGTCTTCTCAATTATTTTATATGTATGGGTGTGTGCATGCACACACACACACAAACACACTTCTTTTTAAACAAAAATAGCATCTTGAATGTGCATACTATTTTTGTAGCCTGCATTTCTACTTAGCAATAATATACTGCAAAATATCTCCCATGCCAATAGTCTTCTACCACCATGTGCTTAGGAAAACACTTAAAACTGTAAATGGCCATTCAAATATCAGTAGTTATTATGAAAATATGAATGAATGTTCTCATTTCTCCCTCAATACACACCAAATCTGAAGCACCCAAAAAGTCCCCCTGCATCATTTTATTGGCAGTTTTCTAAATAAGCTATAAGGTGAACAGAATCCTTTTCTTCTTTTTTTGTTTCTTTCATGATCTTTTCTTTGTGATAACTAGGAAGAAAAAAGTTACAAAATAAGATTGCATGCCAGCATATTTTATTTTAAATGCCTTTGATTTATTCTCTTCGAATTTGCTTTTCCAACGATGCATGGATTCTGTTGAGATGTGCTACATGTGCACCCTCATGCTTTCCATTAATATGAGTTACAAATAATTACCCAGAAGTCTGGACCCACTCCCCTTTTGTTTTCCATACCCAAGGTCTTTTGCTCTCATGAAGAATATATACACTTTTTCTATGAACACAAGTAGAAAGTAAATTGCAACTCTGATTTGGAAGTAGCACAAAAATGATGAGTGGGCAAGTTAATTTGGTATGAGGATGTTTTGTCCACCTCAACTGACCTGGATTGAGATTTGGAGATGTGGGAACTCATTCTGACTCTCATTATTCATGCATCTTGAGCAAGCCACTCGCCTTTCCTCAACCTTGGTTTCTTCATCTGTAAAATAGATAATCTCTGAACTTCTAAGATTTTAAGACCACATTTGGAAAGTCAGGTGTGCATTCTCATGGAACACAGGAGATACAGTGGACAGATATGCCTCAGAAGAGCTCTAACCAGCTGCTTAAATAGTGAAAACTCCTGTGCCACTTTAAAAAAAAAAAAAACTTTTAAAATGGTTTTATGTGCAAAGAATGAACAGATGTTGTACTCATAAATTCTACTTTCCAAAAACAGGAGCTTTTAAAAAGAAAACCACATAATAACTTTTAAAAGGTGCTGGGATTCCTCTGCTTCTAGATCATTGCTAGGCTACAAAAATAAAGTTTGTTCTACCAGGAATCATAAGTTAGAACTGAGTATTCTCCCAAGTGGAAATTCTAGAGTGTAGTGTCACTCCAGGCAAAGATTATTCAGTTCTCATCCCCAACATCCATAACTACCTATCAGAAGGGTTAAACCAGGTCAAAACAGTCCAGCATACTTAGGCTTCATCAAACAACGTCATTATGCTCTTCTAAGATGCAAATAAACCAAAACAGGCAATACTAAAATTAAAATAATATTTGACACTGTCATACAAATTGTTAGTTCCTTGTTGTATCCCCGCCCTTCCATAGCATTAATAAAGGGAATATTTTACTGCAAAGAATATTTTATTTTATACATCACTGGCCATGAATTTTTGCCATTACTTATTATACAAATGCTGTCTAGTGCCATTATCCAAATGGCATAACCATTTTATATCCACAATTCACTTCTATAGTTATAAGTAAAATTTTTATGATTTACATAAGTACATCTATCAGTGAAGATTTAACACTGAGATGCAATTAAACGTCCATAATATGTGATGTTTTGTAGATGGCAATTTAGGAAAGATATATTTTAATCACTTTTCATTTAAGTGAACTTGTGTAAAAAATAAACTAATAATTTAGCAGTTCCAAGTCTGCAGAGGGCATTTTCAAATGTACATAAAAGAAATGGTTACAGAGATTTTTAAGAAGCATCTTCCCTGTCCACATCCTCTTGTAACTGCCGTGCCATTTTCTCTTCCAACTGCTTCTCTTTGCCTGCAAGAGGGGCTTGGATAAGATGGATGTTTTGCTTGACTTCTTTGAACTTTCTGTAGTGCTTTATTTTTCTTTAATCTGTTCACTATAAATGTAGCTTGGCGTTTCTGTTTGATCTCTTCAACTCTCTTCATTGCAGCCATAGTTTTATTCCATAGCTCTCACTGGTATTTGATAGGTTCATTTCTATATTTTTCAAATTCAAATGAATTATCCACTGTAAGCTGTTTTCCAGCTGCTTTCCAGAATGCTTTGGTCCACCAAACTTTGTGAGGATTGCGCTTCTTTTTAAAGTTTTTATGACATTTAGAGTTACAAAATCTGAACACCTTGCAATCATTCTGGATGAATATCATGCTGTGGACAGGGTAGATGGACCCCGAACAGAAATAACACTTCTCAATACGCATGTTGAACCCATGTGAGTCCCCACCAAACAAACGCCAAGCTTGAAAGCCCTGTGCCGCTTATTAAATGTACCCCCACTGGAGCTTCCCAAGTGCTCTCACTCCCTAATCTCTCCCCCTTCAACTTCCCTGGCTTTCCCCCTGTATCCTCCATTCCTCTAAACTCCAGCAATTAAGGGGCTTCCAGCTGTCATCCATACTGGTTGGTCAGTGTCCAACTATTTAACAGTTTTAAAATATTTTGAATATCACCCCGGATATAAGAAACTCCTTTGCATCTCCACTGCGCAATACATAGAAGCCAAATCCTTGTGACTAAACCCTCTGGGGCTCATAAGGTTGGAGACTGTTTGAAATTGGCCATTTTTATAGAGGTTGCAGTGAACCGAAATTATGCAACTGCACTCCAGCTTGGGTGACAAAAGCGAAACTCCATCTCAAAAAAAAAAAAAAAAGAAATTGGCCATTTTTACATGTAATAGGTGAAAGTAAAATGAAAAGCTTAACTAAACTTTATGAGTTTTATCGACAAGTATAAATCAGATATATTTATTTTTCTATGTGTACAGGTGTTTTATTGTTTAAAAAATAAAGGGAATTTTTGAAAAAACTTTAGTTCTAGACTTTAAAATAACAGAACACATGAATGTGTTCTCTTTTTAAAGCATTTTTATGGAGGTATAAGTCACATACCATAAAATTCATCCATTTAAAATACGCAATTCAATGATATGCAAAGAATTTTACAACTATCATTGCAATCTAATTTTAGAATATTTTTATCCACCCCAAAAGCACATATTCCTTAGCAGCCACTCCCTATTCCCTTCTGCCCTCAGCCTCTGGAAACCTCTAATCTACTTTCTGTCTCTGTGGATTTGCCTACTCTGTGTATTTCATATAAATGGAGTCATACAATGTCAATTTTGTGATTGGTTTCTTTCAGTTACCATATTGTATCAAGCTTATGAGTGCATTTTTGATATCTGATTCAAGTTGAAACCCGAAGCAATCCTGGGCAAAATTTGAAGGACACAGTGGTAACATTTGGTTTTGGTATCCTCTGACCTTTTCTTCTAGAGCTAGCTCTACTCTAGCCCCCAGGCCTTTCCTCCACACACAGTTTCCCAATTTTGGTATTATCTCCTTCCCTACAAACAAATCTCTTGCGAAATACCTGGACCGATGGAGATCTGTTTTATTTTAAAACCTCCTGAAAGTAAGGAAACATGAGCAGTAAGGACTCAATGTACTACTCTGCCCAGTGGTAATTGGTTTAGAGGATAATTCCTTAATAGCAATAATAGTTTTCCTTTTGGAACCCTAACTAATGGCTGGGTTCTGCACTAAACACTTTGTAATACCTCATTCTTGGTAACTAGGAATTAGGTAATAGGTCATTCTCGCTAACCAGGCAGGTGTGTACTCGTACTTTCATTTCACAAGGAAGGTGGTATGGATTCAGAGACGTAACCCACCCAAGGCAACCCATTTATTAAATGGCAGAAGCAGGATGTCCATCAGGTGTATTTGATTTCATGGTCCACGCTCTTCATTGCTTCATCACACAGCCCAAGACACAGGTTTTTCACATTTTAGTATCTCTGAAATTGGGATGTTTCTTATAATTGATGATGTCTTATTATACTAGGCCTTGGTTTTTCTTTCTTAGCGGCGTATAAAATAGTGGTGCATCTTACAGTGGTTTGTATCTTTGATTTTGATAAAGGCTGGTACCAAACAATATTGACTTTCTAAAGGAATTAGCCTTTAGTAATGGAGTTTTAGGCATTAGAGACAGAGGTAAAAAGAGAGAAGGAGACGGGCTTTGAGGGGAAGCTCCTTCCTCAGTGTAGCAATGTCTCATATATACAGATGCCTGTCTGCTTCTTCTGTGGATAAAGGTGACCTGGTAAGTGCTAACCTCATGATGCCTTAATCACAAACACTGCTCCTTTGAAATATCTAAGTTTTTACATTTCAGTATAGAGAGGTGATGGTCTTGCAACATCAGTTTCCCATTGGAGTTATTAAAACAAATTGATTTTAATTGAATTTAATTTTGAAAACATCATGACATTCTTAAATGAGAGGGAGAGAAAAGGACTATCATTCACTTGCAATTATTTTTCTCATCCTTATTTTCTCTGTTTCTAATAGCACATATAGATGATAATGTGCCAACCCTAAAAAAGTTGAGGAATCATTGACCTACAGCGAAGTGACATTAGAATAGATTCATATTTTCAATGCCTCATATATTTCTCTTCATGTATTTTCTTCTCACACTTTCTGCCCACATTTTTGAGAAAATGATTATAAATAAATACAAATTTTTGTGCCCAAATAGTTCCCCTCGCCACATTTTGCTTTCTGCTTTCTAGCTGAGGCATTCAAAGTGTCCTTGTAAGAGCAGAAAGTGAAGCAGAAGAAAAGAAGGAGGCAGGAGGAAGCGTGTATGTAAGTATTCACTTGTAGTTTGGTCAGGTTGCACTCACTTGTGAAGGAAAGAACAGGTGAGTACAACCTGACCAAGCTATAAATCACAGAACTATTAGTTTTCCTGTCCTATATGGACATTCACCCAGCTGAGCTGGAGTCAGGGCTTTCATTTTCTGGAGCGGTCCCAAATAGAAACTTAAAAGGAGGCCGGGCGCGGTGGCTCATGCTTATAATCCCAGCTATTTGGGAGGCTGAGGCAGGTGGATCACCTGCGGTCAGGAGTTCCAGACCAGCCTGGCCAATATGGTGAAACCCTGTCTCTACTAAAAATACAAAAATTAGCTGGGCAAGGTGGCATGTGCCTATAGTCCCAGCTACTGAGGCAGGAGAATCGCTTGAACCTGGGAAGCGGAGGTTGCAGTGAGCCAAGATAGCGCCACTGCACTCCAGCCTGGGTGACAGAGAGAGACTCCATCTCAAAACAAAAGGAACTTAAAAAGAGAGACAGAGAGAAAAAGAGGGGCAGGGGGGAAGGGAGATGGAGGAGAAGAGGAGAAGGAAGAAAAGGAGAAGGAATGAGAGAGAAAAGGACTATGATTCACTTGCGATTATTTTTCTCATTCTTATATTCTCTGTCTCTAACAACACATATAATTCATTCAACAGGCTTATTTTCAATGCTAAGGGTCAGGCATTATACTGAAATCAGGTAACTCAAAGGAGACAGGGCAGATCCAGTTCTGCTATCTTGACACTTTCCGTTTAGTGGAGAAAACAGACACCAGAAAAACGATTGCAAAAAATATATCATTACAAAATGTGACAAGTTCTACGAAGATAAGAACATAAGCATGAACATAAACAACAAGGGGACCCACAATAGCCTGGGAAGGCCTGCCTTCCCTGAGAAAGCGATATGTTGGGCTGAAAGTGAAGGATGTGAAGATATGGTCCTCTCTTCATGGGGAGAGAGGAATCGAGGAAGACCTCAGAGTGGGAGAGGTGGGTCTTGTTCAAGGAACCAGAGCCCAGAAGGGTCTCAGGAGGGCAAGGATATTCTGAGAGGAGCTGGAGAACTGGGTCAGACCTGCAGGGCCTTGCAGGCCACAGGAAGGATTTCTCCCTTTATCTTGTGAGCATTGGAAAACCACTGAAGGGTTCTAAATGGAGATGGGGAGGGGGGTGGGGGTAACATGATCACACAGTACTTCTAACAGCTCCCTGTGGTTGCTGTCTGAGAGTGGAGTGAAGGATTGTTCACGAAGGTAAGGACGAGACGTGGATTCTTGCCCCACTTGCCCAGACGGGTTGACTGAGGCAATGCATCGACATTATCTAGTTCTTGGTTTCCTAATGAGGTTAATCGTGTCTGTTATACCTAGCTTACACAGTTACTGTGAGATTCAAATAAAGTGGTGGATAGAGAGGTGTTTTGAAGAAGCTCAAAGTGAGACACGAATACAAAAATTAATTTAGGATGGCAAAGCCCCACATAGCGAAGCTTCTGTGGTAATAATTACAACAAAACAGCTACCACTTATTAAACACATAGTTTGCAGTTAGTCCTCACAGTAACAACATGAGAACAGTATTATTGGGCCTAATTTAGAGCTGAGCAGACAGACTTAGTAAGTTAAACAATTTTCCCAAGGTCGCAGCTGCCGAGCATTAGAACCAGGATTCAAACCCAGCTGTGGCTGACTCTTAAACCACATCTCACATCACTCTTCTTACATCTTCAATGTTTTTCTCTTCATTGATCATGTTTATTGTGAGAACTATAGAAAGAATAAGTGATTAAAATGGTAACTCATTTTGACCTCACATCCTGTTTATGAATGTTCCTTAGCTGGACAAATGGAACGATAGCAGATAAGAGCTGAATGTCAACAAGTAAGCAAGTCAAGCTCTTCACTGGACTTGAGAGAGACTGGATAATACTTTAGGAGTGAAAGAGCTGGTTATGATTATTCTGTGTTATTTACATGGCACCAACCAAGTAAGTTTGATTAAATAAAAAAATTGTTTCATTTGAATGTTTTGGCAAAAATGCTGTCATCCAGACAAGCAGAACAGGACAGATACGTGTACACATACATATACACATACACACATACACATTCACAATGGAATTAGGATATATATTATAAATACGAATTTGGAGATTATATATATTTATACACACACACATATATGATATACATATCCACAGTGGAACTTGGCCTTGTATATATATCTGCAATGGAATTGGGCCTGGTTTCTGACCTTTGAACTATTCATGAGCTTAAATTTACAGCAAAGGGTCAAATATCAGAAATTCTAAGTTGTCATATGCTCCTGCTTCCTTACACCAAACTAAGCCAGTTTTGATGAAAAAAAAATTGTATGATGTGGAGTGTAGATAAAAGAGCAAACAGACTTCTTTTAATAACATGAGATTTAGGAATTAAACATAGCAGGCAGAAGATCCTGTAGGAATTTCAAGTGATATTTTACGACGGTTCACTAAAGGATGTTTTAAGCCTTGGTTTACATAGCATGCTACTTTATATAGCACTCTTTATTCTTGGGATCCCTGCAAGAGGAGATATTGTATTGATATAGATAATCATCTCTGCTTCCTTCCTATCTGGCCACGTGGGAAGGGAATAAACAAAAATAATATCTAGCTTATAGGAGAAGTAGGAAAGAAGTTTTAGAAGAGTATAAAGGCCAATATAAAAAAGAAATGTGAGGTAGTGAATATTTTGAGTAGGACAATCTTATATAACGGATCTCCTAAAAGATAAATGCAAGTTGAAATGTTTTAACAGAACTTTCTAAGAATTACTAATGTTATGGCCTTTTCAAGGAAATATCTACCCCATTTTATAAAATACCCAAGGGTCTTATATTCATTTATCATTTACTCTTTTAATCATATAATTAGTGGTTGTTCTATTCATTACATATTTATGAAGCATATGCCAGAGACTTTGGGCATTTAAAAGCTACAAAAAGACAGAATTCTTGCCCTTGGCTGCTTAACATTTGGTTGGAGGGGCCAGATATCCAATATGATTACAGGACAAAAGCAATACAACAGCTCAAAACCAAATCCCAGCCTCCTCTGAACAAGGAGGTATAATGGTTTAGAGTTTGTTGTAACCAGATCACTTGCTCTCTAACTTTTTAAATGTTTGTTTCTACTCGAGAGGAAGTACTGATAGATATACAGCAGGAGGAATTAGTAACACCATCTTGTTCTGCTAAAATATACTGTAAATCTATTCTGTTATTTAGCACTACTTATATTAATGAAAAAAGGGTTTTTTTTTCCATTTAGTAAGTCAAATGCTGTGAAGATATTGACCATACAACATTGAAGCCACAAGCTGGGGAGAGCTGAATTGCAACATTTCATAGAGAAAATAATTTGAAGTTCTTGGTTCAATCCAGAGGAGAGTGGGTGAAGATAAAGAACAGAAGGAGAGAAGAGCCAGTGAGATAAAAGGGAGCTGGTGTTAGGCTACGGTCCCTAGGATGCTAACATGCCATCTTGAAATAGTTTGCATCCTTGTGACTCAAATTCTTCTTTCTCTCACTCTTCCCCAGGTGCTGTCTATAGTATTTTACTCTTTTCAAGGATGCTTTGTGCAGAGGAGTAGTTTGTTGCTGTTGTTATTATTGTTTGTGTGCGTGACTGTCAAAAAAGGAGCTGAGTTTTACATAATGGATCTTAAAGAGGGCACCTAAGGAAGCAGGAGGGAGAGGAGGCCGAGAACCTACAGCTCCCAGAAATGTTAAAGGATCATGACTATGAAATTTTATCCAGGTCTCAGAGGAAAGGAGGAGCAGCTGACATCCAGTTTATACAAATAAAGAAGATATGATCCACATTGATGGTGTGTGTGTGCGGATATGATCCACATTGATGGTGTGTGTGTGCGTGTGTGTGTGTGCACGCGTGCATGTTGCAAGGACGGAGGCTTAGAGAAGAGGCATTTTCATCTAAACCTTGGAGGAAATGGTGTTTTGGGATTGGTTGCAGGAGGGCAGGTGGGCAATAGAGAGAGGCCTAGCATGAATGAGAACATCTGCAGACACACACACACTCTCATACACAGTGTATAAATGAGAATATTTTGACCATGGCTGGAGGTTCACTATTTTAAGATCTCTTCTTTCCCTTGAAGGAATACATTTTTAATTCTTCTTCAATCTGCTGATGGTTCAATAAGAAATAAGGTCCCAGATCAGGGATTTTTAAACTTGTTTTTAAGCAACAGAATCTTATCTTCAAACAAAATCTTATTCCAAACTGCAACATGTAAAACAGATCAACTCAGTTGTCCTGGTTAAGAGGTGAAGGTCTTGTCCTTTTGTACTCCCTCACACCCATCCCTTAGCATTCCTGGGGCTCTATGGAGCACAGCCCCAAAACCACCACCCTAGAACCAGAAAAATGAGCCTGTCTCATTGGTCTCCTTTCTTGATTAAAATACGTTGATCTTGCCAGGAGAAATTCCATCCAGAAGTTTGTGCCAGAAAATGAAAAACGTTGATGATATCTAGTGCTGGCAAGAGAATGGGAAAATGGGCACACTCAGACACTCTTGGTGAGAGTATAAATTCGTGCAGTCGTTTTGAAGACGATACATTAACATTTTAAATATATGAATTACGTGCTCTTGTAGTTCCACTTTTAGAGACTGATGGCATAGACAGACTTCTACAAAAAAGTATATGTACAAGCATATTCATTGTTTATGACTGTAAAATTAGAAACAGAAGAATGGTTAAATAGGTTATGCTACCTCCTTATAATGGAATACAGTAGTCATTAAAATGGAAGAGATTCATTTAGGGAGACAGAGAAGGATGTCTTTGATACATCGTAAAGTGAAAATGCAAGTTACAAAGAATATAGTTAATCTGATCCTTTTTTTCAAGCAAGCAAATAAAACCCAAATTTTATGGAAACTGTGTAAGTACTTTTAATTGCACAGAACAAAAACCCCTCTAGAAATAAATGGTCAGTCTTCGGGGGTAGGCTTTACTTCTGGAAAAGAGGAATAGAGGTATATAGGTAAGGGGGACATACACTTTTTACCCTATAGATATTTGTGTTATTTGGATTTTTTACAAAGGACACACACAGTAACTTTATAATTTAAAAAGCAGTGATGAGAAAGATTAAAAATAGCATCATAAAATAATTTACTTGTTTTCAAAAATGGATAGGTTTCTTCTTTTCTGTCAGTAAAGTGCAAATAATGCACCCTGTTTCCCTTATTGCCTTGGCTGCCAGGAAATCCAGAGTCAACTTTGAAACCTGAACCTAGCAGTGGCATTGACCTTTATATCTAGAATATTTACATTCCTTTTTTTTTTTTTTGGTCCTACTTTTGTATTCCCAGTTAACTAACTTTTTTTCCAGAGTTTCCAGGCTCTTTTTCCAAAAGAGATAGATTATAGAGAAAGAAAGGAACTCTGAACACCTTACTCTCAGCAGCCTACATTTCTCTGTGAGTACCAAACTCTCCAGGGTCAGGTGTGAGCTAAATAGGGGAGTATTTACTATTCATACTTCACACTGTGGTTATTCTCACACAGGATTTGAGGTGCCTGAGGGCAAGAATCTGTACTCTTGTAGTTATAGCAAACACTTGGCTCTACTTTGGAGTTTCACTTTGCCTGTATTCCAAATTTAAGAGCTGCAAAGAGAGGCAGGAGCCTCATGTGACAAGTCTTATCTTCACCCTGTAGATGGTAGGAAACCACTGAGGATTTTTAATTAAAGGAGTAACTGGATCTGAATCATGTTTGGAAAAAAAGTAAAAAACTGGCAGAGGAGAAAGTAGACTGGCATATGGAAAGGCAGAGATGCTCATTAAATACCTGTAAAGTGGTTGGATAATTGATGGTTAAATGACCAAGGTAATTTAAAGGTCTGCTTTTATTGGAAGGGCGTGTGCAGCATTTGTCAGTACTACCTGGGTGGATCACTTGGTCTGAATATAGGCTAGTAAGGCCCATATCATAAGGCCCGTAAGATTCAAAAAAGGTTAAAAAAAAATCTAGTTTCACAAACTGCAATCTTAAATACAGCAAGCCATTTCATAAAGGAGAGTGTAAACAGCTCAGAGCATAAAACGTATTGTGATTTGAGAAGTGAAGGCAGCAGCTCCCAGGTAACTTGGCAGGTCGCATCTTTATTTATATAGACAGGGGCCAGTTCTCTTTGCTAAAAGTGATGAAGACACATCTGCCTCACCTCTGACAGGGAAATGTGGCACCAGCAAAGGACACCAGCTTGAGGTCAGCCCGCTTCAGACCCTGATTCTGTCACTTCTTAACTGCATGACCTTGAACAACCCTTCAGAGCCAGTTTCTTCATTTGTAAATGGAGAGGCAAAGACACCCACTTCCGCTGGTGGGAGGGTAAAACAGAGAAAGCATGTTAATCTTCAGGGACAAGCGTGACTTATTTTTTATCTTATTTTTTAAAGAAATATTAGACTTTGTAACCTCCCTCCCGCCCCCCCTCCCCCATTTAAGAATGCGGTTTTTGTTATTTATTAACTCAAATAGCCTGGGTGGGTGTGTTTTGGGTCTTCTGCACACTGAACAGCTTGCAGAATTAGTAGCTGGTCTGGTTCTCCCTTTAGATCTGGGGGTGGGGGTCAGGCACAGAGACGATAATCACCTGTCCTGAGACTCATACCTCGCAGGGAGTGGGGCCATCCCTTTTATTGTCACAGCCCAGCCCAGCCCCAGACTCTTGCCGGCGTCCACATCTCTGAACCTACCCCCAAAACATTTGAAGTTGCAGGCCTGGGCCCCATCCCCGCCCCGCTCTGCGCGCGCGGCCAGCACTGCTGGGCTGTGTTGCGGCTAATTCGTGTCCCCATCCGTGGCTTCAGGCCTGAGGGCTCTGAGGGTCCTGCCCACTGCGGAGCAGGTGTTGCAGGAATCAGTGACTCAAAAAATGTCGCCAAGTTAACATTGGTATTATGTATGGATTATATTTTAAATGCATAGGAATCAGGGACTTCATGGTTAAAACAAAGTCCATGTTAAACCTCCCTCCACCATGCCTAACAAATATGGGGGTTCTCAGCTCCTTTCTGTCCCTGCGCAGCTCTAGAAGCCCCTTGGCTGGGCGTGGCAAGATGGAGAAGGGAGAAATAATCCAGATTCTAGTGAAAAATCTTGTCCTTGGGACTGGTAGATACAGTCGCTGTCAACCCACAGTTCTCCCAAAAAGCGGGGTCCTTTCTTCGGCTCAGCCTGCTCCGTCTCTCCTCGCCTCCCCGTCTCTAGGAGGCAGGAGGTGGCAGCCACTGCTTTCCCGGAGACGCCGCCCATACAGTGTCAGGTTGTCCCAGAGTGATCAGTGACTCAAAAATGTTAATAAATTAATATGAATATTATGTGTAGGTTCTATGTCAAATGCATTGAGATCAGGGACTTGATAGTTAAAATAAACATGCCCATCCACCCACCAAAAAAAAAGTTCATTTAAACCTCTTTTTGGTGGGGTGTGACGGGTCATGCTTGTAATTCTAGCACTTTGGGACGCGGAGGCGGGCGGATCACCTGAGGTCAGGAGTTCGAGACCAGCCTGGCCAGTATGGTGAAACCCCATCTCTACTAAAAATACAAAAAACTAGCCAGGCGTGGTGGTGGGTGCCTGTAATCCCAGCTACTTGGGAGGCTGAGGCAGGAGAATCGCTTGAAGCCAGGAGGCAGAGGTTGCAGTGAGCCGAGATTGGGCCACTGCACTCCAGCCCAGGCTACACAACGAGACTCCATCTCAAAACAAAACAACCTTTTTTTCACCATGCCTGACAAATATGGGGGTTCTCAGCTACTTTTCCTTTTTCAAACATAAATCTGTAAGGAGTACCCTTCTCAAAGATCCCCGAGGCCTGTGATAGGTCATCTTTGCCTTTGCTGATGTGTCCTGCTTTAACATTCCTGGGAATATGTATTTGCTGTACAGAACAAACTCTATTATCTTATTGCTTTCACTAGCAGAGGAGGAAAATGGGGAAGAGTGTATATTTATAGGGTTCAACCACATGCCAGGCACCTTTTACAGTATCTTTTTTCATCTCTGTATCTTCAATCCCTATTTCACATATGAAGAAATGGAGGCAAAAGAGATCAAATAACCTACCCAAAGTCACAGTATTTGAATCTAGACCTCGAAACCCTTTGGAGCCAAAGTAGAAAATACCTTTTCTACTCTGCCAAAGAGTTCCCTCAGGGGAAAATTTTAATTACTTGTGAAATTCACGTTTTAATGCTACAATATTTTTAAGCCCCTCCCCTTTAAAAAGGGTATGTACTGTCTCATAATTCATCAGTATCTAGGAAGTGAGATCTTGGTACTTCCACTTAACCCCTCTGGTCTCTGGTCTTGCCTCTTCTGGAGATCTCCCTCTTCGGTGGAGCCTGTTCGATGCCAAAGATATGGGACTTGAAGGGTTTTCTACCACTGCAGGCTGCAGTGGTGGGAAGCAAAGCAGTTTGACATCTCGCAGTACCCAGATTAACCTCTGTCTGGTCTATCCTCTTTCATGTATGCTTGAGTGGCATTATTCAAGATTCCTTCTGTCACTTTAGCCTTGACATATGCCAAGTCTCTGGAAGGGGATGGGGTAAAACAAAATTTGTTTTTGTTAAGTATTTTTTGAAGAAGTGTATGGATATGAGAAAATGGATATAGTGGGAGAGGATGTCCTAACTTTCATCCAAACTCAGAAGCTGGAATCTAGATTTATGTGATGAACCGGTTACGTTGGGTATCTATCCTCATGTGGGAAAAGAGGGTCCTGAGGAAGCCTTTAAGAGATAACGTATCTTGAATAAAGAGTGATGCAGGCAAACTTGATCCAGTAACAAAATCTGAGTGGCAGGAAGGGAGGAGAATGTACATCTTAGCATTTGCCACCAGGGAGGGACTCCCCTGATGGTCAGTTTGGTTAATAGCCAAGAATCTCAGCGAAGAGAGTCTCAGAGAAGAGGGGCTTCTGCAGAAGCCCCTCGGTAAGTGCTGAACAGGCAATCTCATAGATATTTCCCACATTAAGCCCCCAGCAGAAGTCATGTCTGGATCTGAAGGTTAACTGTCATGACCATGCCAGTGCACTGATTTCATCATCAGCACATTTGAATAAGTATAAAAGAGGTACAGTTGGTTCTAAAAAGGCTGTTTAAGAAAGTTAACAGCGTTCTCAGTTAAGATAGTGAATTGAAGGTATGTACAGTAGTCCCCTCTTATCTGCAGTTTTGCTTTCTGTGGTTTTAGTTACCCCAGTTAACCGCAATTTGAAAATATTAAATGGAACATTCCAGAAATAAACAATCATAAGTTTTAAATTGCATGCCTTTCTGAATAGCATAATGAAAGCTTGCACCATTTCATTCTGTCCAGCATGGAATGTGAATTATCTGTTTGCCCAGCATATCCATACCATATATGCTACCTGCCTGTTAGTCCTCAACATCCTCTGCTCCTGATACCCAACCATCAACATTGTCATGACTTAATGATCTAGAATCACCTGAAGCAAATGATTCTCCTACCTACTGTCAGAAGGTCAATAGCAGCCTAACGCTACATCACAATGCCTACATCACTCACCTCACTTCATCTCATCACGTAGGCTGTTTTTCATCTAGTATCAAAAGAAGGGTGACTACAGTACAATAAGATGTTTTGAGAGAGACATTCACATAACTTTTATAATAGTACATTATTATAATTATTCTTAGTTATTTCTATTAATCTCCTACTATGCCTAACTTATAAATTAAACTTTATCATAGGTATGTATGTATAGGAAAAAATATAGTTCATATAGGGTTTAATACTATCTGCTGGTTTCAGGCGTCCACCAGAGGTCTTGAAACATATGCCCTGAAGATAAGGGAGGACTACTGTATCTAATTTCACTTTCTTCTGACATAACTAAAACCACATTAAATAAATTTTTACAAAAGACAAACACACCAGTTTAGGAAAGATGATAAGAGCGACAAAATTTTGGAAGCTGGAAAGCAGATGGACAGGCCAAAAAAGCTGAGTCCTAAGCTGGCTTCAAATCACAGAATCTTCAAACAGCTCAGAAATTGGCAGCATCGGGTATACCTGCGACTTAAATAAGGAAGAAAAAACAACTTGAGAAGCAATTGGATTCCTAGCTGCCTATTTACTCTTCATGGTGCTACGTGACTGTTCCTCCCCTGTCCCAGCAGAAGTCTGGAGATTTTGTGTTTATAGGTATGGCTGGGAGCAGGACTTCCTACTGAGGGGAAAAATGAGTTCATATATTCTGACTCCCCACCCCTTTTCTTTCACCTGTTTCTCAGTCAAGCCCTCATCTACTAGGCAGGAAATCAGAAAATTCTCTGTGGTAAACAAGGCAAAAAATTCTCTTGGCAAAACAAGGGGGCAGGAAAAAAAGCAAAGACACTAACTTCAGGGGTCTGCCAAGAAACTGTACATCTGGATTATCCTTAAGTTTAAAGTCAACAAGCCCTGCCTACTTGTCTAGTGCTTTTAATCAGCAATTTTTAGTGCAGAAAACCAAGGATTACCAGATGATATAGTTTGGCTGTGTCCCCACACAAATCTCATAGTGAATTGTAATTTCCATAATCCTCACGTGTGGTGGAAGGGACCAGGTGGAGATAATTGAATCATGGGGGCAGCTTCTCCCATTCTGTTCTCATGATAATGTGTTAGTTCTCACGAGATCTGATGGTTTTATAAGAGGCTTCCCTAACTTCACTGGGCGTTTATTCTTCTGCCTGCCTTCATGTTTGTTTCCCCTTCTGCCATGACTGTAAGTTTCCTGAGGCCTCCCCAGCCCTGCGGAACTGTGAGTCTATTAATCCACTTTCTTTTATAAATTACCCGATCTCGGCTATATCCTATAGCAGCAGGAGAATGGACTAATACACCAGCTATATAAGGACAGTCCCTAGTGAAAAAGATAGAGACCTAAATAAATAGAAAAAAAAGAAAAAAAAAGCAACATGAAGCAATAGAGACTGCAGGAGAGAAGAAAACAAACAAGATTTCTCATGTCCTCAGATAATAGACAAATACTGCACACATGAAAGAAGAATAGAATAGTATAAAAAGGTCATTTAGAGAACAAGAAGCTCTTAGAAATTAAAAAAATTATGAAATTAAAAAAATTTAAGACTAGAATGTAAGATTAAAAATTTTCTCAGAAAGTAGAAGGTTAAGGATTTTCCCAGAAAGTAGAACAAAGAGTAGACAGAGGAGAGAAAGGGTAAGGAAATGAGAGGTCTGTTCTAGAAGGTTTAATATCCAAATTATAAGAGCTCCAGAAAACATGAATGGAGCAGAGAAAATTATCAATGAAATAATTCAATAAAATTTCTCAGAACTGATGAACATGAATTGCTAGAACAAAAGGGCCTATATGGATGAAATCAGACCCTCACAAAGGCATGTTGTAAATTTTTAGAACTCTGGGGAAAAAAGAAAATTAAGCTTCTATAAAGGCATAAACAAGTCACATACACAAAGTTAAGAATCCAAATAATTTCAGACTCTCAACAATGTACTATAAACAAGACAAGGGAGCAATACCTTTAAAACACTGAAGGAAAATTATTTCAAAGCTAGAACTTTATACCCAGCCAAACCATCAATCAAACAGGGCTACTGAATTGTACAATTCCAGGGAGCAATATTCAGAATGCAGTGTTAAACAATAAAGTGGCTCACATTCAAGAATGAGGACAGAACAATGGCATTTTCAGACATTCAAGTCTCAAAAACTTATTTCCCATGTACGCTTTCTCAAACTACTGGGGAATGTGTTCCACTAAAAAAAGTAAACTAGGAAAGAGGGAGACATGAGATATAGACAAGGCTGACTTTGTGGATATCACCCCATATAGTCACACAGGATTCTACACATAGAAGGACCCCACACTTGGTTTAATGCTCTGCTGTTGTCATCTTGAAATTCTTATAATTTTTTAACAAGGGACCCCAGGTTTTCATTTTGCACTGGGTCCCACAAATTATGTGGTCTGATCTTGGATACAATAAGCATATGATCCAACCCTGGTGAAAGGCAAAAGGAATCCCCATAAGGACAGTGAAGAGAGATTCCAGGACAGCTATCAACAGACAGATGGCAACTGTTCCAGAGAGGAGCAGAGACTCAAGAGACAGACATGTTGGTGACTGTTGTAGCCAAGTTTTCACTGCTATTTTACTCTCGTTTTCAACCCGAGGATGCTTGAGTGAGCTTGCCCAGATTCTTACTGTGTCATGACCTTTTGCTGAAAAAGCTCCAGCTCTCTATTCCATACCCTGCTGCTTGCATCATTTGAGGACATTCATTGCATCTCACCAAAGTTTCTGCTTAAACCTACATCCAAGAGCTGGAGGTGAATTAGAAAATAGAGAGCATCCCCTACCCTCTGACCATATTTCTGCCCGACTTCAATACCAGGCTCACCTAGGAACATTGCCAGGTGCTCAGACTGCACAGAGCCTTGTGTTTCCTAGGACTGGTGTATAACCTTGGCCACTAACTTCCCCAGAAAGGGCTCTTGTAAATGCTTAAGCTGATGCCCAGAAATTCTGTTGCTCTCATCCCTGAGGTTTCAACTAATAGAACTTTGATATTTTTTTACACAGCTAGTAAATTTTCAAAACTAAAGAATATATTGTTTAGGTATGTAAACATAGGTGGTAAAACCATAAAGCAGGGAATGATTAACATGAAAGTGCAAATTTTTAAAAAGTGCAAATTAATATTAGCCTCTGGATAACCACGGGTAGGAAGTGAACAGAGAAGAGGTTTTGGGGCAGGTGCATGGGACTTGTTAATATTTTATTCTTAAACTAGGTTAGGTAGTGAGTACGTGGGTATTGGGGGTTTTATGATTTTTTGTTTTTTGGGTTTTGTTTTGTTTTTGTTTTCTTTAGATGAGGTTTCATTCTGTCACCCAGCCTGGAGTGCAGTGGTGTGATGTCAGCTCACTTCAGCCTCCACCTTCTGGGCTAAGTGATCCTCCCACCTCAGCCTTCCGAGTAGTTGGGATTACAGGCCTGCACCACCATGCTTGGCTAATTTTTTGTGTGTGTTTTTGGTAGAGACAGGGTTTTGCCATGTTGCCCAGGCTAATCTCAAACTCCTGAGCTCAAGCAATCCGCCCACCTCGGCCTCCCAAAGTGCTGGGATTACAGGCGTGAGCCACCATGCCTGGCCAGTATTGGGTTTTTAATTCTTCTTTACATTGTACCTATATTTTAATAAACTCTTCTAAGGGCAGTAAAAAATAAAATAATGAAGGTCAATGCCATTATCATAGGATAAATTTCCTCAACAGCCAATTTGGCCCTTGAACCACATCAGTCTATATAGTCCTTTTATCATGGAATTTTGAATAAAAGACCTTAGACCATCCAGTCCAAACTCCTTTTTATTTGTAACCATTATTGTTTTAACTGGCTTTTGGTATATGCTCTTACTGTATAAGTTGCTATATAAATTTATAAGTTCATATTGTTTTAGATGTGTGGTGAGTTATTAGACTCTCCTTGCTTCCTGGTGGTGGTTCTGCATTTTCCCTTCGTCTGAGTCCTTTATCTTTTCTAAAGGTATGCTCAAGATTTTATTCATCGGCCTTGATAATTTCATTCCACTTAAATATGGGGATGGGACTGTGGAGGCGGACACTGAATGAGCCAACTCTGTCGTTTACCACCAAAGTTCTCCTTCCTTTACTTCTCCCCCAGAATGTATTCATTTGGGTTTACTCAGTTCAGTGCAAAGAGTTTGGGAGCCCAGGATCTTTTTGCCAAATTGGATATGAGCTGACTCACTGACATATTTCTCAAGTGACCCATTGGTTCAATGAGTAACATCCTGGAAGAAACATGAGTTATTGTTAATCATAATTATTCCTTCACCTTTCCTGGAATGCCTTTGAAGGCACCAGGCATCGGCAATATCTGTCATCAAAAGCTCTTTTGTCTGCAGTTTCTGTGATTGCGTTCAGCTTGTTCACAGCAGAGAGAGGTTTTTTCCCCGAAGATGATGGCTTCCCTTCTCTAAAAGGTATCCACTATTTAGCCCACCTGCAGAAAGGAAATTGGCACAGGTTCTGAAGAGCCAATCAATTCCTCAGCTGTTCTTCTTGAACAAGTGACCCTTTCTTGGTAGCTCTAGAATTTCACCACAATTGCAGAAGTTGAGTAACTTGTCAGCTGGTCATTTGTAACCAATAAACTGAAAAGATTATCCACCTTACATTTTGGATAAATAGACAAAATTTGTAATTCTGGATTTGTGTCTTCAGGACTGACTGTACTGTGGAATCACATCTGGACAAGATTTTGCTGTAGTTCTTGGCATTCCTGAACAGAATAAAAGCATGAAGGAATTAGAAATCTAAGCCAGAACCCATGCCTATTAATGTGGTTGTCTTCGTGTTACAATGAGTAAAACATACACTGAAGCACTGAGGTAAGAGGAATATTAGTTGTAACTTCTTTTGGCTGCAAAGGATAGAAACTGTTTGCCTACAGGCTTAATAGAAAAGGTACTTACAGGAATGCAAGAGAGTCACAGAAGCCAAGGAGAGAAATGTGGTTTGCCCTCAAGATGAGGTTGGAACCAGGAATGAGAAGGACCCAGGGACTCTTTCTTAACTCTGCTCCTCTTTGTACATGTACATCACATTTATTCCTCTTTGTAAATCAACTTTTCTTTGCTTCTCAGTGCAACACAGCCACTCCTGTGTTTGTTTTATGTTAGTCAGGATAGTCTAGGTTATGTTGAAATAAGAAATAAATCCTGGCCAGGTGTGATGGCTCACACCTGTAATCCCAGCACTTTGGGAAGCTGAGGCTGGCAGATTGGTTGAGGTCAAGAGTTTGAGACCAGCCTGGCCAACATGGTAACACCCCATCTAAAAATTAGCCAGGCATGGTGGAGCATGCCTGTAATTCCAGCTACTCGGGAGGCTGAGGCATGAGAATTGCGTGAACCCAGGAGGAAGAGGTTGCAGTGAGCTGAGATCATGCCACTGCACTCAAGCTTGGGTGACGGAGTAAGACTCTGTCTCAAAGGAAAAAAAGAAATCCTAAACCGTGAAGATGTTTTTCCTAACTCATGTCACAATTTTCTATGGGCTGAGCAGCCCTTCTCCATCCTATCACTATGCCATTTGGAACACGTGGCCTCCAAGGTCACTGTGGCAGGGAAACAGAAAGTGAAAAGAGATGAGGAATGTTTTCAACAGCCAGGCCTAAAATTCTCTCATAATCACTTCTGTCTATTTCCCATTGGCCAGAACTTAGTCACATGGCCTCAACCTAAACTGCAAGGAAAACTGGGAAATGAGATGAGCCTTGGAAAGTCCATGAGCACTAACAATCTCAATCACATCTCCAATCAGCAGAAAACCCAGACCAATTAGTCCAAACTACTTGTTTCCTGAGGTTGTTTCTATGGGTTCAAATTCTGAATTCCTAGGGAAGAGACTCTTGCCCAGCCTTGGTCAGACTCTTGCCCAGCTCTGATCCAGTCTGCTCTGTCTTAGAGGCAGGATCCCATCGCTTTTAACATATGGCTGAAATGTGGAAGAGAAGGACAGTACTCAGAAAGGGTAGACTTCTCAGATGATCGTTAGTGTCCACTACATAGAAGCATGTTTTACTTCTGGAGCCCCTAAGAATCAATCTTATGCTATTTATGCTGTTTCTCAATAATGGTTTCTGTGTTTTAGGGAAAACCTTATTTTAAATATGCAAAAATTATGGTGAACCTACTTAGAAGAGTTAGGACTCACTGCTTTTCCCTCTAGAAAACTATTCACAAGACCTAACTTTGGAAATAAGGTACCTGATTTGTGAGGATGGTTACCAGACATATAAATGTGGAAGCCGTTTTTCCTGATCTCAGTTGAGAGCTGCTACTAGAACATAAAGGTGGCACTGGAGTCCTTCCAAATGGACCGCCTCCCCACTTAGGGTTTTTCCAAAGATTCTCATTCTTTTCTCCTTCTGGATATGTTATAAGATTGCACACCTCTGCCTCCTTTGTAATTAGATGTGGGGATATGACTTGCTTTGGCCAATGAAATGGAAACAAGGGACATGTGTCACTGGTAGGCAAAGGCTTGAAGAACCCCTTCAGGATTCATCATACTTCCTTCTCCCTGCTTAGGTGATTGTAGAGGCGTATGTTGATATGGAATAGCTCAGCCTGGATCTCCCTGCCTACTCATGCTGGACATCTAGCATAAGCAAATGATGAACTTTTTGTTCTGTTGAACCACTGAGACTGGGGCTGTTTGTTACTGTAGATAACCTGATCCATTCCAACCACTATATCCTCATATGCAGCCATCCATACCACAAGGGACCCCCACCAACATACACAAGCCATCTGTGGCAATCCTGCTCAAAGCAGAGTGCCCTTCCTTCTCTATGCTATCCCTTGGAGGACCAGTTATATGGTTTACACCAGCTTGGCAGTAATTGTCACACTTTAGTTCATTTGCATGGCCCCTTATTGCAAAAGCCATAGGAATGATAAGGCCATGGATATTTTAAATTGGAAAATCTTTGAATGTGGAGGACTACAGGATAGATTACTTTTGAAATAAATATTAAGACACTCCTCACTGCTGTCACCTTCAAGGATAGGCTGATTCACTATGCTTTCCACAGACCGCCTGCCACAGACCATGCTTTGTTAGAGATTAGATGAAGATGAAGTGCTAAATAGAGAACAAGGAAGAGCATGAGACATTGCTGTGGTTCAATGCAAACAAAGCCTTCTTGTCTATCTGCAGCAACTGTAACATCCTTCACAGGCTCCAGACTAATAAGCCATGCTTTAACTCACTTTCTAACAAGGTTTGCTTAAAGATGTTCTCAGGTCAAATCAAGAAACAGCTAAGTGTGATTACTTATTAAAGGACCAAATTTTACTTTAGTCACTAAAGATAAGAGACTTAAAGAGATGTATAGCGATAAAGAGGAAATCTGTTTTTTTTTTTTTTTTTTTTTTTTTTTTTTGAGACGGAGTCTCGCTCTGTGCCCCAGGCTGGAGTGCAGTGGCGCAATCTCGGCTAACTGCAAGCTCCACCTCCCGGGTTCACACCATTCTCCTGCCTCAGCCTCCTGAGTAGCTGGACTACAGGCGCCCGCCACCGCACCGAGCTAATTTTTTTTTAAAATTATTTTTAGTAGAGATGGGGTTTCACCGTGTTAGCCAGGATGGTCTCGATCTCCTGACCTCGTGATCCGCCCGTCTCCGCCTCCCAAAGTGCTGGGATTACAGGTGTGAGCCACCGCGCCCGGCCGATAAAGAGGAAATTCTAAGCTTCCTTCAATACAAGTAGGATGTAGCATACAATCAGACAGAGTTTCTAAAAACCTTAGGTAAAGTATTAATGGCATGAGCCAAGGAGTACCTTGAAGATACCAGAGGCGAAGGTATGCAGTGAAAACTGCCTGAGAACAGCAAAAAAGCAGTCCCTTGACTGAAGTCCTAAACCTACACACTTAATTATACATCTCCTTTTCAGCATTCCCCAGAACGCTTATTCCCCAGCTTGGCTTTAAGACCCCCAAATGATGATATTGGCACTTCTCCAGAAAGGCTTGGGATCTTCTTTGTGCATGCTGTTCCTTACTCTGGCCATCTGTCTCTGGGATCAGCAGCAGGCCTGTCTTCGGCTCAGGACCCCGGGCAGCCCACAGCCTGTGTACAAGTGAGAATGGATGTCCCATCTTCCTTGCAGATGTAGCCATGAGTCAAGGTGTTTATTCTGGAGAATGGAACACAGGCCAGACTCTAGACTCCATTTACCCTTGTGGCCTGAACTTGAGGTACAGGGTCCAACCCGAGGTACAGAGCCCATCCTGCACACCTATACCCAGAAGCCTTGCTCATTTGCCTGCTACCTTTGAATTCTTTCATTGTTAAGCCTAGGAGTTGCAGTGTACAATAGTTTGGAACTTGGCACAGTTTCCCAAAAATGCTTTGATGATGATGAGGAGGAGGGGGAAAAGAAGAATGGTAATAAAGAAGAATGGTAATAAAAATTGTTATAATTATTGTTAGTCATTAGTAATATTATTAATCACTATTGCAATTAGGTTTCTAGCATATTCCGTGAAAGGCCAATTTAATGAATAATATTGATGAACTCTCATACTAATAATATGTTTAAATTTTTATTCCCGGTACAAGGGCTGTAAGTTCAAAACTAAAATGGAAAGAGAAGGAGATGAGGAAGAAGAGAGGGCAAGACGGCAGAATGTTAACATTCTCTTGCTTGGGCCACATGTTAAAATTAGGGCATTTTTCTACCTCCTTTCTACACCTTTCCTAGGATGCCCTGTGCTCTGATTGTACACACACACACACACACAAACACGCATGCACACCACCGCACTTCTAGAAGTATGCCATGCTCTAGAATTATCTGCTTTTCTTTCCCAAGAAAACAAAATTCTGTCTTCTTGGTACAGCTCGTTTGTAAGAAGGAAAGCAATCTGACTGAACAAAAACCATATTAAGATGAGAATGACTGATGATCACATTGCTCTCCTGGAGGTTTTTTCTTGTTTTTATGTTTTCTTTGTTATTTGTTTGATTTCAAGGGAGTGCTTACCAAAAAGAAGGCCCATTCCTAGCTGGATATTTGCTCCTGAAAACAGCTCCCCAGAGCTCTTCCTGCTACCTATAATTTCTTTCCTTTCTTCCCTTATGAACTTCTGATTTTCTCAAGCCTCTAATTTTTTTCTATAATGATTCCTTTACAGGAGAAGCAGGGACCCTGGTGGTGGGGTGATCTTAAGGAGGGAGAAATGGAATTGAGGTTGTGCTCATTTTTTAGTTAGGTACTACACATGTTAGGTATAAGGCAGGTTCTGAGGCCAGCTAGGAGGCCTTTATGGATATCATACATCCACACCTGACAGCAGAACACACTCCAGGGGCTCAAAATATTGGTCAAATAGGGGTGTTTTCTGTAGTAAGTGGGACATGCATGATTAGATTCAAGTCAGACATGAATCAATGCAGAAAATGAGAGCAGTATAGTGTGCATAATATTACTGTCAGTGTATCGTTCAACTGACATTGAATTGCCTGAAATTTTACATGAAGGGAAATTAGCTTTCTAATTGAATGACTTTGTGGTGAATAGCATTGTTCTATAGTGAATACTAAGTAAGCTAATGATGTCCCACTTTAAAACAAAAGATGACGTGGGAAGAGAAAGTTGTATTTTAATGGATCCCAATCATACCTGAGTTACTATTACCAGAGGTTAATAAAGACAGACTCATTCTTAGAATATTGATCCTGCAGTTTATAGAAAGCACAAAGATTATGATCTTGAAATGTGAGGCAAAAGTGAATACATGATTTTAATTCATATTTCCGGACTTTGGTAGGAAATCATTCAAATTACATATCAAAAGATGGTTGCTAGATTTTCCCCAGCAACTTGCCTCCCCCTCATTTGCACAAACGTAAAAGGAATGTGCTGTTCTTTTTCTTTTTAGTTTAAAAACAGAAATTGGAAGAACTTGTTGAGAGTATATGAGACGAGAAAGCTCAAGAACAGTTAGAGGAATTGTCTGCGTGAAACCAAGTTTAGTACGGGGAAGGGCTTACTCAGCGAGTCCTGCCACCCCGGGTACTCAGTGCTCTCCAGAGAGACCAATATCTGCAGGCTGCTCAGTGGGAAGGGTGAGCAATGTCACTGGTCTCCAACTCCAAACAAAGGAGCCCTACAATGGCTATTTTGTTTTCTGCTTTGCCAAATAACAAGGCTAAAGAATATGCTACTCATGATTAATTCTGGAGAAAACAATTTCATGCAACTAGAATTTTTTCCAAGATTTAAAACAAAACAAACAATATTTTCAACCCATATTCAAAATCTTCTTAGGACAGCTGATATTGTGCAGTGTGGAGAGTGCTTAGGAGAATGTGCTATTTGTTCTTACCCTTTTCCAGGCCTAGTCATCATGGTAAAGCTCAAGGCCAACAAAAGACAAATGCTGAGGCGAGGCTGCCCCTGGACAAAAGGTGAGTGGGCAGCCCAGAGTGGAACACAGAGGGAGTTGAGGGGTGAAGGAGGTAGCTCACCACTTGTGAGCTATGGGATTCTGGACCAGTAGCTTAACCTTGTGGAGCTCAGTCTCTTTATTTGTAAAATGGGAGATTTTACCCTAGATTTTACCCCTAGATTAGGGGTCTCACCCTTCCCCATCAGGAAAGGTAATCAGCCTTTCCTGATTACCCCAGTTATCGTTCTACTTCCTTTTCAACACTCCCTCTTTAACTCCCTAGCCATGATGTTTTATTGGGCATAATTCTTATTCAATACTTACAGGTTTACATATTATCAGCAACTGTAGAATTTCTGTCCTGGCATGTGTACATTGCAGATCATTCCTTCTGTGGTTAGCTGAGGGGAGAAAAAAGACATGGAGGTTAAAAATAGAAAAGGAACTAAAACAGAGATGAAGAGATTTTTGAAATGAAAACTTGGGTAGGACCAAGGAAGACAAGCAGTAATAATCCTGGACTTTGAAAGTACTTTCAGTGGCATCTGTGAGGATGAAAGGGGAGAGATGCATGTTCGTGGCATAGAGTTACTAAGGGCAGATCCAAGCTGCAAAACTCTGGGTATCAGAGGAGATCAATTCTCAAAGGCTTTTCCATCTCAGGCCTCCAGCATATCCCTCAGAAGCAGATATTTAGGAAGCAAGGCCCAGGAGGTGGGAGTCAAACTGTCTTAGAATGGGGTCCCCCAACATGCAGACTTAAGGATTTTAATGTGAGTATTTTATTTAGACATAATATAAAGAAATCAATGCAGAGTATTAACACATCATTGCTATGGTCAACTGGGGCTCGGTCCCTCTAGAGACCCCTGGAACACTGTGAAGCATTATCTACTGAGTTGGTCCACCTGAGGGGTGAGAGCTGGTACATCCATCCACCAACTCTCTTTTGCTCCTGAAGACATTAACTCTCCAGTACTTCTAGCCTGTTCCTGACCAAATTTGCTCCTGCAGCTGGAAAAAGCCTTTAGGCAGACTCACAGATACTTGCAGTGAGAGGCCCTTAATGTATAAGGGATATGGGCAGGACAGTGGTGTGTCTGATGGAAAGCACCAAGTCATAAAATAAGAAAGACCATGAACGTTCAGAGGAAGACCAACCTCATCAAGAACTCTTCTCACTATGGATATTTTCAGCAATCCTACAGAATCATTTATAAATCTCTTATTGAAACTATGGAAAAGAAGGTCCTGAAAAGTATTTTTCTAGTTAGTATGAAATGGTAAAGGGTTGAATATCCATGTCATCATAGTTACTGATTTAAGATGTATGAAACTCATATTTTCTTTAGTATAAGAAAACACATTTCTAATGGTTTTCAGAAGTGTACTCCAAACATTATTTCCCCTAAGCTGATTCTCACCATATGGGTTTAAATTCTTGAACCACAAATCCCTGGTCTCAGAGTTCTTAAGAACATGGTCTCCATAGTTGAAGAGCACTATTGTATAGCCTTTTGTTATTTCGTTTTTTACTTATATTGTTCAACCCCATTAGAGACTGAATTCTTTCTCTACAATGCCGCACTTCTCTGTCCCCCTCATAGCCCCCAGAACAATGCCTTATATATAGTTTTTCAATATGCTTGTTGATGCCATCTTGAATTTTTTTGATAGTTGCACAGTTGTATTTCCACAACTATTAAGGAATGAAATACATTTATAGGAAAAATATATTTTGACAAATGGCCAAAGATACGAACAATCCACACAAGAGGAGGAGGTTCACATAGGAATAGAAAACAGGCCGGACGCAGCGGCTCACGCCTGTAATCCCAGCACTTTGGGAGGCCAAGGCGAGAGTGAATCATGAGGTCAGGAGATTGAGAACATCCTGGCTAACACGGTGAAACCTTGTCTCTATTAAAAATACAAAAAATTAGCGGGGCGTTGTGGCACACGCCTGTGGTCCCAGGTACTCGAGAGGTTGAGGCAGGAGAATGACTTGAACCCCAGAGGCAGAGGTTGCAGTGAGCTGAGATTGATCCACTGCACTCCAGCCTGGGTGACAGAGTGAGACTTCATCTCAAAAACGAAAACAAAATAAAACACATGAAACATACCAAGCCTCTCTAATATTAATAATTTGATTTGGTGGAATCTATTGTTTGGTCTGTTCAGAGAGCGAGACCAGCCTGGCCAACGTGGTGAAACCCCGTCTCTACTGAAAATAAAAAATTAGCCAGGCATGCTGGTGGGCGCCTGCAATCCCAGCAACTTGGGAGGCTGAGACAGGAGAATCACTTGAACTCGGGAGATAGAGTTTGCAGTGAGCCAAGACTACACCATTGCACTCCAGCCTGGGTGACAAGAGCAAAATTCTGTCTCAAAAAAAAACAGGGTCTCACTTTGTTACCCAGGCTGGAGTGCATTGGTACAATCACAGCTTACTGTACCCTTGACCTTCAGGGCTCAAGGCAATCCTCCCACCTCAGCCTATTGAGTAGCTGGGATCCACAGATGCATGCCATCATACCTGACTAATTTTTTGATTTATTTTGCAGAGATGAGGTCTTGCTATGTTGCCCAGGCTGGTCTTGAACTCCTAGGCTCAAGGAATCCTCTCTCCTCAGTCTCCCAAAGTGCTGGGATTACAGGCATAAGCCACCACACCGGTCTTATTGAGCTCTAGAATGCAATAAATGCTAAGACCTTTATGTAATAGTAACTTACGTTATTGAATGCTTACCATGTGTTATGCCAGTTCTAAGAGTTTACATATAATTAATTCTCATCATCATATGAAGTGGGTACTATTATTCCTGTTTTTTAGAGAGGGAACCATGCCTCATAGGTGGTAACTTTCCCAAGTTCACACAGATGGCAAGTGGCAGGGTCAGGATTTAAACACAGCCAGTCTGCCAGAGCTCACACTCAGCCATACATTATATATTACCTCATTAAACTTTGGAAAATGTAACATAAACCAAGCAGATAATTCAAAGGAAAGAAAAGACACATGGATATGTATAGAAGCACTCATTAGTATTACTAAAAACTGGGGAAAAGCTCACATTCACACCTAGAGCAAAATAAGTAGACAGCAAGTACGATACATTGATACAATAAAATATTATATTGCTGGTAACTTATGGGACTATAGAAAACAATAGATGAGAAAAGGTACAATTTAGAATGATAAAATATTGGTTCCTAACAACTATGTGCAATTGTTTTTTATGCAAGCAGTAGGATGGAGAAAGTCTTTAGGGTTTATGAAAACATAGGAATTCAAGGGTTTTTAAAAAATACATGTTGCTATTGCTATTTAGATTTTTTTCCATTGTAAAGTTGATTAAATACCCAATTAAAAGTAAATTTATTAAATCTTTTTTTTTTTTTTTGAGACGGAGTCTCGCTCTGTCGCCCAGGCTGGAGTCCAGTGGCCGGATCTCAGCTCACTGCAAGCTCCACCTCCCGGGTTCACGCTATTCTCCTGCCTCAGCCTCCGGAGTAGCTGGGACTACAGGCGCCCACCACCTCGCCCGGCTAGTTTTTTTGTATTTTTTAGTAGAGACGGGGTTTCACCGTGTTAGCCAGGATAGTCTCGATCTCCTGACCTCGTGATCCGCCCGTCTCGGCCTCCCAAAGTGCTGGGATTACAGGCTTGAGCCACCGCGCCCGGCCTATTAAATCTTTAATATTAAAGAAAGAAAGAGAGGCTTGTGAGGTTAAAATAGATTTTTTATTAGGAAAGTTTCATTTGAAGACCATAAACAAAAATGATAAACTACTGCTGTGATGGTTAATTTTGGATGTCAACTTGACTGGGTTAAGGAATACCCAGATAGCTGGTAAAACATTATTTCTGGGTATGTCTGTGAGAGTGTGCCCAAAAGAGATTAGCATTTGATTCAGTAGATGGAGTTAAGAAGATCCACCCTTACCAATGTAGGTGGGCACAATTCAATTCACTGAGGGCCCAGATAGAACAAAAATGTGGAGGAAGGGTGAATTCACTCTCTCTCTCTGAGCCGGGACGGCCATTATCTCCTGTCCTCAGACATTGGAGCTCCTGCATCTCAGGACTTTCTACTCCAGGACTTACACCAGCGCATTTCCCCACCCTACCTGGTTCTCAGGCCTTTGGTCTCTTATTGAGAGTTACAACATTGCTTCTCTAGTTCTCAGGCCTTTGGGCTAAATTATACCACCAGCTTCCCTAGTTCTTCAGCATGCAGATAGCATACGATGGGCCTTCTCAGCCTTTATAATCCTGTGAGCCAATTTCCATAATAAATCCCCTCTTATATGTCTATATATATCCTTTGGCTCTGTTTCTCTGGAAAGCCCTGACTAATACATATACTAATAAGAGAAAAATTATAAATGAAAAAGGTAAACTCACATTTTCTCACGTGTCCCTGATCTGTTGTAATCCTACCTGCCCACTAAAGCGTTGCTCCAGTGCCACCATCCTGCAGCTCTTGACCAGAAGCTTCCTCTGGGCCAATGTGATACTTCATTTGTTTCTCTCAAGGCCCTTGCCTATTTCCACCTTGTTTTATAGCTATCTGTGTATTTGGACTTCTCTTAACCATAAACCCATTAAAGGTAGCAACCATGTGTCATCATTTTTTATTTTTCGACTGTATTCATTTTGAGGCGGACTCTCCCTCTGCATGCACTCCAGGCTGGAGTGCAGTGGGTCAAGTTGGCACCACCTCCCAAGTTCAAGCAATCCTCATGCCTCAGCCTCCCAAGTAACTGGAACTATAGGTGCACATCACCATGCCCAGCTAACTTTTGTATTTTTTGTAGAGATGGGGTTTCACTGTGTTGGCCAGGCTGGTCTTTAATTCCTGACCTTAAGTGATCTGTGCACCTCAGCCTCCCAAAGTGCTGGGATTACAGGAGAGGCATGAGCCGCTGCACCTGGTTGTGTCTTCAGCATCTTTGTAGGCCCCAGTTTTGCCCCACATAATGCCTTACACCTGGTAGATGCCAAACATGTGCTTGTCACATGAATTAAATCTCACAAGAGTAAATGAAAGACTTTGAAGACACAGTTTTGAACAATAAGCAACTGTGATCAGGGATATTAGAATGGTTGTCCTTAACGAAAGTTCTTTCTTCTGCAAGATTGAGGAGGTAAGTTGTGCAGCTCTGATGGAACCCAGAAGGACAGCAGAAACATAAGGTGATTTTGATTTCATGAGCTCTGAGGATAACTTTTTTTTTTTTTAAGGTATGTTTCCTTTTCTATCTCCTTTAATCATAGTTCACTGTAATGAACAAAGTGGATTGGACATTCTTTTTCTATTTTTATTTTCATTTTAGATTCAGTGGGTACATATGCAGGTGTTACAAGGGTCTATTGCATGGGGCTGAGGTTTGGGCTCCTTTTGACCCATCACCCAGATAGCGAACATAGTATCCAGTAGGAAGTTTTTCAGCCCTTGCCCCCTCCCTCCTTTTGGAGTCCCCAGTGTCTACTGTTCTCATCTTTATGAATATTCTTTCTAACTAATAAAAGTTTTCTTGTCATGCCAATGACTATATTGGTTTTTTACCAAGTAGAAAATGACATACAGTGTCAAGAATGAATTTTTCAAGGCACAAGGGTTCTAAACCCTCCTCGTGCTCATTGTAACCCTGAAGACAATGTAGCTCTGACTTGGATGGCATATAAAATGTCTGATGGTTCTTCCTTCCCTCTCTGTCTGCCTGACATGCAGGAACACCTTGAAAGTTGGAATTGTAAGCTCTTTGAGCTCAGTAACTGGGTTATAAATTATATACAATATATGAACAAAGCCTAGTTAAATTTTAACTGCTATGATTTTATCTACTACCAGTCACAAAGATATAAATGCCCCTTATACCTACTCGTCTGTAAGCAGATAATTCCTCTATCTTGCTCATTAAATACATTGAGTCCCCCTTGGAATTTTTCTTTGGGTAGTTTTTAGTTTATTGTCTGTCTGTTTGTCACTAGAATGTAAGTTTCATGACAGCAAAGGTATTGTCTGTTTTGTTCAACTGTTATGTCCCTAAAGCCTGCCACAGTGCCTGGTGCTCAATAAATACCATATGTTGAATAAATGAATGAATGAATAAGTAAGCATTGTTCTGGTTGTGGATTTAAAAGTCTTTTGTATTAACCTGAATATCTTACATACACACACACAAATATGACTCTGCAGTGACCTTCCCTCCCCTTCTGCCCTTCCTCACCAGCTCATCACATGCACTAAGTAATTGTTAGCTGTGCATAAGGATCCATCTGGCTTTCACTGGAGAGAAAATGAAAATACTTTGCTTTTACAAAAACTTATGTGGGGAACTTACGTCTCAAAAAAGATGTTTGTAATACCAAAGTGTATTTTGTTTTATTAAATCCAGATTGTTGGGTGGAGTCCCTTAGCTAAAAGTCACTCTCAAGCAAAATGAATTGCTTGTTATTCTCACAAAGAATTTACAGGAAGCAATTTGTAAAGGTTGCCATCAGGCTGAAGTCATTGCTGGCACTTGGAATCACTGTGTCATCAACCTCAGAGCAATCATTTAACCTGGGTCTGCTCAGAGAAATCAACATAACGCAAGGAAAATTGAATTCTACTGCCTCAGATTACAATCACTTTTTACATTATTCCAATTTGATCATGGAGTTTAAAATATTTGCTATATCAGTTTCTCTTGTCTTGCCACCATGTAGAAATGTCTTTTTACCTGTGCTTGATGCTCATCCTGTCATTACCTACTAGTTCAGAAATAGCTTTAAAAAACCTACTCTATCCTCTTTGTGCTCAGGAGTTGCTGTAGGAATAGCTAGGAAATGAACAGTTTGCCATCTATTCAGGCCCATTTCATCCAGTAGCTTACCTGCTGGTCAAATAGCAAAAATAATTCTATTCCTCTTGAGTGAACTATCCTCCAATCTGACAGATGGGAGAATTATTGTAGGTAGGCCTATGAGGGCCTCATTATAGCAGGGAAACACTGAATCCTGGCATGAAATGAAGATGGACAGGCCTGTGCTCCCAATTTCTCCCACTGTGTTTATTGTCATCACGGTAGGAAAATAGGACTAAAAAGATGGGAACAGATTCATCATTAGTAAATGTTAGATCAGTTCCCTATATTTCTAAAACCAGTTTCCAGCACCAAATTGGAAAACAAGGTTTTAACAAAACCACAATGATCATTTTTAAACCTTATCCAAAAAAATGATAATTCATTTACTAATTCTGCAAAAATATATGGAATGCTGTGAGCAATCAGCACAAAGTAGACCCTGAAAATAACACAGAAACATTGTACTGCACAGAATCCTCAACCAAGTGATTTTGAATGAGTGTTTTCCTTACTATATACATTGAGAACAATCATTTACTGACTTTTAGATCCCTTGACTGTCTCAGATGGAAGATGCAGAACCATCAAGTGTAAGTGCTTCAGGATGATGCTGCAATTATTCTAGAAAGAGACTGAAAAGAAGTATGTGGTTCTCTCTCCTCTCCAAACACAACCACAGCGTTCGTTTAGCAGCTGAGATTGCTGTTTAGAAGTCTTGTCATCCAGCCACTCTGCTTTTTGGACCTCCCAAGTTGAATAAGATTTCTTAATTGAGTCAAGCCATACATCTGCTGACTGTCTCAGACCAGTGTGGCCTGTTGGCTGCTTTCATCCTCCAACAGCTCATGCTTATGGTGGGACTTGATGTGGCCCAATAACACTTCCATAGCCCACCTGTCATTCCTATCACTTCTCCATTCCACAACTGATGAGACAGCTTCCTGTCTATGGTTCTTACGCATCTGGGCCAAAGAAATTAATTTGCACTCACTATTCATAGTTGCAGCTAATTGGACTCTAGGGTCACTTTTTTGTCTCATCAGATAATCAAAGTCTACTTAGTTAATTATTGCAATACTTGGTCAACGGATATCTATTGGAAACGTACTATGTGCTCAGTACTGTGCAAAGTGAGTAGGATACAACAGACCATACAAGTTTTAGTAACCTAAAGCAATTAATAATATACTTCTCTAATTTCTTCCTAGTTTTGCTATTTTTAATTTTTGCTTTTTTTTTTGAGACAGGGTTGCACTCTGTCATGCAGGCTGGAGTGCAGTGACACAATCGTGGCACACTGCAGCCTCAACCTCCGGGGCTCTAGCGATCCTCCCACCTCAACCTCCTGTGTAGCTGGGACTATAGGCACTCGTCACCATGCCCAGGTAATTTTTCTGGTTTTTGTAGAGATGGGTTTCGCCATGTTGCCCAGGTTGGTCTTGAACTCCTGAGATCAAGAGATCTGCCCACTTTGGCTTCCCAAAGTGCTGGGATTACCAGCAGCTATTTTTTTTTTTTTTTTGAGATAGAGTCTTGATCTGTCTCCCAGGCTGGAGTGCAGTGTTGCGATCTCAGCTCACTGCAACCTCTGCCTCTCGGGTTCAAGTGATACTCCCACCTCAGCCTCCAGGGTAGCTAGGATTACAGGTATGCATCACTGCGCCTGGCTAATTTTTGTATTTTTAGTAGAGATGGGGTTTCACCACATGGGCTAGGCTGGTCTTGAACTCCTGACCTCAAGTGATCTGCCCACCTCAGCTTCCCAAAGTGCTGGGATTACAGGCCTGAGCCAACACTCCAGCCATCTAAAATAATTTAATTCAAAGATCTAATGAATGTCTCCTATAAATGTGTATTTTCAAATCTTCATTATTTTATGTTGTATTTTGTCATTTATTTAATCCTTGTGTATAACAGTCTATTTCTGGGGTTTCTCTTCTCTTTCCTTGACATATTGTTATTTTACTTGCTCATTTTCCTGTCTCTTTTTTAGAATATTTTTATCTTCATCTCTTTATTTTCCTAGATGAATATTATAACATTCTTCTAAATTCTAAAAAGAATCTCATTGTGATTTTGTTTGAGATTGAATTCATTTTTTTAAATAACATCAAGAGTTGACACATTTATAATATTTTATTCTTCCTGGATATTATGACCCAACAAGTTTATATTATTTTATTATTTACAATAGCAATAAAATACGTAAAAAGAGAAGTAGACTTAATAAGATGGTATCTCACTGTGGTTTTGATTTGCATTTCTCTGATGATCAGTGATGTTGAGCTTTTTTTCATATGTTGGTCGTATAAATGTCTTCTTTTGAGAAGTATCTGTTCACATTCTTTGGTAACTTTTTGATGTGGTTGTTTTTTTTTTCTTGTAAATTTGTTTAAGTTCTTGTAGATTCTGGATATTAACCCTTTGACAGATGGATAGATTGCAAAAATTTTCTCCCATTCTGTAGGTTGCCTGTTCACTCTGATGATAATTTCTTTTGCTGTGCAGAAGTTCTTTAGTTTAATTAGATCCCGTTTGTCAATTCTGGCTTTTGTTGCCATTGCTTTTGACACTTTAGTCATGAAGTTTTACTCATGTCCTGAATAGCATTGCCTAAGTTTTCTTCTAGGGTTTTTATCTTTTGGGTTTTACATTTAAGTCTTTAATCCATCTTGAGTTAATTTTTGTATAAGGTGTGAGGAACGGGTCCATTTTCAGTTTTCTGCATATGGCTAGCCAGTTTTCCTAGCACCATTTACTGAATAGGAGAGCCTTTCCCCATTGCTTGTTTTTGTCAAGTTTGTCGAAGATCAGATCATTGTAGACGTGTGGTTATTTCTGAGGTCTCTGTTCTGCTCCATTGGTCTATAAATCTGTTTTGGTACCGGTACAATGCTGTTTTGGTTACTGTAGCCTAGTAGTATAGTTTGAAGTCAGGTAGCATGATGCCTCCAGCTTTGTTCTTTTTGCTTAGTATTGTCTTGGCTCTATGGGGTCTTCTTTGATTCTATGTGAAATTTAAAATAGTTTTTTCTAATTCTTTGGAGAATGCAATGGTAGTTTGATGGGAATAGCACTGAATTGATAAATTTGGGCAATATGGCCATTTTCACGATATTGAGAAGGCACATCTCTATAACATCATCTCAGATATTTCCTCTCATGCCTTAAGCTAATTGGAAACACAGTGAGGAAAGAAGAGTAGCACAAAGTTTGGGATCAAACATTGCTATATGGAAAAGTTGGCCTTTCATAAATTTAATAGCTATGACTAAATTTTGCTCTTAGTGTTTTGGCTAAGATCTAGTAATTGTGGTACTATTATTAAAATTGAATTAGAAACTGGAAATGTATTTGTCATAAGCCTCAAATGTATTTGTCTAAAACCTCAGGTAGACATTGCTATAACTATCACAAAATTATAGTTTGAATGTCAAGTTTCCTCCAAAAATAGTATTTCATGTTGATCTAAAAGGTGATGTAGCTAGTAAGGAATAAATTATGATTTTGAATAACAATATCAAGAATGTTCATTCTTCTAATGTGCTAGCTTCTAGAAAAGCTACTGAGAGTCAACATTATATGAGAAACTGACTTTTTCCACAAATAAGATGGTATAATAAATTCAGAATTGAATTCATAACTATGGATCAAATATCCAAATTTCCCTAGCAATGACTACAAACACCATATTAAATAAAATATATAAATGTTATATAATATAAAACTTTGTTGAGGTTATGTATAAACTAACCTATTAATTTATTGACTAGGGCAACACAGTAACACATCATGTGACTTTAGATTTCCTAGAGTATAAATGTTTTATAAACATTTCCCATTGTCATTTCTTCCTATTTTAAATGAAGTAAATTAAAATGTGAAGGAACACATTTATCAAGGTCATAAATTGCAGAAGGGCTTCTTTGGAGTGTTGGTTTAGCACAAGGGCTTAGAGCAGAAGTTTTGGAGTAAGGCATACTGGGGTACAAAGCCTGGTTCTGCCCATCATTCTTTAAAAGCATTTAGTGGCCGGATGTAGTGGCTTACACCTGTAATCCCAGCACTTTGGGAGGTCAAGATGGGAGAAATGTTTGAGGCCAGGAGTTTGAGACCAGCCCGGGCAACATAATGAGACTGTCTCTACAAAAAAATTTTTTAAATGAGCTGAGCATGGTGGCACACACCTATGGTCACAGCTACTTGTAGGCTAAAGGCAGGAGGATTCTTGAGCTTGAGAAGTCGAGGTTGCAGTGACCTGGGTGACAGAGCAAGACCCTGTCTCAAAAAAAAAAAATTAGTGAGTTATAGACACTGGGGATATAACAGTACACAAAACAGAACATATCCCTGATCTCATGGAGTTTACATTTTAGTACCACTTATTAGTCACTGTGTTTAGAAAGACTTTATATATATAGGGGCTTCAACTTCCTCATTTGCAAGTGAGAATAATAGTATTTGCCTCATAGAATCATTTTAAAAATTAAATGAGACAACGTATGTAAAGCATCTAGCTCATGTAAGAACTCAATAACTGGTAGCTGGTTTTCGTATTTTAAACATCTGCTTTTAAGAAAAATTGATAGAGATATTCATGGTAGAAAAGGATAACATTTAAATAATTTATAATCTTATTATCTAGAGATAACTGCTGTAGTATTAATATTTTAATATTTACTTCTAGATCTTCTACAATGCATATATTTTTAAAAAAATAATCCTATGTCCATTTCACTCAATTGCCCTTTAGAAGGGTTGAACCAGTGTATACTCCCACCAGTCATATGTGGGAGTGCCTGTCTTTCTCTGGGGAGATTTAACATCAATTGAACACTTTTTGAAAGAATGCTGCCCTTATTATACCATGCAAATTTTCCTATAGCTATTGACTATCACTTCCAAGTAAAAAAATAAGACCACCAGGTCCATGTCATAAGTAGAGAACTTGACATGGTGTCCTTCTCCTCCTCTTCCTCTTTCTTCCTCCTCCTCCTCCTCCTTTCTTTCTTCTTCTTTTAAGAGAGATAAAGTCTCTCTCTCTCTCTGTCACCCAGGTTGGAGTACAGTGGCATGATCATAGCTCACTGCAGCCTCAAACTCCTGGGCTCAAGCGATCCTAAAAACAGTGTCTTCTAAAGCTATGTATGGACTAGAATCATAACCAGGGCCAGAAAACCATCAGGGCACCAAGAAGTTATACTCTTTGCCTCCCTCTCACAACCCTCATCAGCAGACTCATACCATTTCTGCTTCTTTAAGTGCACCTGCTGACCCCGTCTTCCAGAGCCTGGTTTCCAGCCTACACAAGGCCTTTGGTGGCCACTTCATGACATTTTGGTCCAGCTCTTATGGTTATTTAACCTCACTTCAGTTTTTCGATCCCAAATTCCTGAACGAGGAGTCTGATTGACCCAGCCTATCTTCTCCTGATAGTTGAGGTTATGTATAACTAACCTATTAATTATATTATAAACATTTCCCATTGTCATTTCTTCCTATTTTAAATGAAGTAAATTAAAATGTGAAGGAACACATTTATCAAGGTCATAAATTGCAGAAGGGCTTCTTTGGAGTGTTGGTTTAGCACAAGGGCTTAGAGCAGAAGTTGCCAGGTGACAAGGAGACACGTTAGATTGGGGGCACAAATACAGGTAGATAGCATGAAAGATTTCTTTTGCAATGATGGAACAGCTGTATCTTGATTGTAATGGTGGTTACACAAATTTATATAAGGGATAAAATTGCATAGAATCAGGCACACATGCACACACCCATGTACATGCAAATGAATGCAGGTTAAACAATGGTGACAACTGAGTAACATAGCAACTGTGATGGGTACATTAATAGTAATGTGCCAATGTCAAGTCAGTACATGCAAATCTGGAGTCACTGAACAGCCTTGGCTCAAGTACCTATCCTTTAATCTGATCAGCTGTGGCCAGGGGACGGAGTCGTGATATAGAGCATGACCATTAGAGCATCTGGGGGTGTGGGCAGGGAAGGACATATGAGAAGGGAGGCATATCTGGAACATTCTAACCAAGGATCTTTGCCAGGATAAGGGGTAGTCTAATAGAAATAATTTTGATGGTCAAATACTTGGAGGATATTTTAATGGTTTATTCAGGTAATAGTTTAGGATATTTGATATTTAAACTGCTCCCTCACATGGAGAATGTATAGTTACCATTTCTAGAGTAAGCAAAGTGTACTAGAAAAAATCATACTCTTAAATCAGATGATTTTATAGCAACTTATAGCAAATACTCAGTATTATGTACAAATAATAGAAGGTTTAAAGATCAGGTTACCTGTCATTCTGCTGCCTTGAAAATAGATTTTCTGCTTTCTTGAACTACCCATTTCATCAGCAGTAAGAGCTTCCCTTTGTAGTCTGAAGTTATGGAGATGACATTTGTCTTTAAAATGTAGGAACTAATCCTAACTGGTGGTGTGATTTTTCATCTTTTGATTCTGCTTAGCGTACTGGGTCATCACTGTATCAAAGAGCTTCTGAATGTGGGCTAAAATAATGACTGAACTCAAAGTCACATAGCTTTGAATATAATCCTGTATCTACAAAATCAAATATCTTCCTTAGGGCCTAGTTCTGATTTTTGTCTTATACAAATGAATTGGTGGGAGAAAGTATTTGCAAACAACATATTCAATAAAGGCTTTACATCAAGAATATATATAAACATCTCAAAACTCAACAGTAAAAACCAAACAATTCAATTTTTAAATGAGCAAAAACATAAACATTTCACAGAAGGCAGTGTAGGAGAGGCAAATAAGCACATCCCAACATGATCAATATCATTAGTCATTACAGAAGTGGAAACTGAAACCACAATGAGGCATCACTACACACCTATTGGAATGGATAAAGTGAAAACATATTGATAATAACAGAAGCTGGCAAGGATCCAGAGAAACTGGGTCATACATTGCAGGTGAGATTGTAAAATGGTACAGCCCCTCTGGAAAGGAGGCATATTCTAACAAAACTAAACATGTGACTCAGCAGTTGAGCACTCTTGGGCATGTATTCTAGAAAAATGAAAACTAATGTTCACACAAAAATCTGAATGCAGATGTTTACTACAGCATTATTTGTGTAGCAAAATACTAGAAATAACCCAAATGACCTTTAATGGTTGAATTATTGAACAAACCCTGGTACATTAATACCATGGAATGCCACTCAGCAATCAAAAGGAATGAATTATTGATACATGAAACAACCTGCATGAACCTCAAGGGTGTTATGCTTAGTGAAAAAAGTCAATCTCAAAAGGTTCCATGCAGTAAGACTCCATGTAAATAACATGTTTGAAGTGAAAACAACTAGAGATTGAGAACAGATTAGCAGTTGCCAGGTGACAAGGAGACACGTTAGATTGGGGGCACAAATACAGGTAGATAGCATGAAAGATTTCTTTTGCAATGATGGAACAGCTGTATCTTGATTGTAATGGTGGTTACACAAATTTATATAAGGGATAAAATTGCATAGAATCAGGCACACATGCACACACCCATGTACATGCAAATGAATGCAGGTTAAACAATGGTGACAACTGAGTAACATAGCAACTGTGATGGGTACATTAATAGTAATGTGCCAATGTCAATTTCTTGGTTTTGATATTATACTATCCCTCTATGAGGTGCCATCATGTAGGGCACATGGGATTCCTTATACTACATTTGCAACTTCCTATGATTCTAAAATTATTTCAAAATAAGGTTTTAAAAATGAATTGCAATCATTATATAGTTATCATACCTTCTTTCTTTTATCAACTATTTTAAAGGATATTTAAGAATTGGATTTGCCAAAGTTAATGATGCTGCTATTTTAAAAACAAGCTTGTCCAAAAGGAGTATTATATTTTTAAGTAGTCATCTTGCAAGTCTGACCACTGATGCAAATGTCTGGGTCACTGCATATACAATGTTTTAGAAAAACTCTTTTATAACCACCTTCAGAGATTAGCTATAGGCAAGTATGAAACCTTTTATTTTATAGGACACTCTTTTAAGCTAAGCTATTTTCTTCCCACATCCTTTTACACAAATGGGGCACTATAAGAAAAAGGAGAAGAAAGTCCATCTGTTTATTCAAATCCAAAGAAGGTCGTTCCTTTCTTTCAGTCACCAGAAATCTGTGCTGTGAACTTTTCAAATGTGGAACATTGTTCGATGTGATGAAGGATTGTAAATTTTCTTCATGTTAATTCTGTTCGTTGTTGCCAAGACTTGGGGTATTTGAAAGAACTTGAACCAGCATTCATTTATTTTAAAGCAGTTAAATAGCTAAGTCATGGAAACATTTCATTTTTTTAAACTGACATTCTGTTTGCTCTTTGGTCTCTTGGGAATGAAACGCCCCTAAGAGATGCAGCTCTATCATTGCTCACAAGACTGTGTTTTCTTACTAATGGGATCAGAAGCTGAGAAAGGAAAAACAAATACATCATTTATTTGTTCAAGGAAGTGCAGATATTGAGACTCAAACTGACCATGTGGATTTTACAGAAATTGCGTGAAGCACTCATTCATTTCCTATTGAAGAGCTACTCTTGGCTCCATGGAATCACAGATTTTGAAGTATCATATGACTGTAGTAGAAGTAAAGTCACAATTTCAAAAGAGATTTACAAATTTTGATGAGCATGATTCATGCTATGAGTTTCTTCAATTGCCCTTAGATCATAAACTCTAAATTAATATACGTTTTCTCTAGTCAAGTTGCTCAATTTTAAGAAAAACTCAATCTCTGAAATTTTAGAGGCAAGCATATGAATCCGAGTATTATAGTACATTTTATGGCTATGGGACCAATTCTGGCTAATATTTGGATTTATCTGGTTGTTAAAAAGTATATCTTTTTAAGAAGAAACTACTGAAATGAAAGGAAAAAAGTGGCCGGGCTCGGTGGCTCATGCCTGTAATCCCAGCACTTTGGGAGGCTGAGGCAGGCGGATCACCTGAGATCAGGAGTTCAAGACGAGCTTGGCCAATGTGTCGAAACCCCCTCTCTACTAAAAATACAAAAATTAGCCAGGTGTGGTGGCGTGTGCCTGTAATCCCAGATACTCGGGGGGCTGAGGCAGGAGAATCTCTTGAACTTGGGAGGCGGAAGTTGCAGTGAGCCGAGATCCTGCCACTACATTCCAGCCTGGGCAACAAGAGTGAAACTCCATCTAAAAAAAAGCTGCTACACTTGATGTTAATCTAGAATCCAAATTGAAACCAAATATACTTGTAATTTTAGACTAGATCTGTGGGCTTATACCTGTGTACTTTGGAAGAATAAATTGTTATTCAGATTTAGAACTATGTTTATATTACTGGTCAAAACTCTTCTTTATTCTCTTCTTTCTTCTCCTTCTCCTCCTCCTCCTCCTTTTCCTCCTTTTTCTTACAGCTGTAATCCCAGCACTTTCTTATAGCTAGGCCTCCTAGTGAGAAGCTCAGATACCCTTGGATAAGATGAATATTCTCTATGCATTCTTCTAATTTGAAAGTTTTAAATTCTGGACCACAGACTGATAAATTTCAAAGTCAACCAAGCAAACCAGATCAGGAACAATTATTAACCAATGATTCAAGACTAGAGATTTGGAAATTGCAATTTTCCATTAGAATATGTGATATCATAACTTTTAAAACTGATTTTAAAAAAGATATGGTTTAAGCAGCAAATGATGTTTGTACTATAATTATCCATAAGGTAGTGCTGAGTTATGCTGGTTTCTTAAGCAAAGTTTATGCTCTCTTCAAGAGTTTCATGCTTAAGTAAGAGAACTCTCCCATGGACCCATACATGAAGTCAGGTGAAGAGAATCGTGCTTTTCTGTCATTAGGTCACAGAGAGAGATGAGGTAGCTGAGGGCAGGTCTAGCTGGCTGGGATGTAGTGAGGAACACATGTAAGGCTGGAGGGGAAAAAAGTACCAGAAGTGTTATCCTGGAAGAGGTCACAGGAAAGAAAACGTGAATACTAATTCAGTAGAAGAGATGAATGATTAGGAACCAAGACAGGGTGAAATCGAGGATGGCTGAGGAAACAGGTAAGCTGAGAATGAGAAGTAACTTTCTTGGAGTGGAAAGGTAGATGAACTCCAGGAAAGGCACCGATGTCTGTGGTGGTGTCCATTTGCGTGGGTGGGCCGAGATCCAAAACAGAATGTGCATCATATCTGAAGGCTCCACTGTTGTTTTGTTCTAAAAGACATACAGCTTTAGGCTCTGGTACCAATTAAATCCCTAAATTTTGTAATTGTTTTTGCAGTTCACACAAATCCATAAACAAAGTTAGGGTTCAAAATTCTTGTTTAGGATTTGGGGGAGTCACAGTTTATTTCAGTTCTGCTCAGCTTTTAATGGCAAATTCCCATAAAATATATTTTGTACAATTGACCTTGTCTGTTATATCCCTTTGTATATATTCATTTTATTTTTATTGCAAACTAACTCTGTGAATATGGAACTATTTATGGAATATATACATAAGTAATTTGTAAGGTAGAAAGTGAAAATCTCCAACTACTCACATACACTCCACACCCCACTACCAATTTACATACCCATTCTCAAAAGGTAGGCACCATCAAAGTTTTGACATCTTTCTAGACTTTTTTCAAAGAACATTCAGGCACATACGTTGTTTGTTTTCACAAAAATAAAATCATACTTTACATATTTATCCATAACTTTATACTTAATAATTCATCAGACTTACCTCTAATCTTTAAAACTCTATAGAAGTTTTCATTTTATGACGATTTCAGCATCTGTTAAATCATTGCCCTATTGTTGGACATTTAGATTGTTTTATATTTTTAGTGATTACAAATAAAGTTCCTTACACATATATCCTTATACATTTGTGCAAATATTTCTATAGGATGTAAATCTGAAACTATGAGTTTAAAATAATTTTGATAGTTATTGTCACATTGTAATAATAATTATTTGCCGGTTGTCACTCCAAATTGCTTGTCCCAATTCACTCTGTACTAGAAGTCTATGAGTTCTGTTCCTGCATATTCTAGGCAAACCTGGACTTTTTTGATGTTTAGTATTTGGTACTTTGACAGAGAAAGATAGAATCTCATCTTTAATTTGCATTTTCCTAATAGCCAGTGAAGCTGAACACCTTTTCGTATGCTTATTAGGTATTAGCATTTTATTCTTTTGTGAACTACTTCTTCATATTCTTTGCCTTTGTTCCTACTGGGTGTTTGTTATTTATTTATTTGTTTTTTTGTTTATATTCATTGGAGTTGTTTTATACCAGGTGTAGTAATACTTCTGTTATAAACGTCTTTTACAGAAGTTTTATATCTTTATATAGTCATCTGGACTTTTTTTCCTTTGTGGCTTCTGAATTTTGTCTTATTTAGGGAGACCTTTCCACCCCAAGATGGTAAAAAATATTTCCTGTATTTTATTCTAGAGTTTTTACAGTTTTGCCTTTTTACATTTAGCTATTTAATCCCTTGAATTTAGTTTTTAAAATGTGTTTAATGAAAAGAACTCAAATTTTTTTCTTCCAAATAAAAATCCATTCATCCCCAAACTATTTATTAATTAGTCTATTCTTTCCACAATGCTTGAAGTGACATATTTTTCATATACTAAATATTGAATTTATTTGGTTCTGTTTCTGAACACTATTATATTTAATTGCTCTATTTCTGTACCAATACTCCACTATTTTGACTACAGCCTTATAGTAAGTTTTGATACCTGAGGAATTGTTTCTTTATTTTTATTCTTGTAACTTGCTTCTAATTGTTGCTAATTTACTATCCAAATGAACTTGAGAATTAGTTTGCCAAGTTTCATTTAAAAAATTCAAGACCAGCCTGGCCAACATGGAGAAACTCCATCACTACTAAAAATACAAAAATTAGTCGGGCGTGGTGGCAAGTGCCTGTAATCCCAGCTGCTCTGGAGGCTGAAGCAGGAGAATCACTTAAACCCGGGAGGTGGAGGTTGCAGTGAGCCAAGATTGCGCCGCTGCACTCCAACCTGGGCTACAAGAGTGAAACTCCCTCAAATAAATAAATAAATAGGAGCTTTTGAATTTGAGGTGACTTAGCTTTACAAATTGAACCCTGCCATTTATAATCATGACATGTTTTCCTCTGTATCTGGGTCTTTTTTTTTTTTTTTTTGGAAACAGGGTCTCCCTCTGTTTGCAGTGGCCTGATCACAGCTCATTGCAATTTCTGCCTCCTGGGTTCAGGAGTTCCTCCCATCTCAGCCTCCCTAGTAGCTGGGACTACAGGTGTGCACCACCACATATCTGGGTCTTTTAAAATAATTTCTAGAAAGTTTTATAGTTTCTTTTATCTCTTGCATATTTTTGGGTAAGGTTGTTCCATTGATAGTTTCATTGGTAATATAAATGCGGTCTCTTTTCATTATTTCTTATTGGTTACTATTATTGTCTATTAGTAATTTGTATATTAATATTACATGTCTCCTTCTTACTGAAATCTCTTATTGGTTCTAATACTTTGTCGATCAATTCTTTTGTACCTTTTTTATTATACTTTAAGTTCTAGGGTACATGTGCAGAACATGCAGGTTTGTTATATAGGTATACACATGCCATGGTGGTTAGCTGCACCCATCAATCCATCATCTACATTAGGTATTTCTCCTAATACTATCCCTCCACTAACCCCCAACCCCCTGACAGGCCCCAGTATGTGATGTTCCCCTCCCTGTGTCCATGTATTCTCATTGTTCAACTCCCACTTATGAGTGAGAACATGCACTGTTTGGTTTTCTGTTCCTGTGTTAGTTTGCTCAGGATAATGGTTTCCAGCTTCATCCATGTCCCTGAAAAGGACATGAACTCATCCTTTTTTATGGCTGCATAGTATTACATGGTATATATGTGCCACATTTTCTTCATCCATTCTATCATTGATGGGCATGTGGATTGGTTCCAAGGCTTTGCTATTGTGAACAGTGCCACAATAAATATACATGTCCATGTGTTTTTATAGTAGAATGATTTATAATCATTTGGGTATATACCCAGTAATGGGATTGCTGGGTCAAATGGTATTTCTAGTTCTAGATCCTTGAGGAATCATCACACTGTCTTCCACAAGGTTGAACTAATTTACACTCCCACCAACAGTGTAAAAGCATTCTTTCTCCACATCCTCTCCAGCATCTGTTGTTTCCTGACTTTTAATGATCGCCACTCGAACTGGCGTGAGATGGTAACTCATTGTGGTTTTGATTTGCATTTCTCTAATGACCAGTGATGATGAGCTTTTTTTCATGTTTGTTGGCTGCATAAATGTCTTTTGAGAAGTGTCTGTTCATATTCTTTGCCTACTTTTTGGTAGGGTTGTTTGTTTTTTTCTTGTAAATTTGTTTAAGTTCTTTGTAGATTCTGGATATTAGCCCTTTGTCAGATGGATAGATTGCAAAATTTTTCTCCCATTCTGTAGCTTGCCTGTTCACTCTGATGATAGTTTCTTTTGCTGTGCAGAAGCTCTTTAGTTTAATTGGATCCCATTTGTCAATTTTGGCTTTTGGTGCCATTGCTTCTGGCGGTTTAGTCATGAAGTTTTTGCCCATGCCTATCTCCTGAATGGTATTGCCTAGGTTTTCCTCCAGGGTTTTTATGGTTTTAGGTCTTATGTTTAAGTTTTTAATCCATCTTGAGTTAATTTTTGTATAAGGTGTAAGGAAGGGGTCCAGTTTCAGTTTTCTGCATATGGCTAGCCAGTTTTTCCAACACCATTTTTTAAATAGGGAGTCCTACCACCATTGCTTGTTTATGTCAGGCTTGTCAAAGATCAGATCATTGTAGATGTATGGTGTTATTTCTGAGACCTCTGCTGTGTTCCATTGGTCTATAAATCTATTTTGGTACCAGTACCATGCTGTTTTGTTTCCTGCAGCTTTGTAGTATAGTTTGAAGTTAGGTAGTGTGATGCCTCCAGCTTTGTTCTTTTTTCTTAGGATTGTCTTGGCCATGTGGGCTCTTTTTTGATTCTACATGAAATTTAAAGTAGTTTTTCAAATTCTGTGAAGAAAGTCAATGGTAGCTTGATAGAGATAGCATTGAATCTATAAATCACTTTGGGCAGTATGGCCATTTTCATGATATTGATTCTTCCTATCCATGAGCACGGAATGTTTTTCCATTTGTGTCCTCTCTTATTTCCTTGAGCAGTAGTTTGTAGTTCTCCTTGAAGAGATCCTTCACATCCCTTGTAAGTTGTATTCCCAGCTATTTTATTCTCTTTGTAGCAATTGTGAATGGGAGTTCACTCATGATTTGACTCTCTGTTTGTCTATTAGTGGTGTATAGGAATGCTTGTGATTTTTGGCACATTGATTTTGTATCCTGAGACTTTGCTGAATTGCTTATCAGCTTAAGGAGATTTTGTGCTGACATGATGGGGTTTTCTTTTTTTTTTTTTTTTTTTTGAGACGGAGTCTCGCTCTGTCCCCCTGGCTGGAGTGCAGTGGCGCGATCTCTGCTCACTGCAAGCTCTGCCTCCCGGGTTCCCGCCATTCTCCTGCCTCAGCCTCCCGAGTAGCTGGGACTACAGGCGCCCGCAACCGCGCCCGGCTAATTTTTTGTATTTTTAGTAGAGACAGGGTTTCACCGCGGTCTCGATCTCCTGACCTTGTGATCCACCCGCCTTGGCCTCCCAAAGTGCTGGGATTACAGGCGTGAGCCACCGCACCCGGCCGGGGTTTTCTAAATATACAATCGTATCATCTGCAAACAGAGGCAATTTGATTTCATTGCTTCCTATCTGAATACCTTTATTTCTTTCTCTTGCCTGATTGCCCTGGCCAGAACTTCCAATACTATGTTGAATAGGAGTGGTGAGAGAGGGCATCCTTGTCTTGTGCAGGTTTTCAAAGGGAATGCTTCCAGCTTTTGCCCATTCGGTATGATATTGGCTGTGGGTTTGTCATAAATAGCTGTTGTTATTTTGAGATATGTCCCATCAATACCTAGTTTATTGAGAGTTTTTAACATGAAGCAGTGTTGAATTTTATTGAAGGCCTTTTCTGCATCTATTGAGGTAATCGTGTGGTTTTTGTCATTGGTTCTGTTTATGTGATGGATTACGTTTATTAATTTGCATATGTTGAACCAGCCTTGTATCCCAGGGATGAAGCCAACTTGATTGTGGTAGATAAGCTTTTTGATGTGCTGTTGGATTTGGTTTGCCAGTTTTAGAGTTATTAAGAATTTTCGCATCAATGTTCATCAGGTATATGGGCCTGAAATTTTCTTTTTTTGTTGTATCTCTTCCAGGTTTTGGTATCAGGATGATGCTAGCCTCATAAAATGAGTTAGAGATGAAACCCCCTTTTTTCTATTGTTTGGAATAGTTTCAGAAGGAATGGTACCAGCTCCTCTTTATACCTTTGGTAGAATTTGCCTGTGAATCCATCCAGTCCTGGAATTTTTTGGTTGCTAGGCTATTAATTACTGCCTCAATTTCAGAACTTGTTATTGGTCTATTCAGGCATTCAGCTTCTTCCTGGTTTAGACTTGGGAGGGTGTATGTTTCCAGGAATGCATCGTTTCTTCTAGATATTCTAGTTTATTTGCGTAGAGGGATTTATAGTATTCTCTAATGGTCGTTTGTTTTTCTGTGGGATCAGTGGTGATATTCCCTTATCATTTTTTATTGTATCTATTTGATTCTTCTCTCTTTTCTTCTTTTTTAGTCTGGCTGGTGGTCTATCTATTTTGTTGATCTCTTCAAAAAACCAACTCCTGGATTCAAAGATTTTTTGAAGGATTTTTCATGTCTCTATCTCCTTCAATTCTGCTCTGATCTTAGTTATTTCTTGTCTTCTGCTAGCTTTTGAATGTGTTTGCTCTTGGTTCTCTAGTTCTTTTAATAATGTTAGGGTGTCGATTTTAGATCTTTCCTGATTTCTCTTGTGAGCATTTAGTGCTATAAATTTCCCTCTAAACACTGCTTTATCTGTGTCCCAGAGATTCTAGTATGTTGTGTCTTTGTTCTGATTGGTTTCAAATAACTTATTTATTTCTGCCTTAATTTCATTATTTACCCTGTAGTCCTTCAGGAGCAGGTTGTTCAGTTTCCATGTAGTTGTGTGGTTTTGAATGACTTTCTTAATCCTGAGTTCTAATTTGATTACTCTGTGGTCTGAGAGACAGTTTGTTATGATTCCTGTTCTTTTGCTTTTGCTCAGGAGTGTTTTACTTCCAATTATGTGGTCGATTTTAGAATAAATGTGATATGGTGCTAAGAAGAATGTATATGCTCCTGATTTGGGATGGAAAGTTCTGTAGATGTCTATTAGGTCTGCTTGGTCCAGAGCTGAGTTCAAGTCCTGGATATCCTTGTTAATTTTCTGTCTCATTGATCTAATATTGGCAGTGGGGTGCTAAAGCCTCCCACCATTATTGTGTGGGAGTCTAAGACTCTTTGTAGGTCCCTAGGAACTTGCTTTATGAATCTGGGTGCTCCTGTATTGGGTGCATATATATTTACAATAGTTAGCTCTTCTTGTTGCATTGGTCCCTTTACCATTATGTAATGCCCTTCTTTGTCTCTTTTGATCTTTGTTGGTTTCAGGTCTGTTCTTTGAGAGATTAGGATTGCAACCTCTGCTTTTTTTTTTTCTTTCCATTTGCTTGGTAAATATTCCTCCATCCTTTTATTTTGAGCCTATGTGTGTCTTTGCACGTAAGATGGGTCTACTGAATACAGCATGGTGATTTGACTCTTTATCCAATTTGCCAGTCTGAGTCTTTTAATTGGGGCATTTAGCCCATTTACATTTAAGGTTAATATTGTTATGTGTAAATTTGATCCTGTCATTTTGATGCTAGCTGGTTATTTTGCCCATTAGTTGATGCAGTTTCTTCACAGTGTTGATGATCTTTACAATTTGGTACATTTTTCCAGTGGCTGGGACAGATTTTTCCTTTCCATGTTTAGTGCTTCCTTCGGGAGCTCCTGTAAGGCAGGCCTGGTGGTGGCAAAATCTCTTAGCATTTGCTTGTGTGTAAAGGATTTCATTTCTCTTTGCTTATGAAGCTTAGTTTGGCTGGATATAAAATTCTGGGTTGAAATTTCTAAGAATGTTGAATATTGGCTCCCACTCTCTTCTGGCATGCAGGGTTTCTGCAGAGAGAGCCACTGTTAGTCTGATGGGCTTCCCTTTGTGGGTAACCTGACCTTTTTCTCTGGCTGCCCTAAACATTTTTTCCTTTATTTCAACCTTGGTGAATCTGATGATTATGTGTCTCGGGGTTGCTCTTCTTGAGGAGTATCTTTGTGGTGTGCTCTGTATTTCCTGAATTTGAACGTTGGTCTCTCTTGATTGGTTGGGGAAGTTCTCCTGGATAATATCCTGACTAGTGTTTTCCAGCTTGGTTCCATTCTCCTTGTCACTTTTAGGTACACCAATCAGACGTAGGTTTGGTCTTTTCACATAGTCCCATATTTCTTGGAGATTTTGTTCGTTTCTTTTCATTCTTTTTTCTCTAATCTTGTCTTCACACTTTATTTCATTAAGTTGATCTTCAATCTCTGATATCCTTTCTTCCACTCAATTGATTTGGCTATTGATACTTGTGTATGCTTCACAAAGTTCTTGTGCTGTGGTTTTCAGCTCCATCAGGTCATTTATGTTGTTTTCTAAACTGATTATTCTAGTTAGCAATCCTCTAACCTTTTTTCAAGGTTCTTAGCTTCCTTGCGTTGGGTTAGAACATGCTCCTTTAGCTTGGAGGAGTTTGTTATTACCCACCTTCTGAAGCCTACTCTGTCAATTTGTCAAACTCATTATCCATCCAGTTTTGTTCCCTTGTTGGCGAGGAGTTGTGATTCTTTGGAGTAGAAGAGGCATTCTGGTTTTTGGAATTTTCAGCCTTTTTATGCTGGTTTCTCCCCATCTTCATGGATTTATCTACCTTTGGTCTTTGATGTTGGTGACCTTCAGATGGGGTTTCTTGTGGGCGTCCTTTTTGTTGATGTTGATGCTATTCCTTTCTCTTTATTAGTTTTCCTTCTAACAGTCAGGACCCTCTTCTGCCAGTCTGCTGGAGCTTGCTGGGGGTCCACTCCAGACCCTGTTTGCCTGGGTATCACCAGCAGCAGCTGCAGAACAGCAAAGATTGCTGCCTGTTCCTTCCTCTGGAAGCTTCATCCCAGAGGGGCACCCACCAGATGCCAGCCAGAGCTCTCCTGTATGAGGTATCTGTCGGCCCCTGCTGGGAGGTATCTCCCAGTCAGGAGACTTGGGGGTCAGGGACCCACTTGAGGTGGCAGTCTGATTCTTAGTGGAGTTCAAACACTGTGCTGGGAGATACGCTGCTCTCTGCAGAGCCGGCAGGCAGCGAGGATGTTTAAGTCTGCTGAAGCTGTGCCCACAGCCGCCCCTTTCCCCAGGTGCTCTGTTCAAGGGAGATGGGGGTTTTATCTGCAAGCCCCCAACTGGGGTTGCTGTCTTTTTTTCAGTGTTACCCTGCCCAGCGAATAGGAATCTAGAAAGGTAGTCTGGCTACAGTGGCTTTGCTGAGCTGTGGAGGGCTCTACCAAGTTGGAACTTCCCAGTGGCTTTATTTACACTGTGAGAAGAAAACTGCCTACTCAAGCCTCAGTAATGGTGGACGCCCCTCCCACCACCAAGCTTGAGCATCCCAGGTTGACTTCAGACTGCTGTGCTGACAGCGAGAATTTCAAGCCAGTGGATCTTAGCTTGCTGGGCCTGTGGGGGTAGGATCCACTGAGCTAGTCCACTTGGCTCCCTGGCTTCAGCCCCCTTCCAGGGTAGTGAAGAGTTCTTTATCGCTGGCATTCCAGGCGCCACTGGGGTATGGAAAAAAAAAAAAAAACTCCTGCAGCTAGCTCAGCATCTGCCCAAACGGCCTCCCAGTTTTGTGCTTGAAACCCAGGGCCCTGGTGGCATAGGCACCCAAGGGAATCTCCTGGTCTGTGGGTGGTGAAGACTGTGGGAAAAGCATAGTATCTGGGCCAGAGTGCACCATTCCTCACGGCACAGTCCCTCACGGCTTCCCTTGGCTAGTGGAGGCAGTTCCCTGACCCCTTGCGCTTTCCAGGTAAGGTGACGCCCACCCTGCTTTGGCTCGCCCTCCATGGGCTGCACCCACTGTCTAACCAGTCCCAGTGACACAAGCCGGGTACTTCAGTTGGAAATGCAGAAATCATCTGCCTTCTGTGTTGATCTCTCTGGGAGCTACAGACTGGAGCTGTTCCTATTCAGCCATCTTGCCAGTCTCTAAACATAACATCTGTATCTTTCTTTAGATATATAATCATGGTAGTTTGTTTCCTCTATTCTAATATTCCCTCTCTTTTTATGTATTAACTGTCTGCAAAGAGAGAGAGAGAATTATTTTTCTTTGCTTCATAAGTTAGGGTTTCTAGGACACTGTTGAAAAATATTAAGATGATGCATTTTTGTCTTATACCTGACTCAAACAGGAATATCTGTCTAGTGCTTTAAGATTTAATATAAAGTTTGCTATAGACATCAGATACATACTCTATCAAATTAAGCAAGTTTTATTCTCTTCATAGCTTATGAAAATTTTTTCAAGAATTGGTGTTCCCTTTTCTGAATCTATCAAAAGGAGTAAATGACCTGTAATATATTTATATATATATATATTTTTAGACAGAGTTTTGCTTCTGTTGCCCAGGCCGGAGTGCAATGGCTGGATCTCAGTTCACTGCAACCTCCGCCTCCCAGGTTCAAGTGATTCTTCTGCCTAAGCACTGCCCTGCCTCACCCCACCCCACCCCACCCCACCTCGAATAGCTGGGATTACAGGTGCACACCACCAGGCCCGGCTAATCTAATTGTATTTTTAGTAGAGATGCAATTTCACTATGTTAGCCAGGCTGGTCTTGAACTCCTGACCTCAGGTGATCCACCCGCCTTGGCCTCCCAAAGTGCTGGGATCACAGGCATGAGCCATCACACCTGGCCTATATGAAGATATTGAATTAAAGTATTAAATGTTCTGATGTTGAACCATTCTTCCATTTCTAAATTCTATTTGATGATGATGTATTTTTTTCATATACTGCTATATTTAGATTTACTAATATTCAATTTAGATTCTTTGTATCTATATTCATGAATGAGGGCTATAGTTTCTTCTTTTTTTTCTTTTATTTTTGTTTGTTTTTAGTCTAAATATTATGTTAACCTCATAGAAGGGATTTGACAGATTTCTATCTCTTTCTAGTCTCCAAACCAGTTTAAATAATATAAGAAGTTTCTCAAATCTTCAAGGTTTGAGAAAATTTTCCCACAAAATCACCTAGACCTGGAACTTTGCAGGGAAGAATATGTTTGACTAACTTAAAAAGAAAAAACCTAAGAATATTGATTTTTTTTTTTTTACCTTATCTTGTGTATAATTTGACAGTTTTATATTTTATTAAAAATTCTTCAAGCTGAGCTTGGTGACTCATGCCTGTAATCCCAGCACTTTGGGAGGCCAAGGCGGGTGGATCACCTGAGGTCAGGAGTTCAAGACCACTCTAGGCAAAAAAGTGAGCCCTCATCTCTACAAAAAAAATAATAAAAGTTAGCAAGCTGTGGTAGCATGCACTCGTGGTCCCAACTACATGGGAGGCTGAGGCAGGACGATCCCTTGAGCCTAGGAAGTTGAGGCTGCGGTGAGCTGTGATTGTACTTACCACTGCACATGGGCTTGCGTAACAGAGTAAGACCCTGTCTCAGAAAAACAAAACAAAACAAAAAAAAACCCTTCTATTTCATCTAGTTTCTCAATATATTGTTATAAAGTTGTATATACGACTCTAATATTTTTCACATCTCCTGACTATGGTTATGCCACTATTCTATTATCAGTGCTGATATTGTGCTTTCTTTTTTATTAGAATTAGTAGAGGTTTGTTTATTAAATTGCTCTTTTTAAAGAAGCAGTTATTTGGTCCCTAGTTTTATTTATATCAAATTTCTGTTTCTATCTTTATTTTCTTCTTTCTAATTTTGTTTTTTTTCCCCATTTTCTCATGTTGAATGTTCTGTTCATCTATGTTCAGACTTTTTCTTTCCAATAAATGCATTTTAAAGACTATACATACTACTGAGTAATATTTTGGCCATATCCTATAGCTTTTTTCTTCTTATCTACCTTATGGAAGTATAATTTACATGGCATAAAACTCATTCTAAGTGGAAAATTCAGTTATTTACAGTAATTATTCTAATAAATTTATAGAGTTGTACAACCATCATCATAATCTAATTTTAGACCATTTCCATCAAACTAAAAGGAAAACTTCTACCCTTTTGCAATCACTAGTCATTCCCAAGCACTTGGTCATTTTTTTAAAACACAGGTGTTCAAATTCCACTGCAATGTAAATCAAGAGGTGTAAGGCTATAGTTCTCACCTGTGTATGTTCTAAAAGATCCTCAGGTGATTCAACTTTGACCCAGGTTTGAGAACCACTTTGATCAGGCAGAAACAATTTAAACTGCTTGGCGAGAGAGGAATTAAGGAGAGCTACAAAGTTAAATAATTCATTGCAACACAGTTTAAGGAATCAGAAATTCTTGAAATTACCTTGGTAACACAGGATCCTTGAGTCCAGGGATTGAAGCATTTCATTTTTATATTTCTCACAAAGCCAAGTACAGTGATTTACATAAAGATGATGCTTCAAATATGTTTTAAATATAGAGTAGACTTTATTATATACAGATGTCAAAACTACCCAGATTATTCCCTAAAAGTTATTTTTTTGACTTAACATTAAAACTTATTTAGAAAACTGTTTTTTCTATAATCTTAAAGTTTATTAAGTCTAACATAACAAAATATCGTAAGTATTGTACTTCCTAAACCAACACATTTCCTATTAGAAAAAGCCAAATTAGTTCATTACAATCAATGCTGTATTGCAAACCCTGAACAATAATTAACCACAGATTGTTAATTGCTATTAATATAAAAATGCATTGGATTTAATTCACTAGCAAAAATATTATCTGTATATTATAAAGTGAGCAACTATTATTCTTTGGATGATTATTCTTCAGCAGGAAGTGTCTTTTTTAAAAAGTATTTTAATATATTAGTACCTCAATAATAGTAAAGCAGCACATTGACAGTTTAGTTTCAATATTCCATTTGAATTAAACATTTGACCTCTTTGAATTATCTGAAATTTTCAAATTAGAAATTGATTTGCAATTTTGCTATTTATAGATTTAGTATAACAACTCTAAAGTTTTTTCCATTGTGGTCAAAACCACAAAATTTACCATCTTAACCATTTTGAGTGTAAGGTTCATTAGTGTTAACTATATGTATGTTGTTACATAACAGATCTCTGGAACTTTTTCATCTTGTAAAACTGAAAATCTACATCCTTTGAACAATAACTCCCCTTTTCTCCCTCCGCTAGCCCCTAGCAAATCACCATTCTACTTTCTGTTTTGTTTCTTTTTATTTTTTTTTTGAGACAAGGTCTCACTCTGTCATCCAGGCTGGAGTCCAGTGGCACAAACACGACTCACTGCAACCTCCACCTCCCAGCCTCAAGCAATCCTTATGCCTCAGTTTCTAGAGCAGCCGGGACTACAGGCACATGCCGCCATGCCCAGCTGATTTTTAAATTTTTGGTAGAGTCAAGTCTGGCCGGGTTGTCCAGGTTAGTCTTGAACTCCTTAGGCTCAAGTAGTCCTTCCACCTCAGCCTCCCAAAATGCTGGGATTACAAGTATAAGCCACCATGCCTGACCTATTTTGTGTTTTTGAGAACTTGACTATTTCAGATATCTCATATAAGCAGAATCACTCAGTATTTGTCTTTTTGTGATTGGTGTATTTCAGTTAGCATGATGTCCTCAAAGTTCTTCCATGTTATTACATTTGGCAGGATTTCCTTCTTTTTATAGCTGAATAATATTCCATTGTATATATGTACCACATTTCCTTTATCCATTCATCTATTGATGGACATTTAGGTTGCTTCCACCTTTTAGCTACCGTGAATAATGCTGCAATGAACATTGGTGATTGCTTCCTATGCTGTGCAGAATTTTTAAGTTTGATGTAGTTTCTGTTGTAGATTTTTGCTTTTGTTGTCTGTGCTTTCGGTATCATATTTAAGTAATCACTGCCAAATCCAATGCCATGAAGATTTGTCTATGTATTTTCTTCTAGGAGTTTTATAGTTTTGGGCCTTACATTTAACATTTTAATGCATTTTGAGTTAATGTTTTTATATGATGTAAGACAAAGGTCTAGCTTCCTTCTTTAGCATGTAGATATAGTTTTTTCCAGCACCATTTGCTGAAGGAACTATCCTTTCCCACCTTGGCACCTTTGCCAAAGATTATCTGACCATATATGTGAGTGTTATTTTTAGGTTTTCTATTCTGTTCCATTGGTCTGTATGTCTGTCCTTATGCATGTACCAGACAGTTATGATTACTGCATGTAGGAGACGGGTGGGAGCGGTGGGAGAAGCTATAGGGAAAGGAGCAGGCCTTCTGAAAGATCTAGATGGCTCTGCATAGCTCCAGGGGAAAATAAGCTGAAGGTAGCTGTTCTCTTACCCTGAGGTAGAGGGCAAGGAACAGGTATAAGAAAGTGTAGGGGAATGTATCCTAAACAGGCTTGTTTACCTATGTTGTCCAGAAACCAAGCTTTGATAATCAGCCATGACCTGTTCCCCAAAAGGGGAGCAATAATGTTAATTACCTGCAGATTGTGTTTGCTCCAGGCTTTCAGCATTGTGTCTGTACCGAATGCAAGCAAGAAGCTCCAGCTGTTTGAGGCTGCTCTCCTCTGCAGCCACTAGAGCTGGCAGCCCCCTAGCTGCTCTTTCACTGCATACCTGTGTCTGAGTATTCCTTTCATCCATTGCTCGACCATTGCTCTATGGGACAGACTTGGCAACTGTAGCTTTGTAATATGGTTTGAAATCATGAAGTCTGAGACACCCAACTTTGTTTTTCTTATTCAAGATTATTTTGGCTTTTCAAGGTCCTTTGAGGTTCCGTATGAATTGTAGGATTTTTCTTTCTATTTCTGCCCCCCCCCCAAAAATGCCATTGGGATTTTAAAAGGGATTGCATTTAATCTTGTGAATCTTGTACATTGTAGATCTCCCATGTTTATGTAGTACAAACATTTTAACAATATTGTCTTCTACTCCATGAACCAAATGTCTCTGTTTATTTGTGTTTTCTTTAATTACTTTCAGCAATGTTTTGCAGCTTTTAGTGTATAAGTCTTTTGCCTACTTTGTTAAGTTTATTCCTATTTTATTCTTTTTGATGTTATTATAAATGGGATTTTTTCTTAATCTCCTTTTCAAATTAGTCATTGTTAGTGTATAGAAATACAACTGGTTTTTGTGTATTTATTTTGTTTCCTACAACTTTGCTGAATTCAATTATTTGTTCTAACAGGTTTTTTTTTTTTTTTTTTGGTGAAATCTTCAGGGTTTTTACATACAAGATCATGTTCTATGTAACAGACAATTTTACTTCTTCCTTTCCTGTTTGGATGCCTTTTATTTCTTTTTCTTGCTTGATTGCTTCAGCAAGGATTTCAGTACTATGTTGAATGTAAGTGGTAAGAGTGAACATCCTTGTCTTATTCCTTAGCGGAAAAACTTTCAGTTTTTCACCAGTTAGCTCTAAAGTTTTATTGTTTTGATATCTATGGACATGTATAATAAAAGATTCCCAGTTTATTAGCACCAGTTCCATGAGAGTGAGGACTAGCCACGACCTTAATCAAGGTCATGAGAAAAAATACACTAGGCAACAACTCAAATTCAACAAGCTTGTGCTTTACTCCAAGTCAGTCACTAATTTGCAGTGTTCCTGTAGGCAAGCTTTTATTCTCCTCCAAGAATCTGTTTTATCTTCTATGAAAAGAAATAATATTGGTAGATAAATTTTACTTCCTAAAGGTCCTATGAGACTATACTAGGCTAAAATTTGTATGTAAATTATGTTATGCTAATTGGTGATAAAAATAACTTTAGCAAAATGTGGGATTACAGTATAATCTTTTATGGGAAAAGATTATTGAGATCCTCATTTTTATTCTGAAAAGAAAATTAAACTTCACAAAGATGATAATTTTGGGATTTGCATTTATACTGATCTTTAAAAATCATAATGGCAACTACTAGCTATATATAAATAACGTAACTATATATTTAAGCACAGTGCTTTGAACAAGTAAGCATGCAAGAAAGTCTGTTGAATACCTGTTAGATAAAAAGATAATTTTTAAATTGTAGGCTTTGTTGTATTTTCCTTATATATTATATTACTTTTTCTGTTACTTGTCATCTAAGTATCTAAATCAGGTAATAATGGATGAGGCTCTGGGTATAATCCTTACTGGGGCACAATTTTTCTTCATCTGTGGACATGTGAAACTAGAAAACAAGTTATCTGCTTCCAATACAGTGATAGGCACAGAATGACAATGAAAGATATTCCAGTTCAAAAAGTAAGAAAATGAAAGGAAGAAAAAAAGGGGTTACTGGTCCCAAGCAATTTTGAAATCCAGCTGGAGAAATTCCACTAAGTTTCAAGGTCTGGGAATTATTCTCAATGGTACAGAACATTTTTTTTAAAACTTTAAAAAATCTTTTTAAATGAAAGGCAGCACATGTTTGCAGCTGTATAATCTTATCAGCCTGTTTCCTGCTTGTATAATTTTTGAAATCTGACCACTTTCTTTATTTCATACTCTATTTCTTTTCGCTCAGGTTGACAGTGTTTCTGCAGATATAAAATTCTCAAGAACCTTGTGGATCTCCCATGTATGTCACAGGAAAGAGCCTCATCCACAGATTTTCCTAGATAATCTCATTAGTTTTAGCTTTTGCTAAGGTGTCTGAAAGACAAAGTCTTTAAGCTTCCTAGAAGCTCTCTGGTTTGAGATCTATGATTAATACCTTTAATCATTTTTTTTTTTTTGAGATGGAGTCTCGCTCTGTTGCCAGGCTGTAGTACAGTGGCGCGCTCTCGGCTCACTGCAACCTCCGCCTCCTGGGTTCAAGCAATTCTCTTGTCTCAGCCTCCTGAGTAGCTGGGACTGCAGATATGTGCCACCATGCCTGGCTAATTTTTGTATTTTCAGTAGAGACAGGGTTTTACCATGTTGGCCAGGATGGTCTTGATCTCTTGACCTCATGATCTGTCCACCTCAGCCTCCCAAAGTGCTGGGATTACAGGCATGAGCCACTGCGCCTGGCCCTTAATCTTTTAAAATAACATTTTGTGTGATTGAATACTCTGACTTTTGATCTTTCTGAGATATTAATAAAAGATACTCCAGCCACACCCTTAGCTTTTTCTCTAGCATACTCTTCCCTGACAGTGAATCTCTTAATTTTCATGTCTTTTGTAATCTAGATGGTCTGAGAATTTCCCAAACCATCAAATCCTGGATTCTATTTGTTTAATTATTCTTTCCTCAATTTATTTATTTCCTCTTCATTTCACTATAAGCACAGTAAGAAGAAACCAAGTTGTGCTTCAAAATACTTTACTTGGAAATCACCTCAGCTAAATGTCCAATTTCATTGTTTGTAAGTTCTGATTTCCACATAACTGCAGGACACAATTTCTTAAAGTCCATATTTCTACTAACAGTCTGTTCAAGGCAATATAGACCTTTTCAAAATCATGCTCTTCAGTATTCTTCCAGCTTCCACCAACTGCCTAATTCCAAAGTCACTTCCACATATTTAGTTATTTGTTATAGCAGCACCCAGTTTTAGCTCCCCCAATCTATACTAGTTTTCTATTTTTGCCTTAATAAAGCACCACAAATTCATTGGCTTAGACAACAAGCATTTGTACTTTTATAGTTCTCTGGGTTAGAAGTTCAACATTGGGGTGGCTGGCAGGATGGCTGAATAGGAACAGCTCCAGTCTGCATCTCCAAGTGAGATCAACGCAGAAGGTAATATCTGCATTTCCAACTGAGGTACCCGGTTCATCTCATTGGGACTAGTTGGACAGTGGGTGCAGCCCACAGAGGGCGAGCCAAAGCAGGGTGGGGCATTGACTCACCCAGGAAGCACAAAGGGTCAGGGAACTCCCTCCCCTAGGCAAGGGAAGCCATGAGGGACTGTGCCATGAGGAATGGTGCACTCTGGTCCAGATTCTATACTTTCTCATGGTCTTTGCCACCCACAGACCAGGAGATTCCCTTGGGTGCCTATGCCACCAGGGCCCTGGGTTTCAAGCACAAAACTGGGCGACCATTTGGGCAGACACTGAGCTAGCTGCAGGAGTTTTCTTCATACCCCAGTGGCACCTGGAATGCCAGAGAGAGAGAACCGTTCACTCCCCTAGAAGGGGGCTGAAGCCAGGGAGCCAAGTGGTCTAGCTTAGTGGATCTCAACCCCATGCAGCCCAGCAAGCTAAGATCCACTGGCTTGAAATTCTCGCTGTCAGCACAGCAGTTTGAAGTTGACCAGGGACACTCGCGCTTGGTGTGGGGAGGGGTGTCACCATTACTGAGGCTTGAATAGGCAGTTTTCTTCTCACAGTGGAACAAAGCTGCAGGGAAATTCCAGCTGGGCAGAGCCCACCACCTCTTGGCAAAGCCACTGTAGCCAGAATGCCTCTCTAGATTCCTCCTTGCTGGGCAGGGCATCTCTGAAAGAAAGGCAGGGGCTTACAGATAAAACTCCCTGGGACAGAGCACATTGGGGAAGGGGTGGCTGTGGGCACAGCTTCTGCAGAATTAAACATTCCTGCCTGCCAGCTGTGAAGAGAGCCGCAGATCTCCCAGCACAGCACTCAAGGTCTGCTAAGGGGCAGACTGCCACCTCAAGTGGGTCCCTGAACCCTGTGCCTCCTGACTGGGAGGCACCTCCCAGAGGGATTGACAGACACCTCATACAGGAGAGCTCTGGCTAGCATCTGGTGGGTGTCCCTCTGGGACGAAGCTTCCAGAGGAAGGAACAGGCAGCAATCTTTGCTGTCCCGCAGCCTCCACTGGTGATACCCGGGCAAACAGGGTCTGGAGTAGCCCTCCAGCAAGCCCCAGCAGACCTGCAGAAGAGGGGCCTGTTAGAAGGAAAACTAACAAACAGAACGGAGTATCATCAACATCAACAAAAAGGACATCCACTCAGAAACCCCACCCAAAGGTCACCAACATCAGACCAAAGGTAGATAAATCCATGAAGATGGGGAGAAACCAGCACAAAAAGGCTGAAAATTCCGAAAACCAGAATGTCTATTCTCCTCCAAAGGATCACAACTCCTCACCAGCAAGGGGACAAAACTGAATGGATAATGAGTTTGAGGAATTGACAGAAGTAGGCTTCAGAAGGTGGGTAATAAACTCCTCCAAGCTAAAGAAGCATGTTCTAACCCAATGCAAGGAAGCTACGAACCTTGAAAAAAGGTTAGAGGAATTGCTAACTAGAATAACCAGTTTAGACAAGAACATAAATGACCTGATGGAGCTGAAAAACACAGCATGAGAACTTCGTGAAGCATATGCAAGTATCAGTAGCCAAATTGATCAAGTGGAAGAAAGGATATCAGAGATTAAAGATCAACTTAATGAAATAAAGTGTGAAACCAAGAGTAGAGAAAAAAGAATGAAAAGAAACGAACAAAGCCTCCAAGAAATATGAGACTATGTGAAAAGACCAAACCTATGTCTGATTGGTGTACCTGAAAGTGACAAGGAGAATGGAGTCAAGTTGGAAAATGCTATTCAGGATATTATCCAGGAGAACTTCACCAACCTAGCAAGGCAGATCAACATTCAAATTCAGGAAATACAGAGAACACCACAAAGATACTCCTCGAGGAGAGCAACTCTGAGACATATAATTGTCAGATTCATGAAGGTTGAAATAAAGGAAAAAATGTTTAGGGCAGCCAGAGAGAAAGGTCAGGTTACCCACAAAGGGAAGCCCATCAGACTAACAGTGGATCTCTCAGTAGAAACCCTACAAGCCAGAAGAGAGTGGGGGCCAATATTCAAAATTCTTAAAAATTTTCAACCCAGAATTTCATATCCAGCCAAACTAAGCTTCATAAGTGGAGAAATGAAATCCTTTATAGACAAGCAAATGCTGAGAGATTTTGTCACCCACCACCAGGTCTGCCTTACAAGAGCTCCTGAAGGAAGCACTAAATATTGAAAGGAACAACCAGTCCCAGCCACTCCAAAAACATACCGAATTGTGAAGATCATCAACACTATGAAGTAACCGCATCAACTAATGGGCAAAATAACCAGCTAGCATCATAATGACAGGGCAAATTCACACATAACAATATTACCCTTAAATATAAACAGGTTAAATGCCTCAATTAAAAGACACAGACTGGCAAATTGGATGAAGAGTCAAGACCCATCACCCTGCTGTATTCAGTAGACCCATTTCAAGTGCAAAGACACACATAGGCTCAAAATAAAGGGACGGAGGAATATTTACCAAGCAAATGGAAAGAAAAAAAAAAAAGCAGAGGTTGCAATCCTAATCTCTGATAGAACAGACTTTAAGCCAACAGAGATCAAAAGAGACAAAGAAGGGCATTACATAATGGTAAAGAGATCATGCAACAAGAAAAGCTAACTTTCCTAAGTATATATGCACCCAATACAGGAGCACCCAGATTCATAAAGCAAGTTCTTAGGGACCTACAAAGAGTCTTAGACTCCCACACAATAATGGTGGGAGACTTTAACACCCCACTGCCAATATTAGATCAATGAGACAGAAAATTAACAAGGATATCCAGGACTTGAACTCAGCTCTGGACCAAGCAGACCTAATAGACATCTACAGAACTTTCCATCCCAAATCAGGAGCATATACATTCTTCTCAGCACCACATCACACTTATTCTAAAATTGACCACATAATTGGAAGTAATACAGTCTTCAACAAATGCAAAAGAACGGAAATCATAACAACAGTCTCAGACCACAGTATAATCAAATCAGAACGCAGGATTATGAAAGTCCTCAAAACAGCACAACTACATGGAAACTGAACAACCTGCTCTTGAATGACTACAAGGTAAATAACAAAATGAAGGCAGAAATAAATAAGTTATTTGAAACCAATGAGAACAAAGACACAACGTACCAGCATCTCTGGGACACAGCCAAAGCAGTGTTTAGAGAGAACTTTATAGCAATAAGTGCTCACCAGAGAAAGCAGGAAAGATCTAAAATCAACACCCTAACATCACAATTAAAAGAACTAGAGAACCAAGAGCAAACAAATTCAAAAGCTAGCAGAAGACAAGAAATAACTAAGATCAGAGCAGAACTGAAGGAGATAGAGACATGAAAAACCCTTCAAAAAATCAATGAATCCAGGAGCTGGTCTTTTGAAATCAACAAAATAGATAGATAGATAGCAAGACTAATAAAGAAGAAAAGAGAGAAGAATCAAGTAGACACAATAAAAAATGATAAAGGGGATATCACCACCGATCCCACAGAAATACAAACTACAATCAGAGAGTACTATGAATACCTCTACGCAAATAAACCAGAAAATCTGGAAGAAACTGAAACATTCCTGGACACATACACCCTCCCAAGACTAAACCAGGAAGAAGTTGAATACCTGAATAGACCAATAACAAGTTCTGAAATTGAGGCAGTAATTAATAGCCTACCAACCAAAAAAAGCTGAGGACCAGATGGAGTCACAGCTGAATTCTACTAGAGGTACAAAGAGGAGCTGGTACCATTCCTTCTGAAACTATTCCAAGCAATAGAAAAAGAGGGACTCCTCCCTAACTCATGAGACCAGCATCATTCTGATACCAAGATCTGGAAGAGACACAGCAAAAAAAGAAAATTTTAGGCCAATATCCCTGATGACCATCTATACGAAAATCCTCAGTAAAATACTGGCAAACCAAATCCAGCAGCACATCAAAAAGTTTATCTACCAAGATCAAGTCAGCTTCATCCCTGGGATGCAAGGCTGGTTCAACATATGCATATTAATAAACATAACCCATCACATAAGTAGAACCAATGACAATAACCACATGATTATCTCAATAGATGCAGAAAATGCCTTCGATAAAATTCAACACCCCTTCATGCTAAAAACTCAATAAACTAGGTATTCATGGGACGTATCTCAAAATAATAAGAGCTACTTATGACAAACCCACAGCCAATATCATACTGAATGGGCAAAAGCTGGAAGCATTCCCTTTGAAAACCTGCACAAGACAAGGATGCCCTCTCTCACCATTCCTATTCAACATAGTATTGGAAGTTCTGGCCAGGGCAATTAGGCAAGAGAAAGAAATAAAGGTATTCAAATAGGAAGCAAGGAAGTCATATTGTCTCTGTTTGCAGATGACACAATTGTATATTTAGAAAACCCCATCATCAGCTGGGCGTGGTGGCTCACGCCTATAATCCCAGAACTTTGAGAGGTTGAGGCAGGCGGATCATGAGGTCAGAAATCGAGACCATCCTGGCTGGCATGGCGAAACCCTGTCTCTACTAAAACTACAAAATATTAGCCAGGCGTGGTGGTGGGCACCTGTAGTCCCAGCTACTCGGGAGGCTGAGGCAGGAGAATGGTGTGAACCTGGCAGGCAGAGCTTGCAGTGAGCGGAGATCGGGCTACCTCACTCCAGCCTGGGCAACAAAGTGAGACTCTGTCTCAGACCCAAAAACAAAAAGCAAAAGAAAACAAAACAACAACAACAAAAAACCCATTGTCTCAATCCCAAATCTCCTTAAGCTGATAAGCAACTTCAGCAAAGTCTCAGGATACAAAATCAACATGCAAAAATCACAGGCATTCCTATACACCACTAATAGACAAACAGAGTCAAATCATGAGTGAACTCCCATTCACAATTGCTACAAAGAGAATAAAATAGCTAGGAATACAACTTACAAGGGATGTGAAGGACCTCTTCAAGGAGTACTATAAACCACTGCTTGGCCAGGCACAGTGGCTCACACCTGTAATCCCAGCACTTTGGGAAGCCAAGTCGGGCAGATCACGAGGTCAGGAGATTGAGACCATCCTGGCTAACACGGTGAAACCCTGTCTCTACTAAAAATACAAAAAAATTAGCTGGACACGGTGGCGGGCGCCTGTAGTCCCAGCTACTGGGGAGGCTGAGGCAGGAGAATGGCATGAACCTGGGAGGCGGAGCTTGCAGTGAGCCAAGATGGCGCCACTGATAGCTGGGGAGGCTGAGGCAGGAGAATGGCGTGAACCTGGGAGGCAGAGCTTGCAGTGAGCCAAGATGGCGCCACTGCACTGCAGCCTGGGCAACAGAGCAAGACTGTGTCTCAAAACAAAAAACAAAAAACAAAAACAAAACCCAAAAAACAAACCACTGCTCAAGGAAATAAGAGAGGACACAAACATATGGAAAAACATTCCATGCTCATGGATAGGAAGAATCAATATCGTGAAAATGACCATACTGCCCAAAGTAACTTATAGATTCAATGCTATCGCCATCAAACTGCCATTGACTTTCTTCACATAATTAGAAAAAAACTACTTTAAATTTCATGTGGAACCAAAAAAGAGCTCGTATAGCCAAGACAATCCTAAGCAAAAAGAACAAAGCTGGAGCCATCACACTACCTGATTTCAAACTATACTACAAAGCTGCAGTAACCAAAACAGCATGGTACTGGAACCAAAACAGATATATAGACAAATGAAACAGAACAGAGACCTCAGAAATAATGCCACACATCTACAACCATCTGATCTTTGACAAACCTGACATAAGTAATTGGGAAAGGATTCCCTAGTTAATAAATGGTGTTGGGAAAAATGGCTAGCCATATGCAGAAAACTGAAACTGGATCCCTTGAGTTAATACAAAAGTTAACTCAAGATGGATTAAAGACTTAAACTTAAGACCTAAAACCATAAAAATGCTAGAAGAAAACCTAGGCAGTACTATTCAGGACATAGTCATAGGCATAGATTTCATGACTAAAACACCAAAAGCAATGGCACCAAAAGCCAAAATTGACAAATGGGATCTAATTAAACAAAAAAGCTTCTGCACAGCAAAAGAAACTATCATCAGAGTGAACAGGCAAGCTACAGAATGGGAAAAAAGTTTTGCAATCTATCCATCTGACAAAGGGCTTATACCAGAATCTGCAAGGAACTTAAATTTACAAGAAAAAAAACCCATCGAAAATGAGTGAACAATATGAACAGACACTTCTCAAAAGGAGACATTTATGCAACCAACAAACATAAAAAAAACTCATCATCTATGGTCATTAGAGAAATGCAAATCAATACCACAATGAGATACCATCTCATGCCACTTAGAATGGCAATCATTAAAAAGTCAGGAAATAGCAGATGCTGGAGAGGATGTGGAGAAATAGGAATGCTTTTACACTGTTGGTAGAAATGTTATTAGTTCAACCATTGTGGAAGACAGTGTGGTGATTCCTCAAGGATCTAGAACCAGAAATACCATTTGACCCAGCAATTTCATTACTGGGTATATATCCAAATGATTATAAATCAATAAAAACACATGGACCTGTATGTTTATTGCAGCACTGTTCACAATAGCAAAAACTTGGAACCAACCCAAATGCCCATCAGTGATAGAGTGGATAAAGAAAATGTGCCACATATACACCATGGGGAATACTATGCACCCATAAAAAAGGATGAATTCATATCCTTTGCAGGGACATGGATGAAGCTGGAAACCATCATTCTCAGCAAACTAACACAGGAACAGAAAACCAAACACTGCATGTTCTCACTCATAAGTGGGAGTTGATCAGTGAGAACACATGGACACAGGGAGGGGAACATCACACATCAGGGCCTGTCGGGGTTGGGGGCTAGGGGAGGGATAGCTTTAGAAGAAATACCTAATGTAGATGACAGGTTGATGGGTGCAGCTAACCACCATGGCACGTGTATACCTATGTAACAAACCTGCATGTTCTGTACATGTATCCCAGAACTTAAAGTATAATGATAAAAAAAAGTAATGCTTTTTATGGCAAAAACCACACAAAAAAAGAAGTTCAACATGGGTCTCACTGAGTTAAAATCAAAGCATCTGCAAGGATGTGTTCCTTTTTGGAGGTTCTAGGGGGGAATCCATTTTCTGCTCACCTAGGTTGTTGGTAGAATTCAGTTCCTTGCATTTGTATGACTGGGGTCTCCAATTTCTTGTTGGCTGTAAGTTGAGGGTTTTTCCAAGCTTCTAGAGGCTGGTCCATCTCTTGGCTCATGGCCCTCTTGCTGTATCTTCAGAGCTTGCAATGGCAGATTTTCAGGTCACATTCCTCTGATTCTCTGATTTCTTATATGTAAAGATGCCATAGTCATTCATTTCCACATGTTCAATGATCTTATCATTTTTCTTTCTTTTTAATCCATTGGGAACTTTGAAGCCTGTTTTTAAATTTTTCAAATGGTTGGACTTGGGAGCGTGTGTGTGTGTGTGTGTGCGTGTGTGCGTGCATGTGTGTTTTAATTGCAATACGATCAGAGAATGTATCACATGGTTTCAACTTTAAGAATTTTATTGAGATTGTCTTTGTAGCCTAATATATGATCAGTTTTTATAAAAGTTTCATAGATATTTGAAAAAACTATATACTTTCTGTTTATTGGCTATGAAGTTATATATATATATGAGATTTCGTTTTTGAACTGTGTTAATCAAATTCTCTGTGTCTTCATTTGTTTTCGTTGGTTTAGTCTGTCCATTTTTGAGAGAGATGTAGTAAAGTGTGCCTTCTATTTTAGATTGTGAATTATGCTACAATTTTCTGAGAAGAAGAAACACTATATAGACCTAAATTGTGTTCTATTTAACCAATGTTTCTGAATTGAAATATAACTAGTGAAATCCGGAGAAATTTGTTTATGTAGGATCACAGAAGCATCCTATGAGGTTTCTGCCATTTTCTCCTTTGGCATGGAATGCAATCAGTTGCACCAACCCACTGACTCCCAAGAACTAAGTTTGTTCTTCTTTATTTCTCATCAGTTTTCCTAATCATGGAGTACTTGTTGCTTCCAGAGGTCTACAGCCTAGAAATTTGGAAAGAATAATGGCAATTCAGGAAACTGGTTAATCATTCTGAGAGTAATGTGGAATTCTATTGCCAATTTAGTCCCCAAATCCCAAGTGAGGAAAGGTTAAAGACAGAAAAGCTTCCAGGGGTTATGTCTCTACTGTGCTTGCCAACTTTAATATGGAATAGACTTTCTATTGACTTGCATCTTGAGTTTGGAAAGTAGTTCAGTACTGACCTGATTAATTAATTTTCTAAGTTTGTTGGTTAATTTTTGTTTTAATTTTAAATCTTTTAGCTTAGTCTAGTGACCACCACCATAAAGAACTATGGAATATAATGTAATTTCTTAATGCGAATTAATATCTCAACTGCCACCTTTAAAAAACTAAATTTTTAAGAAATCACATAATCCTTTTCCTAAATGTAGAGCAGTCTACCTTCCTATGTAAAGATGTATTCTGAAGACCTAATGAGGGTACACCCACAAAGAATAGCTCCCATTTTCTTTTAAAGAAAAAACATCCTATAAAATTTATGAGTTTCCATTATAAAAGTATTTTTTCTTAACTTAATCTTAAGGACCTTAAGTGTCCTATAGTTAAATATGCTTAGTTTGGAGAGTTAAGAAAATGTAAAACCTATTTTAAGAACCACACTTTGCTAACTGACTTTTTAGGGAAGCAAATTCAACAGAGTTCTATGTGATCATAGGCCAGTGAAGATTTACTGTCTTAGTTATTTCAAGGGCCGAACCTGTTGGTTTTCTGTGCCTTACTAAGCTAGTTACTCTGCTGAACTTTGAATTAAAATAAAAACCTTCAGTGGCACAAAAGGAAAGCTGCTGCAATATCCTCTTATCAGAAAAAAAGAGACAAGGCATAAAATCTTCAGCCTTAGGAACAAATAGTAAATCATTTATGCAAGAGAGATTTGGGAGAGGAAATGCGGCATCAGGACAAATAAATAAAATACTGACAGTGCAGTATTCAAATGAATTTAGCTAGCGTTTAACCAAAGAGTGAAAATAGCCTGGTTTTAGCTTCAGGCTGGTTGAAGAGCACAAACTTCTTAGGTTGCATACACTGACCTGCAGACAGAATTTTTCTGCCAATTCACATTTCACAGACTTTTCCGAGAAAAGCAATGTCAAATTTTAGATGCCTCAAGATTGTGGTTCAAGATTGTGGTGATACACATTTCTTCACTGGAAGATATAAAAAAGGTTGCAGTAAAAGTTCACTGTAAACAGTGAGATTTATCTGTCCATGTCCTTTCTTGTCAGCTGCTCATTGGTAGTCGAGCTGTAAAATACCTTGTCTTTCTTTTCCTTTTCTGAACTAGAATCCTGGAGACCCCACAAAAGCTCAAGTCCAAACTTTCAATTTTCCCTGACTAATTAATAAGCCTGAAAAGTGCCCCTGACCTTGCTAGCTGGAAGTGGTCTTTCTCTCCTGCTTTTGAATTTTTGTCCAATTAGTACCCATGCATTTACCCACATAATCATGTGCTGGCTTGTGATTTTTCTTCTACTGTTTTTGAAAACAATTCTTTACTTCTGTTATGAATTTTTAATATCTATATTTAATCATTCATACTCATTTGTAAATTTCTTGAAGTCACAGTCCACGTATTATTTGATTAAGAAGGGAAGGAAGGGGATTGCAAAGGTGTTTACCTCTACCTGCATTAGGGCTCTCAGCTACCGCAAATCCATGATGCCAAAAAACTACATTCTTTTTAAAATGACAATGTATAGCCAGGCTGTATGGGACAGCATGATCACTATCATGATTACTACTATCTTGGAGATAACTACCAGTGGTCTAGCAGTCATGTCCTGTCAAATACACCTTGTTGGGGAAGCTAAGGAAGAGTAAATAAAAAAAGATAAGGGAAAGGTCAGTAAGGTAGACTAGAGGGGCTCAAAGCCTCAAGCAGAGTCCAGGGGATGGGAAGCAGGGCCAGGAAATAGCTAGTCAAGTGAACAAATAAGAAGTGAGCCTAGGGAACATCAAAGATAAGAATGAGGACAGGGTCAGCTCCCTGCACAGTGATGCGTAACTGGACCAACTTAGATGAAAGAACTAGGGACAAAGCAGACATATCCGACCAACAAAAGCAAGTTCAAGGCTTCAAACAAATGGTTTCTTCCTATCTACAGAACTTTTATGCTTTCGTTGAGAATAAAATCTGTTCCAGAACATATGGGTCTCTCAGTTCAGGTACCATTTAGGCTACTAAGAAAGGTCCCTTTTGCTCTTGCTATTCTTTCTGTACTTTCTGGCATCTTTGTACTTTCTTTGGTCCCTGAAATGGTCCAAACTTGTTCCCATCAACTTCATCTTTCACAACATGTCATTTATTTATATGCTCAACCTTATTTGAATGCTTCTTCCTGTCTCCTCCACATTCAGGCTGCCAACATGAATTCCCTACTGCCGAGAACTACATTCTTGGGTACTAGTGTGTTGCATTGTAGGGCTCCCAGTTTTTGGTTGTCTTAGCCTGTGTTTGCAACATCATTGCCTGGAGTGGCTATAAAGCCCTATTCACAGAAGATGCCTTGTCAGACTCCTACACTGACTTCTATTATTCCAATCCTTTGGGCTATGTTAAAGAGCTTTATCTGTTCCTCCCACTTTCCCTAGTGTTAGCCGTGTGCCCATTTCTCCTGGCTATTTATTTAAGTAGAGTGTGCCTGTTTGGTCTGTTTGAACAGGAATTATGAAGTCCTGTTGATAGTAGCTTACAGGGTTACTTGGGGCCTGTACAGACTTACTGTTTCTCAAATTATTTATACAATTTATTTGTCTACATTCTCTTACCTTTGTATCTCTAAAATCCATCTTAATGCAACAAAGCCCTTAGTCCCAAACCAATTTTTTCTAATACATGTTTCCCCTAAAGCCCCAATACCTTCATTCCTTTGTTCTGATTTATTGCTGCTGCCTAACCACAGCTACGAGGCAAAAATAATAATAATAATAAAAAAAATTAAAACCCTAGTAACAAGCACATCAGGATTAACATACTAGGTCTATGTTAAACCACCCAACAATGAACTAACTTATCTTTAATTTATTAGCTTGATTCTGATATAAATTCTGAGTGAAAAGTAAAAGGTTGTGTAGATTAATAATATTAAAGTTACAAAATAAACCTCTGAAAAATAGGAAATGTTAAGCAAAGAGAGCTGTGCCATCTTTAATTCATTGCCATGTTTCTAGGCAATTCCTTGCATGCAGGAGGCAGATTCATGACTGTGTTTTAAAAAAGGACATGCGGTACCAAAACCATCAGTGCAAGGTATAAATCACCACAGCATACTACTTCAAACTTTAGGGCCTAACTCACATGTATTCTGTGTGACATTGCTCTAAAAAACATTTTATTGTGACCTTTAATTAAGTATCACCTGCTTCTGTAAGTTCTACACAGATAGGTCTCTCATTCTAGAGACAAAAATCACAAGTCAAGTACTAAATAAGTCCCCAAGTGGCCTGAGGAAGGTGTTCCCTGACATCCATATTCCCTGACAAACTGCAGCCAGGGATCGAGTTCTGTGGAGTTGAGGAATCTAAATCAATAATCTTAGAATGAAAAGGGCATCTCTGTCAATTGACTTGGGCTTTCTCCAGTCTTTTAGTATTCAGCAAAACCTTGTTTATTTAACCTGATTAGAAAGGTCAGCCCAAATCTACGAGAAGGAACCAAGTCAAATAAACAACTTCTAGATAGTGAAAGTGATTTATTGGTTTCCAATATGGACTCCAATTCAAGTTCTCAGTACTACCAGAATGGGTTTCTGTTCCTCCTGCTGGAACTGACAAGAAAGAGTGAAATTGGTAGGTTAATTCTATAAACACCAGAAAATTCTGATAAACAACTTAGGTAATAATTAGCTCAAACATTCTTCCTTCAATATTTACATCTGCAGGTCTCAACGGGACACACTGATATGTTGCAAGCAACTTCATACCAATCGTAGTGGAAGTATCAAAGTTTGCAGGTGATTGACTTTTAACAATAAATCCAATAAGGTTTAAGGTTATCACAACAATATCACAGTCACACATTTGCATTTCCATGTGCTTCTTAAGAGAAAAGGCAGGGGTGGGTTACAGAGATGGAGTCAGGAAATGCACATGGGTCTGCGTTGCTCATGCCAACACTGTTCTTGTATTGTCACAGAAAAAAAAAAAACAGAGAAGGAGAGAACTGCCTTACATCATCAATTTTCTTAAAATCTTTTATCATATGAAGGTAGAACTAAACCTTGCTCACTCAACTTTCTAATTTTAGGCAATGATTGGAATTAAAAGTTTTACTTACTGTCTAACCCTCACATAGCAAGGAATGTGGACCTTGGAGACTTATTCACCACTAAGGTTTTATGAGTATTGTGGTGAAATGAGGCATGGCAGGGAAAAATAGTATAATCTGGACAAACTGTGGCATTCCTGGAAAACCCCAAAGGGTGGCACCATCTTGGTGAGGTCACCTCAGGCCAGTCTTGCAGACTGAGAAACTCACCATTGCTAGGGCTCTAACTCTTTTCAGACTGAGATAACCGACTTGAGCTGCTGTCCAAACTGTCAAGAAGTTGCTGTATAACGTTATTCACTTACAGATGTTATTCACTTAAAATGGAGGATACTTCTTTCCAAGTACTAAAGCTGCTTCTTTCCTGATCTCATAATACCCAGAGAATTGAATTTATGATTGTAAGGTTGGGTGGGAAACACAGAGTCAGAGAAAAAAGTGGAGAATGGTCTTAAGAATATCCTCCAGGCCATGAGGAGGTATATAGAATTATCCTTGGCCCACAAGAGAGAATACTTCTTCAGTTACCAGACTGAGTGAGTTCCCAGAGGCTGAGTACACTCCCTCTGAAAAGTGCTGGACAAACATTGCCAATTTCTAACTGTTAGGGTCTCCTTTTTTGTGCTCTGAGCTTCCTGAGTCCCTTCAATTCAAACAATTGGTTCAATTTCAGGAAATTACTGTAACAGTTAGGGTTCTGTGGTTGTGTATAATAGAAAGTGACTTCAGCTAACTTGAGCACAAAAGTGGAATTTATTGGAAGAAGCTGAGAACTATTACAAAATTCAGTGAAAAGCTAAAGTCCCAGATCTGTAAAATAATCCATGGAGCTGCTCTGAGGATGCTTGCTACTTGGTAGGGGGAAGCAGACACTTAAATAAGAAGAAGTACGAGGCAGGTGAGTGCAGTGGCCCATGCCTATAATCCCAGCACTCCCGGAGGCTGCTGTGGGAGGGTCACTTGAGACCAGGAGTTTGAGACAAGTCTGGGCAACATATTGAAACCTCATCTCTAGAAAATTTTTAAAAATTAGCTGGGTGTGGTGGTAGAGCTATGATTGTACCACTGGACTCTAGCACTCCAACCTGGGTGACAGAACAAGACCTCATCTCTTAAAAAAAAAAAAAAATGTGGTATTATTACTGTAGAAATATGCTAAAAATAAAAGGAATTACAAAGGAGGGATTGGTCAATTGTCCCTGGTAAGGGGTAGGGATAAGTTTCAAGGTAAAGAAAGGCTTCATAGTGGAGGTAATATTTGAATCAACTCTTAAAAGTAGATTACTTTTGGCTGGGCGCGGTGGCTCAACGCCTGTAATCCCAACACTTTGGGAAGCCAAGGCGGGTGGATCACAAGGTCAAGAGATCGAGATCATCCTGGCCAACATGGTGAAATCCTGTCTCTACTAAAAAACATAAAAGTTAGCTGGGCATGGTGGCATGTGCCTGTAGTCCCAGCTACTCGGGAGGCTGAGGTAGGAGAATCGCTTGAACCTGGGAGGCGGAGGTTGCAGTGAGCCGAGATTGTGCCACCTCCCTCCAGCCTGGTGACAGAGCAAGACTCCATCTCAAAAAAAAAAAAGTAGATTACTTTTAAGTAATCTTATGAGTAGAGTTGATGTTTGTTTGCTTGATGGCCAAAGAAAGAAAAGGTATTCAAGGCACAAAGACACAGAGTTGTGAAAGAGTATGGCATATTCAAAAATATGAATGTCATTCTATATACCTTCAGTGTGGCTTGGTGATGTGGAGTTTCACAAGAAAAATGAGACTGGAGAGGGAGCAGAAGACTGACCGATCACAAAGAACCATGTAGCAATAAACTGTGGTTGTAGAAGAGCAGTATTAGATCCAAAAAATCAGTTTTATATATAAAACTTCTACAGACAAGAAACTTAAAAAAAAAAAAGTACTCATAGGGATTATTTTTTGAAGTTCAACAGTTTTCTTCCTTTTTCACTCTGACAACTGATTCCCTCTCCACCAACCTTCCTGTTCCCCACATACACAAATCTACAATCGTCCATGGTATTTCATGACCATAGTTGTTTTTAAAATCTTAGAATAAGGCCAGCCTTACAAAGTAATCTCATCAAGACTGATCAGGCTTCATCTCTTTGAGAACCATTCTCTGAAAATCCTACCTTGGTAGTAGAAGATTGTGACAGTAATAAATTGAGCAATTTCCAGTAGATAATTTCCCTTGGTAAGAAAAAATATTAAACCTGCTTCTCTAATCCGTACTTGGCCTTCAGATATGTTCAAACTAGTTCTTCCAGCTGGAGCTACAGAGGGTAATTCATAGAGCCAAAACTGAGTCTCAGACTATTCTGGACTCTTTTTCCATCATCCTCATGGATATGGTAATGTAACATGTGGCACATCCAGACATAAATAAAACTTGGGAAGGAAGAATTCTGAAGGATTTTGTCCATTCTGGGCACAAGAATCTTGACCATAATACTAAGTGTGCATTCAGCTCAGGTACCTATGAAATTTTAAAGAGTCTTTTAATTTTGGAATTTATGAAGACAACCAATGGATTTGTTGAGAACAACTAAGTCCTCTTTCTGAAATGAGAATTGAATACTTAAATATTTTCTCACATACAGTTGAATGTAGTAAAGGGTGTTTTGTATTTAATATATTATTTATTGTATATTCCGCAGTCTTTGACCTTTCCTTCCTGACTAAGGAACTAGAGAAAGCCCCTAATTAGTATGGCCTAAGAGCTGTTCTTGTTCTTTCAGGTTTTAGAAATCCTCTTGTCCCAGCTCTCTGTGCTAGGATTCCACTTCTCTTTTTCAGCCCTTCAGTTCTTTTTATTTTTTCTCTCTCTTTTTTTTTTTTCATTTTGAATTCCTTTTATTATTTCTTTTTTATTATTATTATTATACTTTAAGTTCTAGGGTACATGTGCATAACGTGCAGGTTTGTTACATATGTATACTTGTGCCATGTTGGTGTGCTGCACCCATCAACTCGTCAGCACCCATCAACTCGTCATTTACATGAGGTATAACTCCCAATGCAATCCCTCCCTCCTCCCCCCTCCCCATGATAGGCCCCGGTGTGTGATGTTCCCCTTCCCGAGTCCAAGTGATCTCATCATTCAGTTCCCACCTATGAGTGAGAACATGTGGTGTTTTGTTTTCTGTTCTTGCGATAGTTTGCTGAGAATGATGGTTTCCAGCTGCATCCATGTCCCTACAAAGGACTCAAACTCATCCTTTTTTATGGCTGCATAGTATTCCATGGTGTATATGTGCCACATTTTCTTAATCCAGTCTGTCACTGATGGACATTTGGGTTGATTCCAAGTCTTTGCTATTGTGAATAGTGCCGCAATAAACATACGTGTGCATGTGTCTTTATAGCAGCATGATTTGTAATCCTTTGGGTATATACCAGTAATGGGATGGCTGGGTCATATGGTACTTCTAGTTCTAGATTCTTGAGGAATCGCCATACTGTTTTCCATAATGGTTGAACTAGTTTACAGTCCCACCAACAGTGTAAAAGTGTTCCTATTTCTCCACATCCTCTCCAGCACCTGTTGTTTCCTGACTTTTTAATGATTGCCATTCTAACTGGTGTGAGATGGTATCTCATTGTGGTTTTGATTTGCATTTCTCTGATGGCCAGTGATGATGAGCATTTTTTCATGTGTCTGTTGGCTGTATGAATGTCTTCTTTTGAGAAATGTCTGTTCATATCCTTTGCCCACTTTTTGATGGGGTTGTTTTTTTCTTGTAAATTTGTTTGAGTTCTTTGTAGGTTCTGGATATTAGCCCTTTGTCAGATGAGTAGATTGCAAAATTTTCTCCCATTCTGTAGGTTGCCTGTTCACTCTGATGGTGGTTTCTTTTGCTGTGCAGAAGCTCTTTAGTTTAATTAGATCCCATTTGTCAATTTTGGCTTTTATTGCCGTTGCTTTTGGTGTTTTAGTCATGAAGTCCTTGCCCATGCCTATGTCCTGAATGGTATTACCTAGGTTTTCTTCTAGGGTTTTTATGGTTTTAGGTCTAACATTTAAGTCGCTAATCCATCTTGAATTAATTTTCATATAAGGAGTAAGGAAAGGATCCAGTTTCAGCTTTCTACTTATGGCTAGCCAATTTTCCCAGCACCATTTATTAAATAGGGAATCCTTTCCCCATTTCTTGTTTTTCTCAGGTTTATCAAAGATCAGATGGCTGTAGATGTGTGGTATTATTTCGAGGACTCTGTTCTGTTCCATTTGTCTATATCTGTTTTGGTACCAGTACCATGCTGTTTTGGTTACTGTAGCCTTGTAGTATAGTTTGAAGTCAGGTAGCATGATGCCTCCAGCTTTGTTCTTTTGACTTAGGATGGTCTTGGCGATGCGGGCTCTTTTTTGGTTCCATATGAACTTTAAAGCAGTTTTTTTCAATTCTGTGAAGAAAGTCATTGGTAGCTTGATGGGGATGGCATTGAATCTATAAATCACCTTGGGCAGTATGGCCATTTTCACGATATTGATTCTTCCTATCCACGAGCATGGTATGTTCTTCCATTTGTTTGTGTCCTCTTTTATTTCACTGAGCAGTGGTTTGTAGTTCTCCTTGAAGAGGTCCTTTACATCCCTTGTAAGTTGGATTCCTAGGTATTTTATTCTCTTTGAAGCAATTGTGAATGGAAGTTCATTCTTGATTTGGCTCTGTTTGTCTGTTACTGGTGTATAAGAATGCTTGTGATTTTTGCACCTTAATTTTGTATCCTGAGACTTTGCTGAAGTTGCTTATCAGCTTAAGGAGATTTTGGGCTGAGACAATGGGGTTTTCTAAATATACAATCATGTCATCTGCAAACAGGGACAATTTGACTTCTGAATACCCTTGATTTCTTTCTCTTGCCTGATTGTCCTAGCCAGAACTTCCAACACTATGTTGAATAGGAGTGGTGAGAGAGGGCATCCCTGTCTTGTGCCAGTTTTCAAAGGGAATATTTCCAGTTTTTGCCCATTCAGTATGATATTGGCTGTGGGTTTGTCATAAATAGCTCTTATTATTTTGAGATACGTTCCATCAATACCGAATTTATTGAGCGTTTTTAGCATGAAGGCTGTTGAGTTTTGTCAAAGGCCTTTTCTGCATCTATTGAGATAATCATGTGGTTTTTGTCTTTGGTTCTGTTTATATGCTGGATTACATTTATTGATTTGCATATGTTGAACCAGCCTTGCATCCCAAGGATGAAGCCCACTTGATCATGGTGGATAAGCTTTTTGATGTGCTGCTGGATTCGGTTTGCCAGTATTTTATTGAGGATTTTTGCATCGATGTTCATCAGGGATATGGGTCTAAAATTCTCTTTTTTTGTTGTGTCTCTGCCAGGCTTTGGTATCAGGATGATGTTGGCCTACTTTTTCTCTTTTATAAAAAGAGACAGGGTCCTGCTGTATTGCCCAGGCTGGTCTGAAACTCTTGGCCTGGAGGGATCCTCCTGCCTCACCTTCCCAAAGTACAGGGATTACAGGGATGAGCCACTGTGCCCAGCCCAGGATTTTAGTTCCAATGGCAGGTTTATAGGTTTTGTTTATGGGTTCTTCAAAGTGCAGTCTTTAAGTTTTTGCTGGTTGTTTTCTACAGAAGGCTTTGCTTTCTTTCAAAATGCTCTGCAAAATGCCAGCTGCCTGCTTTATTGATTGGCAGGAATGGTTACATGTTGCAGCAGTTTTCTTTCTATCTGTCTCTCTAACCTGAATGTTCTGGGGTCACATTGTGTCTGTACCAGTCGTGTTCTGCGATACAGAAAATAGGGAGCAGGAGGATTGACTGTGTTTCGACACCATTGGTGTCCCTATTTCTCTTTTTCACATTGCCTCCCTTCCCCCAATAAGTAGCAGCTCATAACATTTTGCCCAGGAGGATATAACATTAATATCTCTGCTAATAGAGAAAGTAAATAAAACCAAACACTACTTTCAATTTTATACATGATTATAATTAAAATCTCTAATAAGGACGGAATTTTTAAGAAGACCCTATGATTGTAAATTTTGATTCTCCACACTATTTCAGATCCTTATTACCATAGTGCTTTTCAACTGTGGCAGATGGCATTTTTCCAAGCATGGCTGCAACAGTATCTCCCATCCCACATGTTCTTCTGTAATGTGGCTTTGCTACCTGCCATCAAGAGGTGGTTATTTTTCCACCCCCTTGAACCTGGAAGGCCCCATGATTTATTTGACAATAGAATACAATGGAAGTTGTGGTGTACAAGTTCTGTGCATAGCCATGAATTGGCCTGGCAGTTTCAATTCCTGTCTCTTAGAAGACAGCTACTGTGTAAGAAATGTGACTACTCAGAAATCACCATGCTGTGAGAATCACAAACCACACTAAAAGGCCCTGGAGGATGAGGTACCACATGGAGACAGAAAGAATCCAAGGATTACTGAAGTCCTGGACAAGGGAATGAAGGGGCCATTTTGGACATCCAGCCCAACAGAGCCTTCAGATGGCATCATGACTGTTACTGCATGAAAGACCCCAAGCAAGAACTTCCTGTCTAGTCCTAGTCAACCCACAGGACCAAGAGAGATAATAAAGTGTTGTTTTTAGTCACTAAGTTCTGGGGTGATGTGTTAAGCAGCAATTAATGGCTGGAACACAGCCCATGTTGATTGCAGTGGAGTCTAAGGGGAATCCTTCTTCCTAAAGTTTAAATGGAGTAGCTCTGTTTTTAATCTATTTCACATTTTGGTGTTCCTCATAAGAAATTATTTATAAAAAAGTAGCTCCATGTCTCAAAAAGTTTGGCTATCACTCCATAGATAATTGAGAGTTGGCTAAATAAATATGGGCCACCCTTGTGTACCATAAAAAGCATATTGTGACAGCAAATATTTCCTGACTAGATTCCTTCAGACAAATATATTTAGGCCATTCTAAATGGATGTATATTTTTATGTGTTTTCTAAAGTCCTTATCAAAGGATTCCAATCCCAATTTCTAACACTCCTCACCATTGGGAAATCCTTTTTCAGATACTCATAGACTCTTGACTGTGATCTACTCCAACCCCCGCCCTTGTTTGAGTTCAAAAAAGAAGCTCATGGCATCTCTGTTAGTGATCTGGACTTTAGCTCTTGGAAGAAAGCAAAAACTGCTTTCCTTGGTGTCATTGTCTTGTGTTAGGCACAAGATGATGAGAAAATGTGTCTTAATATTATTTTAATTGGAAATAACTTCTTGTAAAATTGTACATCCTATGGCCCTGAGCTTTGCCTAAAGCATTTGAAGTGCCCTTGCCAATCAAAACCATTTTTACTTCAACACTTAACAACGCTATATGTAGAAAGATTTCCTTAAAGGCTTTCAGCATGCTCAGCTAAGAGCAGTGTTTTTAGTCTTGCTACACTAGTGTGCTGGTTCCTTTTATCATTCAGACCATCTGTGATGAAGTCTATTTTGTTAACTCAGAAAACCTCAATTTCTGTAAGACTTTAAAATGAGGCATTAACATATTTTTATGGATTGTGCTACCATTATGGTTTTGGAGACTTCTCATTTCTGTTATTAAAAAGAAAAATCCTGCCATCTAAGCTTCTCATAAGAAACTATTTTTACATTCATAATCTTTAAAGATGCTTATGGAAAGAAGTGCTTTGAACTCTTTCAGTAAGATTTTAGTTCAGTCTAAAGCTTAACAATAATGTAATTTGAGTGAGGGTGGCTGATCCCCACCTGTCAGTGATGCTTCAGGAAGATACATAAAGCACAGCCAGAATCTCAGCTGAAACCAGTTTAAAAATTCATGCGGCTAACAGTCATTCCTGTGTGATCTGGTTTCTTAATACCTTATTATACCCTGTATACTGGCATTTTAGGCCTGGAATGTGCCTTAAAAATTATCTTATTACACCCCTTTCTGCTATAGATGAGTAAACTGAGGTCACAGATTGTGACTGGAAAGCATACTTTCTTTCCACTATCCGTTTGCTGGTCAAAGTGCACTTGGACCAGTAGCACCACCTGGGAGCTTGTGAGAAAGGCAGGGTCTCCACCATCCCACCAGACCAATTGCATCAGAATCTCCATTTTTATAAGGTCTCTACATGATTCCTATATGTACATTCATGTTTGCGAAGCCCTGCTTGATACCACATCTGTTTCCCAAAAGCAGTACAAGGCTCTGTAATCCAATTGATCCAGATTCAAAATCCAGATTTTCCACTTTCTAACTAAGTGAACAAATTACATAACCTCTCCGGTCCTGCTTCCTCGATTGTTAAATATGGGTGTTAATAGCTACTCTGAAAGGTCATCAAGGGTTTAAATGAAACAGTCTTTAAATAGTTCCTATTCAAGTGTCTGAGGATAGACTGCTTAATAAATGGAAACTGCTACTATTGCTGCTACTATGGCTACAACTATCGCTACTTGCTACTATTGCTGCTGCTTCTCCTGCTGCTATTACTACTTCTACTGCTACTACCGCTATTGCTACTAGTACTACTGCTGCTACTACCATTGCTGTTTGTATCATTGCTGCTAACGCTGCTGCTGCTTCTGCATCTATCACTAATTCTACTGCTATTACTGCTAATAGCTGCTGCTGCTGCCACCACCGTGGTTATTAATATCTCAAAAAGGGAAAGTAACCTTTCAGACATTGACAAGTGTCCAAAGTGAAACGGAAGCCCAGGTCTCTTGACTGTTACTCCACTGCAGCTTTCCCTGTACCTCCTAATTTCCTGTCTGCTTTAAGTATAGCTAAATACTAGAGCCAACATTCTTGTTTAAGGCCTTTTCAATCCTTGGAGTAAAATGTAGAAAAAGTAGACAGCTTTTTAAAGATTTCTATTTAAACCTCCTGGAATAGTAAAGTCAATTTGCTCAATTCTGTGTCTTCTCAAACTATTATAGCTTCAGTAGGTCTGAGTTTCTTCTAGGTGGCAGCTTCTGTTTCCTTTAACTATGGAATATTGCCTTTCTCTAATTTTGCTTCTGGCTTCCAAAATATTTTCCATAGAAAGTTTTACTGGATCTGATAGTACATTTGTTTTCTTAAAAAACAGGATATATGTTAAACTGAGGTGATCTGCGAATTTGTCTTTGTCCTTTCAGTACTCAGCCCTATGCTTAGATGTACTCACCTTTCCTTGCTGATGTGACCCCATTTTGAATAATTGTAAAGGGGGAAACACCCTCATTGTATAAAAATAGAATTTTGCCATTTTGCAAACTGAAATAGATGTCGATTTTCTTTGAGGTCCCAGAATGACTTCTAGTCCTTGTTTGTAGAACTGAGTGTATGTGACTCAGTTGGAAAACAATGGCTAAAATGTTAACCTCTGAGCTCCAGGTAGACTGGATTCCAAAAAGTTATAGATCCTCTGGGTAGTGGAATAGCATATTTGTTTGGAATGTACCCAAATATCCTAACAAGATTTGTGAAAGCATTTTGCAACCATTGACACCTAGCCACAAAATGTTTTCACATACTCAACTAGGGATGTGTAAACAGAAGAACAGGATTGTATAGTAGAGCCAGTTTCAGGCATCCCCACAACAGAAGGTAATGCATTTCCACACTTTGTAAGAAATGGCATGGCCTAATACAAATGGACACCATGAAAATTGTGCATCTGAGCACATGAGTGGGCTCTTCAGTACCAATGGAGATCTAGGATGAAATGGAAAGCCCTGGAACAAGCCGTGGTAGAAATGATACAACCCAACCTGTTACAGAGGTGAAAAAGTGCTGGGCTTTCCATCCCCAGGAGGCTGAGACTTCTTGGCTACTGCTAGAGAGAGTACAGTGATGGGTATCTCAGCATGGGACGGCATCTTATGCTTGCTCAGTTTAGCAAGCACTGTGCCTTGTGCTTTTAGTGAATACTTAAGCATTTGAAGAGATCCAAATGAATCAGAAGATCCAGTGTATATTTCTCAAAGCCGTCCCCCTTGGTCACTTACAAATTAGCTAAATTCACAAACAAGCTGCGTCATCAACTCAAGGAGCCTTGCACAACTCCAAGTGAGTTACAAGTCTTAGATGTAAATAAGAAGTTTAACATTTTCTGAGTGGGAATATAGATATAGAAATATACTGTGCTGTCCTGAATTCCAAAGGTGGCATTTCCCACTATCAAAAAAGGTTTAAATTATTTTAAAAATAATTTTAAATTATTTATTTATTTACTTATTTATTTTTAAGTACTTACATGATGCCAAACACTAGTTTAAGCACTTTACAAATATTAATTCACTTAATACTCACAATCGTCTTTACTAGGAAGGTACTACTCTTGTCATCATTTTATAGAGGTGAAATAAAGTCATAGAGAGTTTAAGTAACTTGCCCAAAATTACACAGCTAATAAATGGCAGGATTGGAACTCAAGCAGTTTGGCTCTCAAGTCTATGCTATTACCACTTACTATGCTACATTATGAGGTTATTATTTTGGAGTTTTCTTTATACTTAACTGGTACATAAAATTTTTAGCTTGCAATACTAATGAAACCATAATGGTGAATTCGACAGTTGAATGTGCTAATTATTGGAGCTCTGCATCTATAATATATAAGCTATAGGCTGTATTTTTAATTTCACAGTCTTTATTAGCTAACTTTTTCAGTTTGCAAGATTATGATAGCTTTTCCTTTTAGGATCATGTGTTATTATAAACTACAAATATAAAAAGCAAGCAGGGCATTATTTTTAAAAAAATCCTAAAGTTACAATCCAAGAGACCAGGTACAAACACCCAGAACCTGCTAGAGATTTGTAAGAAATCATTTAAAAGAGACTGGAAATATATTATTTGCCTGTTGAACACCTCAGTGCTTCCTTTCCATGCTGCTATTCGCATGAAAATTTGCCACTTAGGTCAGGGCTTATTATAGGTTGGAAAAGTTTCCAATAGCCAAACAGAAACCCAGGAATCAAAGTCCCCCAAATATACACAAAGGAAAACACACACACACAACCTACCTAATCTATAGCCAGAGTGCTTCTGGGCCATGGAACCACCCCATTGTGCCTTGGCCACTCCATCACAGACACCAGAGAGTTGCCAGTGTGGCAGGGACCCAATTGTGAGGGCTGGTTTCAATACCCAGCAGCTGTTCACTTCAGAAAAAGCAGGATGGCAGCCCACTTCTGAATGAGCATTTTTCTCTAGGCTTTGACCTGACCTGAATATTATTTCTCATTGAATTTCCTTTTATTTCTTTCTTTTTAGATATCAACTTTCCTTGAACTTTTCCTGTCATTTGTGTTGCAGTTGGCAGAACTACAGAATTTCTCCCTTCTGCAGAAAATGTGTTTTTTTTTCTTTAACAATTTCTAAGGTTTTTCCTGTGTTGTCTTTATCTCCCCACTTCCATATTTTACACACACACCTGTGCTTCATCACATGAAGACCCAGGACAAATTCATCAGGTTTGTTTACTCCAAGAAGTGTGAAGGCCCCAGGTAGCCCCCCCAAAAAATCCTTCCATCACTCACCTGACAGCAGAAATTTGCCCTATGAAACTTTGGAGCTGGAGTAGAAAATATGACCCTTTACTCTCTTCATTTTGGCCATGGTCATAGAATCTGTGTTTAATCCTAAACACATTCTCAATTCACAGTTGATTCATAACCCGCTTTTTTCTTCTCTTTGTTTACATGTTGGCAAAACATAAGGAATGTAAAAATATAAAAACTATTATGAATTATGACCTGTTCTCACAAGGATTGTAGAAAAACTGTTCTTGATGCAAAAAGGAACTGCACTCTATTTAAGGTGAATCTATCCCCCTCCAGCTCTAAAGGAGTTTGGAATAATTTATAAATGAGGTTGGACTGCTGTTGAATATTTTTTTTAACTAGAAACAATTTGTTTACAAGTTGTTACTAAAGACTGTCAGAAAAAAAACGTTTGTGGACCTAGTATCCAAAAGGCTGACAGAACCCAGAACTTGCTTGGTATTCAAAGGAGAGCTCATCCAACATTATCCTGCACAGTGTATAATTACTTGCATGTTGGGAGCCAAAAAAGGGAATGTAACCCTGTGAATGTGTGTGTTTATACTGAAAAGTTCGAGAAGCAAAACAATTCAGCAGCATTCTTCATCCCAACATCTGGGAATAATTAATTTGCTTGCTATGATGTATAACATGAAATTGATAAAGTTGCCTGAAGCTCTGCATTTAGGCCATTTGCCTTATTTAAAGTTTCTGCTTTAGGGTTTAACATTGTGGCTAATTTTAGTAAATCTTTTTCTTTTATTCCTGAAATGCTGTGACAAGGAGGAACCTTCTGCTTATAGTTTCTTGATCATTTTCTTTTTGGTCTTATTGTCAATGTGTTCAGGAAGCTGACACATACTTTACCTCCTTCTTCCTCTGCAGTACAATGCTGCAAGAAGGAGTTCTAGACCCTGAGGTCCTGGAAAATGTCATTGGGGTTTTTACTTCTCTCTCTCTCTCTCTCTGTCTCTCTCTCTGTCTCTATCTCTCTTTATCTCTCTTAAACACATATTTGAGCTCTGAAGAGTTTCTCTGGTATAGGGAATGTGTTTTTGTTCCATTTTACAAATCTTAGGCTGGGATACTGGAGACTGTCATGTGAGACTCTCAGTATATTACATATGGAAAGTATTGTGACAAGTTCTGATGGTTTATGTTAGGTGCTACATTCCCTTGATTGTGACTTTTAGAAAGAAAGCACAATATAGATACAACATCATCTAACTAATCTAACAGTTCAAGGCGGTACAGGGGGCTTCTCAGTCCCAGGGCAGTCTCCTCCAGTTTCTCACTGAGGCCTGCTAGAATGAAGCACAACTGTTACTCTGGCCTTAGTTTGTTTAATTTGGGGTTTCAGAATAAGAGCAAGTATCTTATTTTTATTGGCTGAGTGTTCCCAGCTTTGAACAGTGCTAAAAGTTTTCTATAGCACTTTTGAAAGCTCATATTTCACAACATCCAGCTATTTTCTTTGGAATCCTGGTGAGACACAAACTGAGGAACTCCCAATATAGTCAGGCGGAGACTATCTCATTATTCCCCTCTGTCTTTTCTTGAGACTTATCTCCACACTTTGACAACTGTTTCAAATCACTTGTGCCCTGTATTTCGGGATTCTTTGGACTACATTATATGTTGTTGTCCTTCGTGGTGAAAAATGATAACTTCTAGAAAAATGATAATTTTCTGTTTATATATAGGGGTTGTACGCACAAAGAGTAATGGCCTGAGGACTTGTCCTCAGCCCAGCACACTCACTGGCCTGAGGGAGAAGATGCTTGGGCAGAGTTGCTGCTTTTGCTTGTCTGCCTCTACACTCCCAATCTCTGCATATTGTGACAGCTTCCTGCTCCCTCCTTGAGAGCTTAGAAGCAGGGACTGGACCTTCTTATCAGTATCTAAGTAGTCATGCCATAGCTCCCAGATGCCTGTGCATGGGCCAGTGACTGGGTTGATACTGGTTGGTTATGAGGTTTCCATGACCTGTTTTCTGATAAGAAAGAAAGAAAGAAAGAAAGAAAGAAAGAAAGAGAGAGAGAGAGAAGAGAGAGAGAGAAGAAAGAAGAAAGAAGAAAGAAGAAAGAAGAAAGAAGAAAGAAGGAAGGAAGGAAGGAAGGAAGGAAGGAAGGAAGGGAGGGAGGGAGGGAGGGAGGGAGGGAAAGAAAGCTCCCTGAATACAGGGACCTTCCCTGTCATGTTTACCACCTAGAAAAATTTCTGGTGCATATCACTTAATAAATATTTGGCTAATGAATGAAAAAACAGGGAAGTGGAAGAGTAAGGTGAGTTTTTCCTGATACTGAATATAATCATTTTCAGAATATAAACTTCTGATATTATGTCCTTCCTACCTTTTTGCTTTTACAATTTATTTATTTTTATTAACAAAATGATATAAGACTAAAGAGTTACTAGGAAGATTTGGGGCAAAAAGGAAATATTAAGCAACCTGATGTCAGTTTTCAAAATTCTTGCACTGGTCTATAAAATTCAAAATTTGGAAATCAGTGCCCCATTCATGCTTTTTCTTGCTATTGCCTTGTCTTTCACAATGTACATTATCTTCATAACATTTGCCTATGAAGGAGAAATAAGAGGTTAATCCCTATGAACCAAAATGAAAAACCTAATTCCAAATCCATATCACCAACATTGATCATCCACTTCGTTTCAGGCCCTGAGTCATGCACATTCACACGCTGTCCCACGAAAGTCCTGAGAGGTGTGTGTTATTACTTCCCTTTTACAGATGAAGGGACAAATGAGCCAGATTTTGGATGATCCAAGGAAGTTATGGGTGGCTGGCTGAGGAGACCCAGGAGAGGTTAATGGAAGATGTGGGACTGAACTGAGTCTTGCTAGTCAAGGGTAATTTGACTGAAGAAGAGAATGGCATTCTGGCAAGAATAAAGAGGAGGAGGAGGAATGAACACCACATAGTTTGGAACAGAGTCCAGACTGACCTGAATGGAAAGCAAGCTGCAGATAGGAAGACTGTGTGCACATAGATAATTGGACAAGATCCTCATTTTGCAGGTATTTGGTCTGTGTCTTTGTTCGTTCAGGTTACTACAAGCAAATACCATTGATTGGGTGGCTTGTAAACAATGAAATTGTATTTTTTACAGCTCTGGAATCTAGGAAACCCAAGATCAAGGCACCAGCAGATTCAGTGTCTGGTGAGGGCCGAGTTCCTGGTTCATAGACAGCTTCACTGTGTTCTTACATAGCAGAAGGTGGTGAGGATGCTCTCTGGGGCCTCTGTTATAAGAGTTCTAATCTCATTTATGACAGGTCCAGTCTCATGACCTAATTACCTCCCAAAGGCCTTATCTCTAAATGCCATCACACTGGGCATTAGGATTTAACATATGAATTTTGAGGGGACACAAACATTTAGTCTATTTGTCTAAAACTTGCTGACAATTTTGCTTCCCATTCTATGAGTCAGTGTCCTTAAAGACATATTTGTCTCTCTGAATTTGTTTACTTGACTGTTTTGGGCTCCAGTGATGCTGCCTGGGAATATTCAGAAGCTGGGTGATTGTGCCCTTAACTGCCAAGCATGTTTTCCTATAAGGAAGATTCTCTTCAGACCTTAGTAAACAATCTGAGGGTCTTTAAGCAATCAGTCAATAGCTCTGTTGCTGACTGTGCAATGTGTTCTTAGTTTTCTACAAGAGCTCAGAACTTCCCCAAAGGAGCAGAAGCCTAGCCTATTACAAGTTTCCAACTCCATTAATGCATGCATAAGCTTAATATAAATATTGCATGAGGCCAGGTGCAGTGGCTCACCCCTGTAATCCCAACACTAGCACTTTGGGAGGCCAAGACGGGCAAATCACCCAAGGTCAGGAGATCAGGATGAGACTGGCCAACATGGCAAAACCCTGTCTCTACTAAAAATACAAAAATTAGCTGGACATGGCTGCAGGCACCTGTAATCCAACTATTCAGGAGGCTGAGGCACAAGAATCGCTTGAACCCGGGAGGCGGAGGTTGCAGTGAGCTTAGACTGTGCCATTGCACTCCAGCCTGGGCGACAGAGCCAGACTCCATCTCAATAAATAAATATTGTGTGACACTAATCTTACTAGAAAGTCCTGTTTTTTCAATGGTGATAGCCTATACATTTAAGGATATGCTCACCATATTAACTCTATGTCATCTCATTCACTGAAGAATGAAAAGTTGGGGCCAGGCGCGGTGGCTCAAGCCTGTAATCCCAGCACTTTGGGAGGCCAAGACGGGCGGATCATGAGGTCAGGAGATCGAGACCATCCTGGCTAATACGGTGAAACCCTGTCTCTACGTAAAAATACAAAAAACTAGCCGGGCGATGAGGTGGGCGCCTGTAGTCCCAGCTACTCGGGAGGCTGAGGCAGGAGAATGGCATAAACCCGGGAGGCGGAGCTTGCAGTGAGCTGAGATCCGGCCACTGCACTCCAGCCTGGGTGGCAGAGCAAGACTCCGTCTCAAAAAAAAAAAAAAAAAAGAAAAGTTGGTAAACTCGGCAACATGTATATTTGTAAAACACCTAGTTCAAAGCCACGTGTTAGGTTTTGAAGCTACAGTAGATTCTTATTATTCATGGATTTCATATTTAGGGATTTGCCTATGAACTAAAAGTTATTTATAACCCCAAAATCAACACTCATGCTTTCATTGTCATTCATGGATATGCACAGAGCAGTTAAAAATTTGAGTCATCTGACATACACATTCCCAGCTGAGGTTAAACAAGGTGATGCTATGCATTCTTGTTCCAGCTCTCATACTGTAAACAAGTGTCCTTTTTGCAATCTATTTAATGCCATGTTTTTCAAATTTGTGTTTCTGTTGATAGATTTATTTATTTATTTATTTATTTTTGAGATGGAGTCTTGCTCTGTCGCCCAGACTGGAGTACAGTGGCGCAATCTTGGCTCACTGCAACCTCTGCCTCCCAGGTTCAAGTGATTCTCCTGCCTCAGCCTCCTGAGTAGCTGGGATTATAGGTGCCTGCCACCACGCCTGGCTCATTTTTGTATTTTCAGTAGAGATGGGGTTTCACCGTGTTGGCCAGGCTGGTCTCGAACTCCTGATCTCAAGTGATCCACCCACCTCGGCCTCCCAAAGTGCTGGTATTACAGGCATAAGCCACTGAGCCCAACCGATTTTGCTTTTTAAGATGGACCCCAAGTGTAGTGCTAAAGTGCTATCTAGTGTTCCTAAGTACAAAAATCACCTTACAGAGAAAATATGTGCTAGATAAGCTTTGTTCAGCCATGAGTTATGCTGTTGTTGGCCATGAGTTCAATGTTAATCAACAATATATATTAAAGTAAACAAGGCATCTTTAAACAGAAACACACACAAAACATGATTATGTATTGATTGGTTAACAAAAATGTGACAAGAGGCTTGCAGGAGTCTAATCCTCTATATTCCCTAGGGGTGATGGCTCACTATTTGCTAATCAGTGTTCTTAGTGACTTTATAGAACATAACTATCACGAATACTAAGAATCTACTGCATTTATTATTATAGTTGTTCAAGAAAGCCAAAATGTGTGATTGCTCCCTAAGCCTAATCTAGAAAGCGTGTCAGTGATCTTATAAAATTATGGTCGGGCGCAGTGGCTCATGCCTATAATCCTAGCACTTTGGGAGGCTGAGGTGGGCAGATCACTTGAGGTCAGGAGTTCGAGACCCCCTGGCCAACATGGTGAAACCCCATCTCTACTGAAAATATAAAAATGAGCCAGGTGTGGTGGCAGGTGCCTGTAATCCCAGCTACTCAGGTGGCTGAGGCAGGAGAATCACTTGAACCTGGGAGGCAGAGGTTGCAGTGAGCCAAGATTGTGCCACTGCACTCCAGCCTGAGTGACAGAGCAAGATTCCATCTCAAAAAAAGGAAAAGAAAAGAAAAGAAAATAGGTCCCACCTTCTTTCTTCTGCTTCTGCCTTACCTGTTTCTCAAAGTGATGTCTCTTCATGGTTCCCATTCAATGTAATATTTCTTCAGTTCTCGAGCTAATCTTGACTAGGGCAGAAAGTTAATAATTCCTTGAGCCTACCATTCGTTAAGCTTGTCATGAAGTCAGAACCTCCACCCTGCTCTTGTCAGACCTGGAGGCCCACCTCAGTGATGAAGCTCTCAGGCCAGAACTTTCAAGTGTATATCACAGTCCATCATCCTGGGATCTGTGTCCAAAGATGATCCCTGAGTGTCCATATCATCTTTGAATCTCATTACCTCAGCATTTCCTACAGCTGAGTACCCACTGTCTGACCAGTATCAACCTATTCAAATTTATACCCTCACAGGGGAGAGAGACCCATAAACAGATGCAATATATTGTGGTCATTCGAGTGCAGATGATGCCGTGGGAGTATGAAGGGGTGATATTAAATCCAGCAGGAAACTTTCTCAGTAAAGGTGGTTTTAGAACATAGTCTGGAAGAATAGGAGCTAGCCAGGCAAAGAAGAGAGTGAAGGGTAAATAAACATGTATCAGATAAATGGAACAGCATGAACAAAGGCATGGAAGCAGGAAACAACATGGATTATTCTGGAAACCACAAACATGTGAGTATTGCCGGGTATAAAACGGAAGGAGACGAGAGATGGAAGATGAGGTTGGCTGGGGAGAAGCCCTGTCATGTGGCACTATTCATCATACCACTGTCAGGAAGCCAACAAAGCAGAGTAACCCAAGATACATGATTGGATTTGAATTATACAAGGACCATTCTAGTGTGTCTGGAGAATGAGTTCGAGGAATGTCAAACTGGAGGCAAGGAGACTGTTTTAAAACTTTTCCACCAGCCCTGGTGGGAGATGTTGAGGTCCTGAGCTACAGCAGCAGAGATTCCGTAGAGGAGAAGTTGATTCAAATAATATGAGGTGGTAAAATCAACAGGCCTTCGTGGCTGTACTAGTCCGGATGAGCTGGATTATACTATAGTAGTAAATGATCCCATCTGAGTGACTTAGCACAAAAGTTTATTTCTTGATCATGCAGCATCTGCTGCAGGTCTAATCATCTCTCCAAGGCAGCCATCCTCCGTGACTGCTATCCAGGCTTCTTCTATTCGGTGATTCTACCACCTCAACATAACATCTCTGCATTCAACACAACAGTAGAAAAGTCTCAGATAAAGAGAATCGAGAAAGAGCTTTTCATCGCTTTAGACTAGTAATAATAAACAAATTTCCATTCACATTTCATTGGCCCAAACTAGTCTTATGGCTCTACCTAATTGGAAGTGGATCAGGAAGTAGAGTCTCTTGTGTGTTCAGGAAGAAATGAAGAATTGGATACAGACAGGCACTGGTGATGTCTACCACAGCCCAAGAGCATTGTGGAATAGAGATGGGCTAACCACCAGAACGATGATGCACATGGTGGATAGAAAGGTACAATGAGACTATGATAACCCTCAGCTCTCTAGCTTCAGTGTCAGTCAGTAAAACAGGGAAGGCTGGAGGAGCAGTAGATTTGAGGGGGAAATGATGGGTTTAGAGCATATGAAACATCCTAGAGTAAACATATCCAGAGATGAGAAGCAAAGGTAGAGTGGGGTGGAGGGTAGTTGTTAGGCAAAGCTGAAGGCGGGTACAGGGTTTGAATATTTTAGGAGGGGTAGCAACCAAATCATGGTCATGAGTGGCAGGCAAAGCAGACGAATAATCAGGAGAGGGTGTCTGAGGAAGAAATTTGGACTGGTGCTCAAGCTACTGTCAGTGTCAGGTATACATTTGCCTGATGCTGTATTTTAAAATGTGTTGTTGAATGCCTGACCCTGCTCACAACTTTAGCTAGTAATGGGAGCCCTACTGTTCTGTCTCTCTTCACCTATTGAGATTGGATCCTGCTCCGATCCTTCTGTCTGGAGTCTGGACACATGTAGGCAACCTCCATTCATCCCTTACCCCCAATCTAATCATACCTTGGAATATCTTCTGCCTTTCACTAGCAAAGTCCACACCATAAGACAGCTGACTGCATCCTTTAGACTCTGCTTTAGACCCTTGTCCCAGGTCCAAATTCTCACATGGGAAAGTTCCTCCAAACTCCATCCTGAGTCTCTACACATAAGACTGGGCCTGGCCCTCACTCACTAGCCTCCCTGCCAACTCAGAGAGCTGTGGTCCCAGCTTGCCCTTAGTAATGTAAGAAGGTCAATAAAAGCAATGGTTTCGTGTGTTTTCCTCCCAGAAACAATGTGTCTTTACTACCAATAAAGGATGAAATTTCTCTGAGATATACGGAGTGGGAGGTAGATGGCATATAGGAACCATCCTAGAGGCATTAAGGCAGTCAGTGTAGAATTAAGTTTGCTCCCAGCTGGACATGAGGCTCCATGTCAAGAGTCCATGGCTGATATTACAAAAAGACCCAGACTGGGGAAGAAAGAATTTCCAGGAAGCTCAGAGTGGCTTTAGGCACTAGGTCAGAACTGCATCCTCATCCCCACCACACTAGGAGGAAGCTGAAAATCCAAGATCAAGTCTATAGAAAGACTCAACAGGTCTCATCTAATTGTATGAGTCCAAATTCAGGGTCCAGGGAGGTGGAACAGTGCCATGACCTCAGGAATGCCAAGCGTCATGGTCACACTGAAGAACAACATTGTTCCAGGAGTTCTTGTCTGAACAAGAAAGGGTTAAGATAGATAGAATCCTGCCTCCCCAACCCTTTTTCCAGGAAGATTGGCAGAAGCAAAGCAGCAGGCAAGGAAAACCCGGTTAGGGGCATAGTGCAGGGCAGATCTTCTCCAATGCATGTAAAACTTAGAGACCCAGGCTTGAGGGGATCAGGTAGGCAGTCTAGATGTTCTAGAGGCCATTTAAGGGCAACCCTACCTAACAGAACCCCTGAAGTCTTTGTGCCTCTCTTTGACCTCTAAGAACAACTTCTTCCAAGCTCCCACTAGTGCCTGAGTAAGAGTGGCTACACTAGTTCAATGCCAGTGTACTTGAGAAAGGCAGCCTGCCTGTGACTGGCAGCTCCCTGCAAAAACCGTGACAGGGGCAAGGTGTGGGTAAGAGCTAAGATGAGGCCCTGTGATAACTACCAAAGCTGACATCTTATTATTTGTTCCAAAACAGTAACATATCCACAAATCATCCCAAGAGTGTTCAAGTTTATACCATTGCTTAATGCAATTAAAAAGAGGTAACAAATATGAAAAACATTGTATACTATAACACTTTGAATAAATGCAGGGTATCAAGACTCTTTAAAAGTTAGTCATGTGAAAATAGGCTTTATAGTCCAAAATTATGGAGAGGCATTGTGAGAAGTATTTTATATACATTATTGTATTCAATTTGCCCACAACCATAAGAAGTAGGTACTGTTGTTATCACGCAGTATATAAGCCCACTCATGCAGCTAATTGGCAGATGGCAGAGCCCATGTTCAAGCCCATATATGTATTGATCCAAAAACTCCTCTGCAATAAAAAAAAGTTCTCTGCCATGACCATGACCATGTACTTTCCCCAAAGACTAAAAACACTGCTGTTCTTTGTTTCAAACATCCAGCTGAGCTGTCTCTTCACTTATTGGCTGCAAAGCTTATTCCTGCATCACCAGCCCTGACCTCCGCTGTCAGCCTAAGAACAGCCTCTTGGGGATGTTGAGGAGGGCCTGATTCTAGAGGAGGGCTCTTTCCCATAATAAGCCCACAGTCCCCTGCTCTGACTGCTTCAAGTGCTGGGGCTTATCTGACAGCCCTCACATTCCTTCTAAGTTCCCCACGCAGGACACATTCCTGATTGGGTGGAAGGAAGAATTCCTAGCATTCTTCAGCCACTGTCCTCTTGGAGCTCCGAAACTCAAGTGAGATGAAGGAAAAGAAAAAAGAAAAAACCAATCGTCATTTCTAATGTTTAGAATTCATATGAATTAAGTCCTGCTCTCCAAGCCATGAGAAAGAAAAAAAGAAAGGGATTCAGGATCACTGAGACATGTTCTTGCAGAATCAGTAATTCCCAACTCTTTCTCAATAGTCTGTAGGACCTGTGTGATCTTTGAATTTGACCTTCATAGTTGACAGTTTGGATTGTTTGTCATTATTAGAAATGATTGCAATCCTAATTTCAGGCATACTTTGTAAACAGACTAGTCAAGATGCTTGCGTGAACGTTTCCTCTATGCAACAATAACAGGTAATACTTTTATAAATGAATTTATTTATCACTTACATTATCTCATTTGATCTTCACAAGAAATCTATGAGGTTGGTATTATTACAGTCATGCATTGCTTAACAATGTGGATAAGTCCTGAGAAATACATCATTAGGCCATTTGTCATTTTATAAGCATCATAGAGGGTACTCACAAACCTACTACACACCTTGGCTATATGGTATAGTCTATGGCTACACATCTATACAGCATGTTTGTATACTGAATACTGTAGGCATATGTAATGTAATGGCAAATATTTGTATATATAAATGTAGAAGAGATACAGTGAAAATACAGTATTATAATCTTATGGGATCACTGTATTATGCAGTCCATGATTGATCAAAATGTTGCTATCAGTGCATGACTATATTTTCATTTTTCAGAGGATAAATGTGAGCTGACAATTGAGATGATTTGCCTGCTGTCAAACAGCTGGCAAGGCAGAGGTGGTCTGTGACCAGGTCTTCTGACTTCCCTCCACCATGTATTACTCAAGGCCTCCCATTATGTCATCACAGATACTCCAGGGTGGTAACTGGGAAGCTCCCAAGTTAGTGGGTAACATCTGACTCTCCCTCCCAAAGAGAGACTCCAGCGAGAGACTGGGGATTTGGAGGTCCAAGTCATGGCAGAACTGGGTTGCTTGCTAGGACACAAGGTTAGGATGCCCCTGTAGCAACAATGTGAGAATCAGAAAAGGTAACTGCGCAGCTCAAGAAGACGAATCAAAAAGCCAAGCCAACCACCTAACTAGCGATTTTCAAGGAATGAACTGGTAGGCCACAAGCGTCCTCCTAATGTTCTACAAGCGTCCCCTAATATGTCTTTTCTTTCGATCTTACTAGCAAATGGTCCTTGATAACCTAGATTTTCGTGTGTGTGTGTGTATGTGTATGCATGTCTAAAAGCTACTTAATAACTGCTGAGTTGTTAATAGTAGTATTTCATATTCATAAACAAAAAATTAGCACGTTACTAGAGTTTACGGGGGGCTCACCTGAGTATTCACCTGGCTGCCAGGCAATACTTGGCAATATTTGAAGAGGTCCCACTAAAAACATGCATGAGCAGATTGTTGAAATATCCTCAATTTTAGGGACAGTTGCTTTATATTAACATCAGCGCTGTATTGAGTTGGTTGTGCTTTTCGGCGGTTTCTATTCCTAGTTTTTAATTATAAATTAGATTTCACTTACCTTCATCACCATCTATGTTGTTTGAAGTGGGTTGTTTGGTTAACCCTGCAGTAGGATAGTGATGCCTGTATAAGTTGACACAATTTATGACCTATAAGTTTTCTATAATAAAACTTTAAACCAAATATGAATTGTAGTACACATAGGAATAATCCATACCAATATTGCTAAAGCAGATATTCACATAATCCTCACAAAGTGTGTTTGTGCAACAACAGTTGATTGTTATCAGATAATTTGAGGAAAAAAAGCAGGAAGGGCTGGAGTATATGAGTCTTAGAGCCTTTCTTTAATTTTTATTTTTAGAAACAGGGTCTCGCTATGTTGCCCACGCTGATCTCAAATTCCTGACCTCAAATGATTCTACTGCCTCAGCCTCCCAAAGCACTGGGATTCCAGGTATGAGCCACCATACCCAGCCAAGTCTTAAGAGCCTTCTGCTGACCTAGGTTAGCCTTGGTCGAAAAAGTTTGAGAATTACTGGCCAGAGAGGGAGAACTTGGGTTCATTTCAGTGGGATGGAGAGAACTAGAGAGAACAGAAGAGAGTGAACATTTGAAGGAAACCTGGGAGGCAGAAACTGGAGAGATTTCTGGAGCTAAAGAAATGATGCCTGCAGTCTCTTTTCAGATAACTGTGGCCTCAGGCATGCTTAGAAAGGAGCCATTAAAAGAGAGCATGTCTCCAGAGTACCCTATAGGGTAGTCGGTGCCCTGTGAAACAGTGCCCCTCCAGGTAAATGTTAAAGCCCAGCTGTCCTTCACTGACTGTGAACCCTAGTGCCAGGGAGGAGGAACCTCTTGTAATTCATCTGCCTCTACAGAATGCATTTTCCTAAGTGACTTTAAAGTGTCGATATGTGCAAGTCATGGCCCTTGGGGTACTCTAGAAAGTCTAGAGTACTGCTTTTTTGTGAATATACTGAAGGTGACAACCTCTTGCTCCCAACCAGAGAAAATGGCTGAATATGCTAAGGATATTGTAAAGGCATTGAAATAGTCTTGAAACTTTGAGGAGAGCCAAATAATGTGCTTCCATTTTTGGCAAAGTTACAAAATGAGGAAAAAAGGAAGCCTAGCGACAAAATAAGGCCTTTCTTCTGTTTCTTGAAACACTCCCAAGAAAAAAATTTTTCAGTGCTGCAATAAAAGGCCACATAGAAGGAAGAACCCATGGAGAGGTATCTCCATGTCCTGGGAATCTTTGAGTTTGAATTCAGGCAGAAGGAAATTGTCTGGTTATTATTATTATTGTTGTTATTTTTTTGAGATGGGTTCTGGCTCTGTCATCCAGGCTGGAGTGCAGTGGTGTGATCTTGGTTTACTGTAGCCTCCACCTCCTGGACTCAAGAGGTCCCAGCCTCCCAAGTAGCTGGGACCACAGATGCGTACCACCATGGCTAGCTAATTTTTTGTATTTTTTGGTAGAGAAGGAGTTTCACCATATTACCCAGGCTGAGTTTGAACTCCTGAGCTCAAGTAGCCGGCCAGCCTCGGCCTCCCAAAGTGCTGGGATTACAGGTGTGAGCCACTGTGCTGGCCTCATTATTATTAAGAATTAAAAGTTTCTTAATTAAGCAGGCCAAAATAGAGCTGCCCTCTTTAAAAAGCATGGTTATGAATTTATCCTGGAATATATTTCACAAACATTTTCTTATAAGCTTTATACCATAGTTACTCATTGTACATGTCCCATTTCATAAAGTGATAATTGTCTTAAATCTTAATGACTAGTAAGATATCACTGAAGATACAGATGTAAATTGTTTCATTTGGCTTTTAAAAGTTACTCATTTCAGGCCGGGCGAGGTGGCTCAAGCCTGTAATCCCAGCACTTTGGGAGGCCGAGATGGGCGGATCACGAGGTCAGGAGATCGAGACCATCCTGGCTAACATGGTGAAACCCCGTCTCTACTCAAAAGAACACAAAAAGCTAGCCAGGCGAGGTGGCGGGCGCCTATAGTCCCAGCTACTAGGGAGGCTGAGGCAGGAGAATGGTGTGAACCCGGGAGGCGGAGCTTGCAGTGAGCCCAGATGGTGCCACTGCACTCCAGCCTGGGCGACAGAGCGAGACTCCGTCTCAAAAAAAAAAAAAAAAAAAAAGTTACTCATTTCAGTTTCTTGCCCAGTAACTACTGAGGGAGATGAACTGACGTTGTGCTTTATTTCACAAGCACATCTTTGCTGACTGAATTACCATATTCCTTTCAGAATTCACATTTTAAAAATGGCCAGTGATGGTTACCTAATTTGATTTACTCTGGGGGACTGTTTATTTGGTATGAATAAAGCCATGGTTTAGCCTGTGTCTTCGACACACCAGCCATGATCCTGCGGGACTGTGTAGCTGGGAAATTCCCACATGGGGGTTGTCAAATTGTATGAGCTTCATTATTTTTGTTTTCTAGGGATTTATCAAGCCACAAAAGACCAAGCCATTGTTTTGCTGGAAAAACAGGCAGAAACCATATTACTTTTTTTTTTAAAGGGCCCCCACCGGTCAGTGGAATTTAAATTCCCAAGAGCTATGGCCAGGTGCTATAACTTACTTCGTTAAGTTATGGATGGGCAAGTCTACAGCAATCATTGTTTTTCTCAGTTCTTAACATGAGCATTAGTGGATAAAGAACTCGAATACAGAAGCCTTTGAAGGATAGCCAGGTGTGGTGCCTCATGCCTATAATGCCAGCACTTTGGGAGGCCAAGGCAGGAGCCCAGGAGTTCAAGACCAACCTGGGCAACATAGTGAAACCCTGTCTCTACAAAAAAATTTAAAACTTAGCTGGGTATGGTGGCACATTCTTGTAGTCCCAGATAGTTGCAGTGGTCGGGGAGGGGCAGGTAGAACTGGGGGGCGAGGGGAAAGAGAAAGATCGCTTGAACTGGGGAGGTTGAGGCTGCACGGAGCTGTGACTGTGCCACTGCACTCTAGCCAGGGTGACAGAGCAAGCCCGTCTCAAAACAAACAAACAAACAAACAAACAAAAAACCTGTGACGAATAAAGCCAAAACAGTAAATGAATACAGCATTTCAAAGACTAAGATGAAGTAAGAAAAGGGAAATACAATAAAAGTAATATTCATTGCCATTTCCCCCCCCAACATGGTATTTAAAATTTTTTAATTTTAATTTTTAATTTTTGTGGGTATACAACAGGTGTAAATATGTGTGGGTTACATGAGGTATTTTGATACAGGCATGTAGTGCATAATAATCACATCAGGGTAAATGTATCTACCACCTCAAGCATTTATCCTTTGTGTTACGAACAATCCAATTATACTCTTCTAGTTATTTTTAAATGTACCATTATTTTTGACTATAGCCACACTGTTATGCTAACAAATACTAAATCTTATTCATTCTTTCTATTTTTTTGTACCCATTAACCATCCCGACTTCCCCCCCACCTACCCCACTACCCTTTGCAGCCTCTGGTAACCATCCTTGTACTCTCTATGAGTTTAATTATTTTAATTTTTACCTCCTACAAATCAGTGAGAACATGCAAAGTTTGTCTTTCTGTTCCTGGCTTATTTTATTTAACATAGTGACCTCCAGTTCCAACCATGTTGTTGCAAATAATAGGATCTCATTCTTTCTTTTGGCAGAATAGTACTCCATTGTGATTAACTACCATATTTTCTTTATTCATCTGTTGATGGACACTTAGGTTGCTTCCAGATCTTGGCTATTGTGAACACTGCTGCAATAAACATGGGAATACAGATAACTCTTTGATATACTAATTTCCTTCCTTTGGGGTATATACCTAGCAGTATATTGCTGGATCACTTAGTAGCTCTATTTAAGTTTTTTTGAGGAACCTCCAAATGTTCTCCACAGTGGTTGTACTAATTTATATTCCCACCAACAGTGTACCTGTTCCCTTTTCTCCACATCCTCACCAGCATTTGTTATTGCCTGACTTTTGGATAAAAGCCATTTTAACTGGTGTAAGATTATGATATCTCACTGTAGTTTTGATTTGCATTTCTCTGATGATCAATGATGTTGAAAACTTTTTCATAAACCTGTTTGCCATTTGTATATCTTCTTTTGAGAAATGTCTATTCAAATATTTTGTCCATTTTTGATAGGATTATTAGACTTTTTCCTATAGAGTCGTCTGAGTTCCTTATATATTCTGGTTATTAATCCCTTGTCAGATGAGTAGTTTGCAAATATCTTCTCCCATTCTGTGGGTTGTCTCTTCACTTTCTTCATGTTTCCTTTCCTGTGCAGAAGCCTTTTATAGGGTATGTTTTATTTCCCCTTTTGATTTATAACCTAGGGCCAGCATTAGGGAATTATAAAAACAGTAAGTAGCACTTTAGAGTTTATAAACTGTGTTCATATACATTAGCTTATTTGAGTTCCAAAATAGCTATTATTATTCAACTCATTTTTTTCAGGATCTGGTCTTTATTATTAAAAGTTTAACTATAATTTTAAAAATGTCTCAACATCGTTAATACATGGTCAAAAGAAAAACTCAGAAAATCCACAAAAGTTAAAACAGAAATAAATATCCCTGTACCCAAATATCTGTTGACCTTTGTCCTATCTTTTATATATTTAGTGCTCTACATTTTTGTTACATGTATATTTACTAAAAAAAAAACTTTGTCTTTTTTATAACCTATTTATTACTCAGAATTTTTTCATATCCTTAATTATTATTTTAAATTATTTTAAAGCCATGTTACAGTAATTTTAATTTATTTTGTTTTATTTTTAACTCCTCTTACTATCATTCCCAAATATTAAAGTAATTTTAGTACAGAGAGCCCTGAGTCTTTGAGAGGCCAAATGACTCACTCAAGGCAGCTCAGCTAGTAAGATATGGCCTGGACTCCACGCCCCAAAAGCTTGTACTCCATAGCCTATGCTTTGTATTTTATCAGCATAATCTAAAGCAAATAGTGTCTTTTTTTAAATTTGACCTCCCACAACAATTTAAACTGATTTATTGATAATGGAATAAATTAATGGAAAATTGACTAAACTTTAAATTCAATATCACACCTATAGTCAGTTCAGGAATCCAGAAATCTCTTGGATAGTTCTGTTGTTTTTATAACCCACATAAATTCCATAAGCTTGACAATACCATAGCCTCTCCAGAAAGCCAAGAGGACATTAACCTAAAATCTGGTCAAGAAATTTTTCCTTATACCCTGCAAATATGACATCACTGGTATGTGTACCTGATTAATTTTAGCACTTTTTTGTTCCTGTAATAATCAGTTTAGCATTTGTATTTTCTTCTGGATTATTTTTGTTTACTACCTATCTTTTATCTCTTCCCACCCCCATAATTGGCTCTCCTAATATTCCAGTTTCTTGTTCTAAGGTCCTAGTAGGCATCTAGTACCTGAAGCCAGAATCTTAGAAAATTTCATGCCTCTTTACTATTGGGGAAAAAATAGTTGCAAATTTCTCAACAGTAATGAAAGACTTAAGACAGATTCTTAGTACAAAGTCTAAAAGTTGGCAAAAACATTTTTAAAAAAATAAAATGGCATTGGCTATTAGTCTACACAGCAATTTGGATCATTAAATTAAGCAACTACTTGATTTCAAGGTTAAATCCCAAACCATCACCAACAAAGTACGTTGTGCCAAGTGTTTAGAGGCCTGGAGCAAAACCACAGCTAAGTTGAGTCTTGGGCTAATTTTAAGCTTGACAGACCTAAGGTGAAAGGGCAAGCCATGCTTAATCTGAGTGTTTGTCTAGAATGTACTTAGCATATTAATCTCCAACTCCCCCATTCAAATTCAGGTAAGGGAACTAAAGGAAACTTTTCTCCCCGAATGTTGAGAGATTTGTCCTTCCGTTATAATTGTCTATCAATCCAGGAAGAAGAATCTAAAAGGAAAACATTATCCAACCTTGTGTCTTCTACATTAACTCTTTCACTGAGTTAAGGGGAGATCACCATATAGGAAAGGAAAGTTCTATTTCTAGCTGGAGAGCTACTCCTATACAAAGACTGCTTAGAACAACATGTCTCCCATTTGAATGCAGAGTTCCTCCCCTCTCATTTTCAGTGGCCATTGGCTTCACCCTCATCCCTTACACTATTCTACCCTCCCCTGTTCCTCAAGTTATTGAATCTAAAGATAAGTGAATTACCAGAGGCAAAGGAGAAAGCGAGTAGGGGTCCTACAGGTAATGAGTTTTATTTTTCTTTTTCATCATTACTCACTATCGGCTTATGACTTAAAACTAATCTTGCCCTTTCTTGCAATGTGTGATAAATTGAACCTCTGATTCCCATCAGCAGATTGAAGTGGGGAGGGGAGAAAAGGGAAGGTGGGCACTTAAAAATTATTGTTGCATTGCAGTGTTTGCTAATTTCAAAATCAGTTTTGCATAAAATGGGACAGGAGAATAAAGCCTTGGACTCTAATGAGATCACTGGACTCTAATAGTCAGAAATATGGATTCGTCTAGGAGTGGTCCAACAGGTAGCAGCTGACAGGTGGCAGGTCCTAAGTTTACTCCCTTTCAGAGAGTTACTCAAGCAGTAGTGCTGTCTAGAGGAAATACGAGGCTATTTAGTGACAAAGGACAGTAGCTATAAAGAAAACAAGACAGCAATCTGAGAGTCAAGCTTCATGGGATGTAAGTCCTATCTCTACTACCAACTCGTTAGAACCTAACTTTGGGGGAGTCATTGAGCATCATGTGCAAAGTGAAGAAAATAACACATTGCCCTGCTTTCCTTCCAGTGTGGTAGCTTTCCTACCCTACCATACTGGGAAGAAAGGAGGGTAATCTTACATGTATTCAGTTTTTGAATATCAAACAAGATAGGTATGAAAATACTTTATAAATATACAAAAAAACGGCTGGGTGTGGTGGTTCGTGCCTGTAATACCAGCACTCTGGGAGGCCGAGGCGGGTGGATCACCTGAGGTCAGGAGTTCGAGACCAGCCTGGCCACCATGGTGAAACCACATCTCTACTAAAAATACAAAAATTAGCTGGGCATGGTGGTGGCCACCTGTCATCCCAGCTACTCGGGAGGCAGGAGAATCGCTTGAACCCAGGAGGCAGAGGTTGTAGTGAATTGAGATCACGCCACTGCACTCCAGCCTGGGTGACAGAGCGAGGCTCCATCTCTGAAATGACTAAGCAGTGGTCTAAGTTAAACTGCTAAAGAGCCTTGCAATAGCACAATTCCATACTATTGAGAGGCTTGATGATCTGAATCCTGACAAATTTATTTGTAGAAAATCTGGCTTTGCCAGAAACATTGATAGGCCATTTATAGCCAACCCTATTGTGTTTGGGAGGCTAAAACAATTATGGGTATAAAATACTGAAAAATGTTTTCCCCCCTGTTTTTTAGTTTTGCACCTGGAAGGAAATAATGTAGCTTCTGCATGAATAGTAGTGGGATATCACGGGAGACTGTATCATATCCTAAGGGGGAATTAGAAGTCAATAAATTAGGGAACTTGGGCTGGGGTAAGGAAGCAGTGAAGCACCTGAGTGTATTTATCCCAGATAAAAAGTGTGATGGGAAGAACACGAATGCTGTCATAACATATTGGAAAGAGCCATTACAGAGGAGATGATTAGATATTCTGTTTTGGAAGGCAGATCACTGGGCACAAAATGAAGTTGTTGAATTGAATGATCTCTAAGTTCCCCTAAGCAAAATTCTGGTTCTCAAAAGTTAGAGGAGAGAGGTGTGGCTCAGCACAAGGGAATACTTTCTGTAAAAATGAGTTTGCCTTCAATGGACAGAGACCTCAATCCCTGAAGACATTTTGACATTCAGAAGGAGGCTGGATAGCCATTTAGGAAGGATGTGGAGGACATGCCTACATTGTCAGGGAAATCAAACTCCATGACAGCAGAGGACTCTCCAATTTAAGATATCAAATAAAAGATACTTGGTTTTTTAGTAGGATTTGTTACAAAAAGGGATAAATAAGGGATCTTATAAATAAGGGGTCTGTGTGTCCTTCATTGTCAGTGGGAATAGATACTATTTAAGTGGCGATTGTTGTCATCGTCTTCTTTTCTCTTGCTTGGAAAGTGTTAAGAAGCAGCCTTTCTAGTACCTTTGGATTAATAGTCATATTTTCCACTTTATTGTCCTTTTTGTTCATTATAACCATCTGTGAACAGTTTTTATAGCAGCTACCCAACCAGAGTTGCATACTAGCTTGCACCAAGAAAATCCTGTATTCAGCCTGGAATGAGGATATCATTGGGTTCTATTTTGCAGATAGCATGTAATAAACTGATTGACAAAGTCTAGAAATAAACCAAGATCATCTTGACATTTAAGAACCTGACAGACAGATGGTACCAGCACAGTATTGAGCTTTTAACAAGGTCATAAGCCTATAGCAAGTTCTGATGATTTCTGACCTTCTGGACAGCTATAGTGCCTGATTCTAGGACAAAACATTACTGGATTTGGAGAAAATTTTCATTGTCAACCAACTATAAATTATCCAAGTCGAAGAATAAGATTAGTAACAGTAAGCCCACTGGACCCCCCCATTCACACTGAAGTGAAGTTCATCCCAACAGAGTTATGAAATGGCTAAACATGTAAATCTAATACACACAAACTAAAATAACTATTATATGTTAAGCAAGAGGTAGAAGACAGAAGAAAGGCCAGAAGAAAAAATGGCTATATTAGGATGCTTTCAGTTGCAAGCAGCATAAAATTTATCTCAAAATGGCCTAAGCAAAGGGAATTTCTTGGCTTATATAACTGAAAATTTTAGGCTTAGCTGGCTCCAAGGAGGCAGATACTGTCAAAACAACGGTACCACCCTCCTATCCCACCTTGATCTCTCAGCGTGGCTTCATTCTTAGGAGATTTCCTCTGCCCGGCGTCCCCCACAAGCTCCAGGTTTACGTTCTCCCAATTTCAAGTCGAACAGAGACAATACTCTTTCCCAGCGATTTTATCACAAGGTACTAGATTGAATTTCATTGTCTTGGCTTGGGTCATGTGCCCTTTCTTTCACTAATGGTAGAGGCCTAAAGATGAGTAAGTAAGGTTGGCATCTAAACTACACAGAAAGTGGAAAAACTAGGAAAGAAGGGGGAATGAATGTCAGGTGGGCAAAATCACAGATGTCTACTTGCCTAGAACAGCTTCAAGAAATGTGGTGACACCATGGATAGCTGTGGAACTGCTAGAGCCCACAGACCCAGGCAGCTGCAGGACCAGAATTTGCTGTTTCATGAACCGAAGCTTCAGTCTCACCCCCAGTGGATGAGGATGCAGCAGCTCTAAGAATATCAAGCAGTTCTGGGATCTGGATAGTCTTTAGTCCAAGAATAGGTGTCAGGCACACTTGGCAAAAGAACTTATGTTCTCAGAGTGGCCTGATCAAGTGCAAGTGCACACACACTGGAGTTTATTATAGTATCGTCATCTTAGGAAACAAAGGACAACTCTATGAGAGTATATGGGTGTGCACAGATGTTCAGATGCAAGTGTTAGTGACCCTGGTGCTGTGTCATTGATAAAGAAGCCCTTAGAACTGCAAATATAACGCCAAGCAATGGTCCTGGAAATACATCCTTCACATAGCAATGGGGAGAAAAGACATGCGACAATAAGTATTAAAGAGAGGTAGACTGCTTTCTGAGTGGAGGGATGGAAGTAGAGTAGGGGAGGTAAAATTACTCCTCGGGAAAGAAGGAGAGATAGAGTAGAAAACTGCTTCTGCTCCATTTTGGAGGTGAGTGAATAAGTCTGGGCAAAGTAAAGCTTTTCAGCAAGTTGAAAACTTGGTTCTTCAAGGAAGGGAAAAAGCCAAAGTGGGAAAAACAAGGGTAAAATTAGCGTTCTTTAAAGTCCTGAAAAGAACCATTGAGTTTTAGGAGCCATGGATTTGATTTTAAGCACATGAAGCAGGCACTGGCATGTGTGTTCCTTGGGGCAGTCCCTTTTGCCCATTATTACCAGCATTTGTCAAGATAAGGTGTGGATGTGCTTTAAAACAAGCATTGTATTTTTTCATGCTAAAAAATATTAAAGCCCATCAATGGCTTAGAAGGAAAATTATGTTCCTATCTTCCAGCCTCCTTTTCTATGAAGTCCACCAGAGAAAGAAGGAAGAAAGGGAGGGAAGGAGGGAGATAGGGAGGGAGGGAGGGAGAGAGGGAAGGAAAGAGAGAACGTTTATGTATTAGTTTGCAAGGGCTGCCATAACAAAGTACCACAAATTGAGTGACTTACACAATGAAATTTGTTGTCTCACAGCTCTGGAGGTTAGAAGTCTGAGATGTACTCACTTATATGTGGAATCCAACACAACGGAACTCATAGAAGCAGAGAGCAGAACAGTGGTTACCAGAGGCTGGGGGTGCTAGGGGGAATGGGGAGATGAGAGTCAAAGGGTAAAGAACTGTTAGAGAGAAGGAATAACTGATTTTTTTACAAGGTATATTGCACAGTATACCAAATATAGCTAATAATTGAGTACTGTACATTACAATATCACTAAGAGAATAAATTTCAAATGCTCTCTCTTCACAAAAAAAGATAACTATTTGAGGTAATGGATATATTAAGTAGCTTGATTTAATCATTCCACGTTGTATTCATAAATTGTAACATCACTTTGTATCCCATAAATATATACAACTATAATTTGTCAATATATAATAAAAATAGAAAAAAAGAAGTCTGAGATGGAGGTGTCAGCATTGTTGGTTCCTTCTGAGGGTTATGAGGGAGAATCTGTTTTGTGCCCCTCCCCCAGCTTCTGTTGGTTTGATGGCTTATAGAAACATCATCCACGTCTGTGCCTTCATCTTCACATGGTGTTTTCTCTCTGTGGGTGTCTGTGTCCCAGTTTCCCCTTTTGATAAGGACGTCAGTCGTATTGGACTAGGGTCCACCTACCGACCTCATCTTAACAAATTACATCTGCAACAACCTTACTTTCAAATAAAATCATACTCTGAGGTACTAGGGGTTAGGACTTTGATATATAAATATGATGGGGGGAGCACAATTCAACCCACATCAGTCCGTAATCTCTGTTCATAGTCCAGAGTTTATACATGGCAACAACTTTTGCTTCAGTGTTAGAATGCTAGAGCTAAATATATGCGTATTACAGTGATTCGGGGTTGGGGAGGAGGGAGTAGTTTTCAGAATTCCCTTCTTCTCATCACTGAGATCATCATCATGATTACTAATGGATATAAAACCAGAATCTTCAGCTCGAAAGATTTATATAATCTTTTAGAGCAACAAATGGAAGAAAAATCAAAATTCTTTTTGTATAAAAGGGACTGATTCTTTAACTTTCCTATGGGAGAGAAAACACTTTGTCACTTTCAATAAGGACAAAAAAAAAAATAGTATTCTCTCCATTTCTCCTTTCTGAGGAAGGGGTATGGGAAGGCAGTGGGTTAATTCCTAGTTTGGCTTTTGAGAGCAACTTCTCCTGTTGCTCATGCAAACCAAGTGATCACATGCCATTGGAAATGCCCACTTGCCCAGTGTGAGTGAGGCTTTGTGCTGAACAAAAGGAAGACAGCTCTACATTAAACCACAGGTCCTTTGTGGGACAGACAAGAATAACATGCATGATTGCAACCCATAAATAATACACCACATATCATCTGCATTTTGTCTGCTCTTTAGGACAGAAGCAGCTATTACCTGACAAGTTAGTATTAATGCTTTACTCCTAATTCCAGGGCCAAGTCTTGCAGGGAGTGGTGTTTCCCTGAACTTCTTCCTTTCCCTATATTTTCGGTCTAGCCAAGCATAAATAAGTGGGCAATTTCTATCCTGATCACTGAAGCTCTAAAGATAGGGCACTGAACCCACTAAATGATGAATACATGCCATATGGAGCTAACGGCAAGTTCCGATGCAAATTATCACCGTATTGCTCTCTGCAATGCAGATAAAAAGTCCCTTGTGTCATCTCTTTGTCCTGAGCTGTGTATATCTGAAAACAGCTAAAACCACTGAGAAAAGTATCTGAAAACAGCTAAAACCACTGAGAAAAGTGGAACATTTTCTTTCATCTGAAAAGGACTGGGTATTACTTGCATTAATGGTAAGTGAATGTTTTAAAAACATTATTTAATGTTGCACACCATTTATTTCATTTGGAATATCTTATTTTAAATGCGTGTTTGAATCCTTTTGGCCAGCTGTATTAACAGTGCAGTGCAGTGTACAAAAGTTGTCAAAACACCCTGGTTTGGGTTCCTTTAATGACATAAATATTTGTCAAGCACTTACTATGTACCAGCAAGTGTTCTAGGTACTTTACATAAGTTACATCATTTACTCCTCATAACAACTCTAAAGATAGGTCCTATTATTCCCACTTTACATATAAAGAAACCATTCAACTGGTAAGTAGAAGAGCTGTATTCAAATCCACACTGCCAACCCAAAGTCTACACTCTTTCCACCACTTAATGCTACCTCCTGTCTTCAGCTGTTTTGACTTGAAGCAGACATAAATCCTCTCCAGGTCTCTTTTTCTTTATTCTTAAACAGGAGGATTGAATTAAATATTCTCTAAGATCCCTGCCAGTTCTAAACACTGTATTTCTATGATTGTTTCCCCTTTAATTTATAAAATGAAAGTAAACCTTTTAAATACTGTCTTTCTTCTTCAAACCTAAAGGCAATTTTCCTATTGATGGAGGGAGGTAGAAAACCTTTGTTTTGAATATTGGAAATAATAAAGTTCAGAAACTGTTTTGCCTCGAGCTCATCTCCCTTGGTCACCTATGTGAAGTCTTCTAGTAATAAAAAAGAGATGTAGAAAATCCCAGTTGTACTAGCAGAAGTCTGAAGTTCCCAGATAATCTATAACTGGGTTGTGATAGATGGGTTTCCCATCTGTGTAGAAGTATAAGCTATTTAGGAATTCCAAGTAGCCACTTATTTGCCTAATTTTCTAGGTATTTCTATCTAGGTTCAATACAAATGCATTGTGATTTGACATATTAATTTCTCAGTGAACTCTCCCAATTTTTCTTTTTTGGGGGATTGATGTGCCAATCTAAATACAAGAGTCCAGCTATGTTCTATGAAATGGTTTGTAAGGGTTCCAATACAAAGAAAAAAGATATTCCTTTAAAGATACTGCTAAAGACTCCAGAATCTGCACAGACCAGCTATGAAAAGATCAAGGAGACAAGAGTTAGTGTGTCCTTATAAAGTATGAGGTTGAATAGATTGAAAGAAAGATAGCAAGAGTGAGTCAGTCCCAAAGTAGTTACTGTCAAAGTTTTCAAGTGAAATGAGCTGATAGATGGCTTCTTTACCATACTGGATAAGTACACAAAATATCAGATGTGCCTACTTTTGAAAGAAGAGAGGGACTTTCATAGAAAAGTAGACTCTGGAAAAGATTCCTCAGCTTTCTTTCTCACTGGAACTTAACTCTCACAAAAGCAGCAAAGTGATATATCCAGTAGTAGATTTTAAAAAAGGAATTATTTCTCTTGGGCTCCGATTTTTGGTCTGAGAGAGAGTTACCGAAGAAAGCAATTTAATATTGGATGTAAAAATTGGATATTTCCAATAGCATGAGAGACTAATGCCATCTCCTTCCTTACACTTTGTTAATTTAATCAACAATGTTATATACTCTATGCTTCCCTCAGAAGCAACAGAAAGGAAGGAAATCAGTATTTACTGAGTACTTTCTACGTGTTGGACATTTATTTTAGTAAAATTTTTTTCATCGACACATAATTATACATCTTCATGGGGTGCGTAGTAATGTTTTGATACATATAACATATAGTGATCAGATCAGGGTAATTCACTATTATCTCAACCATTTATCATTGCTTTGTATTGGGAACATTCAATATCCTCCTATTTTAAACTATATGTTATTATTAAATGCAGTCATCCTGCAGTGCTATAGAACACTAAAACTTATTCCTTCTATTTAGTTGTAATATTGTATCCTTTAATAAATGTCTCCCTATTCCCCTCTTTCTCTTATGCTTCCCAGCCTCTAGTATCTTCTGTTCTACTTTTTACTTCTATGAGATCAACTTTATTTTTTTAGCTTCCACAGATGAGAACAGGCAATGTTTAACTTTCATTCATCACTTTGCCTTTCCTCCTACCCAGGCTAATCACAGAGAAAGCATAAGAAACCAAACACTTCTGAAATGGGCAAATCAAAATGAGATCATTTTTTTCATCTTCTTCACAAACTGGAAATTGTACATTAATCCCCCTTTTTTTGTCTAGGAGTGATGCAGGACTACACGCAAGTTTTGGAATGACTCTTCTGGCTTTGCTTCATGAAGGGTCCTGGTATGCATACTGAGAAGGTCATTTTAATAAAACCCCAAGTAAGAATGTGTGCATCCCATTACTCAGGAGTCCCAGAATTGCATGCATATGTTTGAATCATCTGAAGCCTGTTTTTTTTTATAGTCACTAAGCCAGCACAAATATTTTAAAAATTAAAAAGAGTTTTCAAAGCCTATAGTTATTTTTATCAAAGTGCCCTTAAATGCAATAACTCAAGTCAGTCTGGTTGAAACACAGAAGCCTCAGTGCCTCCTCAGTGATCTGCGAAAACAAGAAATATGAGTATGTATAACCTAAATAGAGAAAAAATCAAATATGATGGAAATAAAAGGAGGCTGGTTCAGAATCTACTATGATATATCTTTATAAAACAAAAATAGCTATTATTGAAATAATTTTTTAGGCTGGGTGTGGTGGCTCATGCCTGCAATCTCAGCACTTTGGGAGGCCGAAGTGGGCAGATCGCTTGAGGCCAGGAGTTCGAGACCTGCCTGGGCAACACAGTGAAACCCTGTCTCTACTAAAGTTACAAAAATTAGCCGAGCATTGGTGGTACACACCTGTAATTCCAGTTACCTGGGAGGCTGAGGCAGGAGAACCGCTTGAACCCAGGAGGTGGAGGTTGCAGTGAATTGAGATCATGCCACTACACTCCAGCCTGAGCAACAGAGCAAGACTCAGTCTGAAAATAACAATAATTTTAAAAATTGTGTCTATTTTCATTAACAATAATCCAAATCTTATGGCTATATTATGATTACATTATTATCAAATTCTGACTTTTTCCTAATCAAACCATTTGATTGCATATTTATTTGTTCTTGTGTTTAAAGTGAGGTTTTAGTCCTTAATGGATGAATGATAAGGTCTACACAGAAAGCATTTAGTTATTACTAAAAAGCGGTAGTATTTGTAACTTTAGGAAGTGAAAAAGAGTTGTCAGGATTTGTTAATCTTTTGTGTTTCTTCTTATGACAGAATTTGCATGAATGTTTTTAAAGTTTCTTGGTTCATAATAGAACTGTGCTAAGTCCACTTTTTAATCACATTTGGTATTGTCTATAATAGTTGAAGTTTCAGGCAGACCTGCTGAAGAGTAGAAGGACTGGGCCATCTTTCAGTAATCTGGGAGATTGTGAAAGCAGTCTAGTTAACAGTCACCTGCAGCATAGCCCTTAGCAGACAAAGCCTCTGGGTGCCTCCTTAGGGTAGTAGAGAAAGCCCAACTGGGGATGATGGGGTATATGTGTCTTTAAAAGCAGGGGTTTTGAAGTGAATAAAATAATTGTTGTGGCCGGGCGTGGTAGCTCACACCTGTAATCCCAGCACTTTGGGAGGCCGAGGTAGGTGGATCACAAGGTCAGGAGTTCAACACCAGCCTGGCCAAGGTGGTGAAAACCTCTCTCTACTAAAAATACAAAAATTAGCTGGGTGTGGTGGTGGGTGCCTGTGATTCCAGCTACTTGAGAGGCTGAGACAGGAAGAATCGCTTGAACCCAGGAGGTGGAGGTTGTAGTGAGCTGACATCATGCCACTGCACTCCAGCCTGGGTGACAGAGCAAGACTCCATCTCAAATTAAATAAATAAATAAATAAATAAATAAATAAATAAATAAAATAATTGTACAAGATTGAATAAGACTGTGAACAAATACCACTTACAAAGCCACGTAAGGCTCTCGTAACCAAGAATGGATGGTTTTTAAACTTTGTCTCCTATCAGGGAGCTGTCCTTTACGCCCCTCATGAAATGCTTAGCTAATCATATGGATTTAGTCAAGGTGAGGAAATTGAGATAGAATGAAAAAGAAATAAGAATCCCACTGGAAACCTATTTCAAAGGAAAGATTTTGCCATCTCCCCATACACTAATCAAATTTGAAACCTGCAGTATTTAGAATTTTGTGACTGATCTTAGCTGATATGAAAATGCCAGGGAGAGGAGACAGGTGCAGTGATGACAAATGCATTTGTACAGTTCTAGACATTTGCTATTGTTGACAATCTTTTGGAAGATCAAATCAAGAGCCCTTGCATGCTCTCAGGTTAACTTAGGAAGTTGTTCCATCTAGAAAGAGGGCTTTAATTTTTCGAAAGAGTGAACTTGCCTCCAAGTCAATTTAAAATGTCCCTCTCTTTTTAGCCTTCATAAGCTGACTGTGTTAGTTATAATTAAGTATCTTTACATGTGACAGAAAAAAATCCCACCAAAATAACTTTGTCTTATATAATTACTTCTGTCTCGTGTGAAAGAAGTCTGGTGATAGGCAGTTCAGGGCAAATGTAGTGCCTCTACAAATTTGTGAGAGACCCAGGCTTCTTCCAGCTTGCTACTTTGCCATCCCTTATCCTCATGGTCCAAGATAGCCGCTAGAGCTCTAGCCAACCCATCTCTATCCCATCAACAGAAAGGTAAGGCACACTCCCTCCCTTGGAGGAGACTTACTGGAAGCTATATACAGGACTTAGCCAAACTTAGGCACATAGCCATATCTGGTTATAAAGGAGGCTGGCAGGTCATTAGCTGAGTGAAAATGGCTCACTTAGAAATTGGGGTTTTTATTGCTAGAGAAGAAAAATGGAAATGGGTATTGACAGACAACTAACAATATTTGCCTCTGAACTCCTCCAGACCTCCTAAATTTTCCCCTCAACTGAAAATCCTCTAATCCACTGCCTTAATTTTACTGATAAATGAACAGAATGGTGTTAAACCTAAGTGACTGGTCCCAGGCTGCAGGTTGGAGGCCAGGAAAAACTAGAACCCACATCTTAAAACTTTAAGGGTAGGGAACATTCATATTTTAAATTTCTGTATTAGAATATTGTATTTTGCTGATCTCTAGCATATTCAGTTGTCTTGTGACTTTTAGTTAAATGTGGCTGCAATAGTCTCTTTCTATATTCTTTTATCTTTCTTAATGACTTTTTGAGATATAAATAAAATACAATATCTCCTAGTAACAGTGTACAATTTAGTGGTTTTTAGTATGTTCAGAGTTGTGCAACAATCATCACTATGTAATTTTAGATAATTTTTATCACTTCAAAAAGAAGTCCCATGTTCGTTAGCAATAACTCCTTCATGTGTCTGAACAACCACTAATCTACTTTTTGTCTCTGTGGATTTGTCTTTTATGGACATTTCATATAAAAGTAATCATACAATATATGTCTTTTGCGACTGGCTTCTTTCACTTAACATAGTTTTCAAGGTTCATCCATGTTATGGCTTGAATCAATGCTTCAATCCTTTTTATTGCTGAAAAATATTCCATTGTATGATAATACCACATTTTGTTTATCCATTCATGAGCTGATAGAATTTGGGTTTCTTCCACTCTTTGATTATTATGAATAATGCCACTGTGAACACTTATGCACAAGTTTTTGTGTGGACATATGCATCCACTTCTCTTTGGTATTGACCTAGGAGTAGAATCACCGAGTCATATAGTAACTCTACATTTGTCATTTTGAGGAAATGCCAAACTGGTTTTCAAAAGGTTTTACAATCCTGCCAGAAAGGTATGAGGGCTCCAATTTTATTGCATCCTCATCAACCCTTGTTATTGTCTGTCTTTGGTCTTAAACCATTTTAGTTGGTGTGCAGTAGTATCTTATTGTGGTTTGGATTCCCATTTCTCTGATGGCAAATTATATTGAACATCTTTTCATGTGCTTGTTGGTCATTTATATGTGTCATCTTCAGGGAAATGTCAATTTAAATTCTTGAACAATTTCTATTTTCTAATTTTTTAAATTTTTGTGGGCACATAGTAGGTGTATATATTTATGGGGTACCTGAGATACTTTGATACAGTCATGCAATGTGTAATAATCACGTCAGGGTACAAGGATTTATCCTTTGTGTCACAAACAATACAATTATATTATTTTAGCTATTTTAAAGGGTATAAAAATTATTGTTGACTGTAATCACCTGTTGTGCTATCAAATACTAGATCTTATTCATTTTAACTATATTTTTGTATCCATTAATTACCCTCATGACCCCTACCCCTTTCCCCCACTACCCTTCCAAGCCTCTGGTAACCATCTTCTATCTTTATGAGTTCAATTGGTTTAATTTTTAGCTCCCATAAATAAGTAAAAACATGTGCAGTTTGTCTTTCTATACCTGGTTTATTTCATTTAACATAATGACCTCCAGTACCATCTATGCTGTTGCAAATAACAGGATCTCATTCTTTTTTATGACTGAATAGTACTCCATTGTGTATAACTACCATATTTTCTTAATCCATTAATCTGTTGATGGACACTTAGGTTGCTTCCAAATCTTGGCTATTGTGAATAGTGATTCAGTAAACATGGGAATGCAGATCTCTCTCCAATATACTGATTTCCTGCCAGTTTTTAAATTGTATCATTTGTCTGTCTTTGAGCTTGTAATAATTCTTCATATATTCCAGATACAAGTCCCTTATCAGATATATGGTTTGCAAATATTTTCTCCCATCTGTTGGTTATTTTTTCACTTAAAATGTATACATAATAATTGTATTTATGTATAGGATACTTGTGTGTTTTTGATATGTGCATACAATGTATAATGGTCAAATCAGGGCAATTGAGATATCTGTCACCTCAAATATTTATCATTTCTTTGTGTTGGCAACATTCTAAATCTTCTAGCTACTTTGAAATATACTATAAATTTTTAACTATAGTCACCCTACTGTGCTATCAAACAATAGAACATATTCCTTCTATTGAATTGTAGTTTCATATCCATTAACCAACCTCTCTTCAACCTCTCTTCTCCCCTCCCCACGACCCTTCCCAACCTTGGGCTACTACCATTATACCTCCAGAAAAATCAACATTTTAGCTTCCACATATGAGTGAGAACATGCAATCTTTGTCTTTCTTCATTTTCTTGATGGTGTCTTTGAGATATGAGATTTTAAAATTTTGACGAAGTCCAGTTTATCTGTTTTTTTTTCTTTTGTTGCTCTTGCTTTTGTTACTATATCTAAAAAACCATTGTTAAGCCCAAAGCTATGAAGATTTATTTGTTTTCTTCTAACAGTTTTATAGTTTTAGCTGCTAATATTTAGGTTAATGATACATTTTGTGGTAATTTTTGTATTTGGTTGTTTCTGTACTCTTAATTTCCAGAGAACATTAAAGAAATTATTGCAAGTCATGGGTATCTCTCTCTTAAGGGTGTTCTTTTTCATTCACACTGGAAAAGATTAAACTCTTTGGGCTAGGTTGCCACTGAAGTTGTCAACAATATACTCTAGAAAGAGCAATATGTTCTATTAATACTTTTAAAATTGACCTATAATTACTCTCCTTTTTAGCACTTGGTATAAACAATTGAATTAGGAATTGGTATATTTAGGAATGATATCCTATATCTTACTAAAAGACATCATTCTGCCTTCATATTTTCTATGGGAATTGGGGCTATAAGCTTTCAATTTTTAGTTGATCAGAAAAATTAAGGCTAGACAAAACTCATCAAAAATAGCACGTCCTCCCATGACAAAAAAAAAAAAAAAGCAAAAAACAACAACTTCTTAAGACAGCAAAAACTAGATCATAATGGAAACAACTGTGGAGAAACTCTTACTGCCTTTTAAATGTCACAAACATATCCTTGTATTAAGGTTAGACATTTTAAACAATGACCGAATTAGAGCTGGAAGGGGTCTTAAGAGCTTATTTCTTCCAGCACCTCACCTCCAGTAGCCAACTATCATTTTCCCATTCCCATTTTCCCATTCCCATTTATGAGGCAAATGAAGCAACTCTCTCTGCTTCATCTCCTGGTTTCATCTGTTTCGGCTTTTTTCTTAGACTTGCTCCAGTGGAGGTCCCTGGCAGCAGGATACCATCTTTATAACAATCAGTCCCAGAGGAAAGTGCTTGCCTTTCCTAATAATTCTACCAATATTCCCAGAATTGTGTATGTTTATGTCACACATATGTGTATATGTATGTACCTATATGTATATGTCATATATGTGTCATATATAAGAGAGGAAAATAAGAGAGGAGCCAAACATGAGCCAGAATTAGAGGATATGAGGAAAACGCCCAGCAGAATCATGAAATTCACAGTCCTAAAGCAATTCAAGCACAAAATAAAATGTCAATGAAGACTGGGTGCAGTGGCTCATGCCTGTAATCCCAGCACTTTGGGAGGCCAAGGCAGGGAGGGTGGCTTGAGCCCAGGAGTTTGAGACCTGGCAACATTGGCAAAACCCCATTTCTACCAAAAAAATACAAAAATCAGCTGGGCATGGTGATGTGTGCCTGTGGTCCCAACTACTAGGGAGGCTGAGGTGGGAGAATCACTTGAGCCCAGAAGGTCAAGGCTGCAGTGAGTCGTGATCACGCCACTGCACTCTGGTCTGGATGACAGAGTGAGACCCTGTCTCAAAAAGAGAAAAAAAAAAGTCAATGAAAGGTCAATGAAAACTCATCCTTCTTTTTATGTTATAAAATACAGAAGACATTCCTAGAAATAGAATGTTTTGTGAAAGAAGATTTTTTAATCTCTCAACTGAAGTGTATCAGTGGGCAGAATAGATCCAGAATTAGAACACATTAGATGAACCAATAATTGATTTATTTGGGGGAGAGTTTCCATTTTTGTCAATTAGATATGATTTATAACCAGAAACTATAGATGGAAAGCTTTTAGATAGTGAGAGAACATTTTAAAGATTATAGAATGATGACTTATACAATATCTTCAATCTGAAACCACAATTATACATGTTTAATCCTTATTATTTTTATTTATTTTTGAAACAGGGTCTCACTCTGTCTCCTAGGCTGGAGTGCAGTGGTGCAGTCACCACTTACTGTAGCCTCAACCTCCCAGGCTCGAGTGATTCTCCCACCCCAGCCTTCCAAGTATCTGGGACCACAGGTGTGTGCCACTGCACCCAGCTAATTTTTGTATTTTTTGTAGAGACAGGGTTTTGCCATGTTGCTCAGGCTGGTCTCAAACTCCTGAGCTTAAGTGATCCTCCTGCCTCAGCCTCCCAAAGTGCTGGGATTACAGGCGTGAGCCACTGTGACCGGCCTAATCATTATTTTTTATTGTAAAAAAATACACGGGAGAATTAAATAAAATGTATCACATAATTTTTACATTAACATAAAGCTATTTGTGTAATCTCTTTGAGGTTTCCCTCTTCTTTCTCTCTCTGTCTCTCTCTTTTTTCTTTCTTTGTTTTTTGAGACACAGTCTCACCCTGTCACCCAGGCTGGAATGCAGTGGCAAGATCTTGGCTCACTGCAGCCTCTGCCTCCCGGGTTCAAGCAATTCTCATGTCTCAGCCTCCCATATAGCTGGGATTGCAGGCGCTTACCACCACACATGGCTAATTTTCATATTTTTAGTAGAGACAGGGTTTCACTATGTTGGCCAGGCTGGTCTTGAACTCCTGAGCTCAGGTGATCCACCGGACTCGGCCTCCCAGAATGCTAGGATAACAGGGGTGAGCTACCATGCCCAGCTTTTTTTTTTTTTTGAGAGGGAGTCTCACTCTGTCGCCCAGGCTGAAGTGCAGTGGCAAGATCTTGGCTCACTGCAAGCTCCACCTCCCAGGTTCATGGCATTTTCCTGTCTCAGCCTCCCTAGTAGCTGGGACTACAGGTGCCCGCCACCATGCCTGGCTAAGTTTTTTGTATTTTTTAAGTAGAGATGGGGTTTCACCATGTTAGCCAGGATGGTCTCGATCTCCTGACCTTGTGATTTGCCTGCCTCAGCCTCCCAAAGTGCTGGGATTACAGGCATGAGCCACTGCGCCTGACCTTTTTTTTTTTTTTTAACATTTAAAATATCATAGAACACATACAAGACAAAAAACAACTTTTAATTATTATATCTCTAAGGATATCTAGGAAGAAGCTAAAATATTTCTGAGGAAAAGACAGCAAAAATAGGCCTCTGTTTTTGTTTTTAAAATTTTTTTGACAATTTAAGGAGTGAAAAGGGAAATTAAATAGAATGGGTGTGTTTGTTAAAATCCTGTCACATTCTTAATGACCATTATACTCTTGAAAGTTGCATGTGAGCTCGAGGAAATGTGTTAATCAGATTGTTTTGGCTGATGTTTAACAGGTTGCAGATCATTTCTCTCAGACAATGTAATTTCAATTTTGGCATGTGTTTAATTTTGCATATTTTTAGTTACAATCATGTTGCCTTATAACATAAAAAAATCAATGTCTCTATTCAGTAAATCATAAAAATAATAACAATGTAAATACTACAATTCAAATTTTAAAAACATAAATTGTAAACAGGACTCCAGTGCAAATATAGGTTATAAATTTGTATGTGCTCTGACAAGTCTCTATGTGACTTTGTACAAGCAGCCATACAAAAAAAGAAAGAGGTGGAAGTACAATAATACATATCTGATAATTGGATTTTATTGAGTGGGTGATCCCTTTATGTTAGTCCCCGGCATGTTGTCTTTTATAACACTTTTCTCAGGTTTTTTGTCATTGTTAAAGCACAGTCGCCTCTCATCAACTGAAATTTTCTAAGGGGAATACTAAACAATGACCTCTAATAAAAGAGAAATATGAGCTCCAGGAGGGCAGGGATTTTGTCTTTTTTATGTGCTGCATTCCCAATACCTACCACAATGCCTTGACCTTCATAATTACTCACTAAATATTTCTTAATAAATTAATGGATTTTTCTGTAAAAATATCATCAAAGAAAATCAAAATGAAAAAGCTATCATTCAAAATTGTACTCATGAACCTGTTGCCTTAGAACTTGCAAAGTCAGCTGAAGGTTAATAAGATATTAAGGGAAATTAATAAGAGAATGCAGAATGAACTATTGACAAAACCAATCCAGTAACAATCTTGGGCACTGCAAATATCCGTAGCATACAGTGTTGAAGACCAGGTCCCATAACATGTGCTGTGCAGCAATTTCGTGTTACAGCGCTATATGTATTAGACAGAAGTACTCAACAAGTTGGTCTGTTTATCACTGACAAATCGCTGCAGGATTTTGGTAATTGTTATCTTGTTCAGCTGTAGGCTGGACGAGACGCATCGCAAACACACTGATTGGCACAAGGTAGTTTTGTGAATAGCTAGAAAGAGTGTTATTACAAGAATAAAAGAAGTGGAACAGTGAACAATATGCCTCCTATTCTTGCTTTCATTGTTCAAGAAAAGTGAATATTTCAAATATAATCAAGTTGTAACCTTTAAATACGCTCTCTTTAGCATGTGTTATGTGAAGAAACATGCACAAGTATAACACTCTCCTTTTCCACACTGAAATATGCTGGTTAGCAGGTGCTCACACATTTTTGAAATGAGAAATGGGACACTGATAATGCAAGACAATTGTTTCAAGGGGCTCTCTCAATATAAGTAACTCAGTACTATGTTCAATACCTAAAATAGACTCATTTCAGGGATAAAATATTGTGATTTTTAAAGTTTTAAAGATAGTAGGATTTCTTTAGAAGATTGAACTATGGCACAAAAACCTGACTTGCTCAACACTTGAATTTCTTTTCTTGGAGGAAGAGATCAATGATGCATTATTGGGAATATTTTTAAATAGCATCCAAAAGTTGTGACAGAATATGAAGAAATATCCAGCAGCTCTCACAAAGTCATCTTTGCTTCGCAGGTTATTTTCTGATCACTGTAAGCCCAGTCACTAATTGGGTGACTTGCTGTGAAAAGAGAGACCTGGAACAATATTGCAGCTCTCTCTGGCTCTCATGTTATTGCCCTTGCCCTGGAATTTTTCCCTATCTTGCCCTGCCCAGAAGATTGCCCAAACTGTGTATGAGTTAATCCTGCCCTTTGAAAGCTGGGTTTATTTTCCAGCTCTACTCATCTGGGACAAGCTTCAGCAACAGGGCTACTTTCCCTTGGCTCATGCCCAGTGCCCTGGTAAGTGGAGTTTTGCCTGCTTTCAGCTTGCTTTGAAATTTTGCTTTTTGTGTGTGTGTTCTTTATACTGTATGGGATGAAAGTGCTTTGATTTTACATCACAAGGATGGTAGTCAGTGCCCTCCAAGATTATGAATTTCTACCAGTTTTTCTTTGCCTTTCCTGTCCAGCCTTGTTATTTCAGAATGATATTAATTATATTATCTTGCTCATACAAATATAATCATCTATGAATTATTCAGAGGAAAACACTGACTGGATGCTATATCTGGTTACCTGGATTTTTTCCCAATTATTGAAAACACAGAAGAAGTGAAGCAAAGGTCAGTCTACCCCTTATAATTTACCAAAGGCTCTTAATGTTTCATGGGAAATGACCAGTAAGTCTTGGTCAAGAATCCCTGCTGATTTTATAGGAAATGAATTTATTGAGTTTAGCAAAGACTTTCTCAGCTGGGCTCTTAATTCCAACTCAAATCTTTGTTGCCATAATCCCAGTAATGGCCCACTTATTTGCAATGTGTAAATTATCTCAGCTAGTAGCTTTTACCTTGGCATACACATTTGTGGACTGGGATTTCACTATCATGAAAGTATCTTAAGCAGTTAGAAGGATTAGACTGAAAGGATGCTATAGACCAGTAAGGGCACACTAGAGTCAGGGCTGGTATTTAGTTAGTCCACAATGCCACAACTAGGCCAATGGTTTACAGTTGTCCTCTATTCTAACTGATTAATGCCTATGCCATGTTGTTAACACACTGAATGTCCACATTTTGAATATCATTGTTGCTTGCAATATATTCTTAAAGATTTCTAAGCTTCTAGTCATTCACTATGTTGCTCCAGATTAACAACAGTAGTCCTGCTGAATCACCAGTGGATAGTATCTGTAGATTTGCTTCAGTCTCTACCTGAGTTTCAAGGAAGTCAAGAATGCTCCTCTGCCTCTACCAACCAAGCCCATGTTGGCCTTTTCTAGATGCTGTGGAGCTGGACAAAATTGAATTTTTAGTATATACAACTGAGGTCCTAGAATTAGTACAATCTTAGGTTCAATGTGCAAAGCTTCATTATGACTAACTTCAAATATTCGTTCATGGGTAACTGCAACAGAAACAATTTCACCAAAGAATACTGTTTCTAATTGAAAGATGGTTTTCTAATGCAGCTTTTCTAAGCTTTTATGTCAACCAAAGAACTTTGGTCCTATAATGATAGAGTAAAAAAAAGGCCACCTTTCAAGAGAATAAACATAGGTTTTAAATTATTTTGTTAAGAGTTACTATTTAAGGTTATGTAACAGGCATAAATCTCAATCTAAACAAATTCAGGTTGGCAAGAAACACAGTTTTATTTTCCCATTACTCAACTTAATTTCTGTTTCAAGCTCTGATTTCACAAGGGGTGGCAAACACTTAATCATAGTCAATTTGGCAGGAACTGCATCTCGATTGAGGGGGCTTACATAGCATCACTATGCTGGGGGAAGGGGATGGGGCATTTAATCCTTGCTCCTCATCTACTATGCTGGCTCCTCTTAGAGTTCTCTCATATGCATCTTTCTTCATTAGCAGGCAGCTCCATGGAGTGTTGCTGGGTTGATTTTGGTCCATCAGCAAGGACTCTTTTGGTCTGGTGGCTGTGCAGTGCCTTTGTACCCTTTTGGGTGTTTGGCAATTGTGTTGGGCATCCAGAACCTCCATAGTACTATGTAAGTTTGCACTGTCCATTATGGTAGCTACCAGCCATATGTAGCCAATAAATAAATTAAAATTAAATAATATTAAAACTCAACTTCTTCAGTGACACTAGCCACATTTTGCATGTCCAATAGTTCCACATGGCTCATGGTTACTCCATGGGACAGCCAGGTAGATATTCATCATAGAAAGTTCTACTGGACTATGCTACTCCAAAATCTTGCCTGGCCTAGATAAAAAACCAAGTTTTTTCTTCTCTTAAGGGTCTTGCCACCTCCCCAGGACTCTAATAAAGAGAAAAATATGTCTATTAGCTCTCAGATAACATAGATAGATCCCAGCATTTCAGCTGCCCTTCTCCAAAGCTTGTGCCAGAGTAGGGGGGGATTAGGTCCTGCTCTCAGAAATCCACTAGCATCCAGCTCTCATTACATCCCCTCCAAGTTTTGTCTTTCCCTTCTAGCCCAGGAAACTCATTTCTCATCTTTGGGAAAGGAAGCTTTACTATTGTCTATAATAGCACTGTCCAATAGGAATATAACGTGAGGCATGTATATAATTTACATTTTTCCTGTAGCCACATTAAAAAAGAGTAAAGGAACAGGTAAAATTAATTTTACTGTCTTTTATTTAATAAACCCAATATATCCAGAATATTTCAATATGTAATCAATATGAATATTATTAATGTATTAATCTTTTCTGCACACTAAATCTGAAATTGGTGTATATTTTATACTTACAGCCCATCTCAATTTGGCCTAGCCATGTTTCAAGTATTCAGTAGTCACATGTGGCTAGAGGCAAACAGTGCAGGTCTCTAACCGTATTCCATTTCATTATTCCTCAAAGGGCCAGGCTTTTGAAACTCAAAAACCAATAACAAAATTTTTGTTTTTCTACATTCTGTCATATTCCTTTCCTGAAACAATGAGCAGAGACCAGCCTAAATGAGGGTGAGTGCAATGCTGAGGATCTTGGGGTGGGGTGTAAGAGGAGAAAAGCCGTAGCAAGAAAGGAAATATTTAATACTTGGAAAAACAACTACTACAGAAATCATCACTTAAAATTTTAAAAGTATTAGCCTGTCACAGCGAGTTTTTAAGGACATAAAAATTGCTATAGGATTGTTGGAAGTAAATTTGTTTGCTGTGGATTTAAAACAATTTCATTAGCAGTTAAAAACTACAGTAATATTGTTGTGTATAGTATAACCACTATGGTAACTGGAAAAAAAATACAAAAACCTACAGTGTTATTATTGGGAGTAAATCTTATTACTAGGAATAAGGCACAGATAAATTCCATTAGTGGTTAAATCCTGCAATAATACCTCTGACAATTTTTACTGCAATAACTGTAAAACCCAAAGATAAGAATTTTATCACCAGAAAAGATAATAATAATTCAAGCCTATGGTTGCATTTCATAGTCTTGAATCTCCATTTGGGGAGTTTCTGAAGCAGTGACTAGAAAAGCTGTTTCACTGAAAATAATTTCTGTCATTTTCAAAATTGTCATGGCAGAGAAGATTTAAAGTTTTTAATGCCAGTTTCCACTTATTTCTTTGTATTCTATCTTCATTTTAAGCTTGATGATATTTAAAGGCAAAATTTAAATTATTTTAAATGTTGCATCTTCTGTTAGGTAAAACATTTTGCAGTCAACAACCTGGGTCAAGTGGACAGGACAATTAATGTAACTTGCATTAAACCTGGGACAGAGGGAGATGATAAATCAAGATCCAGGTAAACAGGGCATTAGAAGGTGGCAGACACAGTGGACAATCCTGGAAGTGGGAGGGTGAGTAGGAGGTGCCTGTTAGTTGATAGGGGAAATGGAACCTTAAGAAAAAGGTAACTTCTAGCATGCCAAAAGATCCCAGCTAATATATGACATAAGGAGTGGTCATGAGGATTGAGGATAAGTGAATTCTTAGTAATTATTATAAAATCCTGAGTCCACCTAAATTATTGCTGTTCCAGTCTTGGTACCAATTGAATTAATGGGAGATAAATAATGTTAAATGTATTCTTTAAGACTCTTTAGTCCTTGAGGTAGTGATGTTTGGCACTAAGTATTGCCCAAGTATTCCTGAAGGTCTGTTTTGTTCTTTTCTGTCTTATGTTTGCTACCAAACACAATAGCATATGCTAGTAGTTACCATTTGACTGTTTACTATGTGCCAGATACTTTATGTACATATCTTCCATTTTCTCAACATCCCAGAGAGGTAGGCATGATTATGTTTTACAGGATCATGCTGGGACTCAGAGAGGTTAGTAATTTGTGTTACTTTCTTGTGTACACACGGAATATGTTCCTGAAACTCTTTGAGAACAGGGACTGTAACTTTTATGTACTATTGGTAGTATTTAATATGATCACGCTGGGAGCAGTGGCTCAAGCCTGCAATCCTAGCACTCTGGAAGGCTGAGGCAGGCAGGTCACCTGACCTCAGGAGTTCAGCCTGGGCAACATGGTGAATACAAAAAGTACAAAAAAATAGCCTATCAGTTAATAGAGTTGCTCCTTTAAAAAAAAAAAAAATTAGCCGGGGTAGCACACGAGACCATAGTCCCAGCTACTTGGGAAGTTGAGGTGGGAGGACTGCTTGAGCCTGGGTGATTGAGGCTGTAGTGAGCCTTGATGAGGGAACTGCACTCCAGTCTGTGTAACAGAGAGAAACCCTGTCTCAAGAAAAAAAAAAGATTAATACTCAGTTGGTATTCAATAACTATCAACAAAGCAGCCCAAAAGAGCTGAACATATTCTATATTTAATATTCTTCAATAAATTTAGTTAGTAGACAGGTTGTTTAAAAAAATGTTACAGAGGGAAGAAGTAGCTGCTCTGTAGGGCCTCCAGGAGACAGCTTATGAACATGAGGTCAGCGGCAGAACAGTGTCAAAATCTGTTCTTGATTCCTTCACTCATTTAGTTAACTATTCTCACCTTGATCTCTTCTTCGCTATCTCGGTGTCTAGAAGGAAAAATAAGAGTTTACATCCAAGACAAATACTTCCCCTAAAAAGAAGAGCTGTCATAAGAAACCATCAGTCTCTTGAAATTTCCCACAACTTGAGGAAGATTCCCTAGGGATCCTACTGCTTTATTTATTTATTTTTTAAAAGACACTATTTAAAACATTACTTTTAAGAGAATTTCTTTATAATAAAAGTCAGTGTCTTTTTTTTCTCTCTCTTCCCCCTCTCCCTTTTGAGTAAGGAAGCATGTTAAAAGAAACCAGAATGACCACATGAGAAAGTTTGAGAACTTACAAAGACATTAATAAATAGGGTGCAAAAACCTTCTGATCATCATGTGGATTGTTTCTGAAGGGTAACTTGGACGAAAATAATTTATGACCATTTCTACAAATTAGCCATTAAAGAACTCCACACACTTAAAGCCTATTAATGATGCAGAATATATTATTATATGAGATCATAACGGCTATAGGTTGTAGTGACTTCGTAAACCACTCAGGAAGGACATCAGAGAACTCTTAATACAAAATAAGAATCAATATGATTATTACGATTATTGTAACATTTTAGAATTGACTAGCAAAATAAGCGATAACTATGCTCTTTTCTGTAAAATGCACACTGTGCTCTTGTATTATTAGATCACTTTCTTTATTGAAAGTGGAAATTGAATTAGATACTGGATTCAAGCCTTCCATCTGTCTCCCTATCTCTCTTGATTCTTCAACATGTCTCTCCACTTTGTCTTGGCCCCCAGTGTCTATAGATGGACTCAATTCTCACTCATCACTGCTCTCCCTGTCCCTGAAAGAATCCTCCCTGGACCCTAACACCTTTCAAGCTACTTTGTCCATGAACCCTGCTTTCCAACTTTCGTAAGATTGAATGATCCTTGTTTCCAGAGCCTATCCCGCTTCCTTTCTTTTTATGTTAGCTTGCCTCTCTTTTTCTCCCCAAACTGCCCATTGCTTGCTGATGCGCCTACTTCTCTGATTATTCCTTCTCAGTCTCTTTCCCATTTTACTCTGCTTATTCCTTAAATGCTAGGATTCCCCTGAGGTTTCATTCTTTGTCCTGTTTCTCTACGCCAGAGGTCTGTGAACCATCTAAAACTGAAAACAAATTTTTGTGTTTTGAGACAGGACACTTTTTCCCCTTTGAGAAAGTATCTGTATCTTTCATATTCTCAAAAGGGCCCCTGGCTCTTTTAACAAGATTAAGTATTCCTGCCCTCACTCTGCCTCCTCCTTTTTGCCTTTGACCACCCTTTTTGTACGCTAGCAGTTCCCAAATCCGTCTACAGTTCTCACTGGGGGCAAAAGAGTCCGACAGCGAAGAGGAGAAACCAAGATTCAAAGAAATGTGAAGACTCCGAACAAGAACAAATTGTACTGTACACATTTTGTGTGTAGCTCAGCTGATCAATCCCCTTGAAGACCAGTTGACTCAATGTTGGGCGGGGAGCGGGTTGAGGGGCGGTGGCTGACAGGGTCATTACTTCAGGTTGTCAGGTAAGATCCCAGGAGGAATTGGTAAAATAAAGGCTGTATGCGCAAAAACCCTAGTTGCCAGTGGCGGAGGAGAGGGCGCGCTCAGGTCCTCGCGGAGATGAGAACACGACAGAAACCCACAGGCAGCCGCAGTGCCCACAGCTGCAGCGAAGCCAGTCTTCAGGTCTGCAATCACCCTTAGGGTACAGAAACCCAGCCTGGCACCGGCGGCGCCTTTGACGGACAGCCACCTTCTACAATCACCTTCCAGTTCACTATAAACACTCCCTATTCCTCCCGCCTATCGCTTCCTTCTCGAAGCCAATCAGAAGAACGGGCGGGATTGTCCTTAGTCGGTTCCTTTTTTTTTTTTTTACAAAAAGGTTGCCTGTGCGTCGCATTCCGGCTTGGAGAAAAACCACCTCCCAAGCAAGGGGAAGGTGGAGCCCCTTTGATGGGCAGGCAGTTCTACCAATCAGGCTCCCCAGCCGCTCTAAGACCCGGCCGCCGAAGTGGGCGGGGCACGCGCGGGACCCGGCCAATGGCGGCGGGGCGGTGGAGGTTCAGCTGCGGTGGGTAGGGTTAGTGTGAGAGGTGCGGCGGGGGAGGTAATGATGATGGTGGCGGAGGAGGAAGGCGGGGGAGGGGGTGCTGGGCGCTGAGCGGCGGCTCTGGCAGGGTTTGATAGGGGGGGGACGGTCGCGGGGCGATCCGTCAGGGAGGGGGCGGGCGTGAGGGGCGCCGTCCGCCTGAGGGGCTGCAGATCCCGGCTCCCGCGAGCGCCGTGGCTGGCTTGGCTGTTCCATGTGGCTCCGGCGGGGATGGAGGACTCGGTGGCGGCGGCGGCGGCTGCTGCTGCGGCGGCGACGGAGGAGCGCCTCTGAGAAGGGAACGGGGCCAGACTCAACCCGACAGCGGGATTAGAGGTGTGAGGAGTGGGCAGGAGTGGACGAGCGGCGGGCCCGGGGCTTGGGGTCCGGGCTGGGGTCTTCTGGTATCGCCTGGGTGACAGGGACCGCGGACGAGCCACCGCCTGCCTCCGCTGGGGGGCAGGGGTCTGAGCTCTGTGCGTGAGGAGACTGGGCTCTGGCGGACTGTTCCCCTGAGGATGGGGGAGGGAGGCACCCTGCACAGTCCACTTGCCCCGCTGGTCATTGCTTCACGCCCAGGCAGGAGTTTCCATTTCCCTCCGGTTGGCAGCGAAGGAGCCCAAGTGGCCTGGAGCCGGGACATTGCCCTCTCTCTGCCTGGAGATTTCCCTCCACTCCTCGTTTCCCATCCATTTCCTCCCTCCGACTGAAAAACAGCATTCCTCCTGGCTCCCTAATTTGTTCTAAGCACATATTGTCGGACTTGAGGCTATTAATTATCGGCTGAAAAATAAAGTTTATTAAAAATACTCCACTCCTCCCTCTGACTGGCGGTGGACATTAAACAGCATCCCTAGACTTTCCCGCTCTGCTCGCCCTTCTGTGATGCTAACAGGGGGAGGTAGGGCCCCGAGTTACCATCTCTCTGGATTGTTGTTGATGCTGACTACCTGATGTGTCGCTCCACGTCTTCGGTGTGAATTGTAATTTCTTCCTTGGTGTCTTGCATCCTTGATGTAACTGGCTTTTGAGGTCGGTGTTTTGTTTCATTGTTTAAAAGACAAGCAGAGAACTGGGATGGTCTTTTGCAGCGTTATTTAACATGGGTGGTTAGTCACTTCTCATGATTCTCTCCTCATATTCTTTCTCTTTTTGTCTTTGTTTTGCTTTTCAGTCCTCCAGAATACACATATAGCCCCTGAGGTGGCATGGTGATGTCTCCATGAGGGAACCCCCTCCCACTCATCCTGTCACGTATATCATAGTGTTCTTGACTGGGCCATTCATCTAAGATGGAATTTACCCTGTGAAACAGGGAGAAGACTTATGGACCCCAAGCATCTTTTCGAGTTGTAGTTGAGTTTTTAAAAGACATACATGCAAAGTTCCTTTGCTTTGGACCCTCTGCATTATTAAAGCTGCTGTATTGCTAACCCAGAACTGCTCTAGTGTCTTGACTGATCATCATGGCTTCAGTTTGGAAGAGACTGCAGCGTGTGGGAAAACATGCATCCAAGTTCCAGTTTGTGGCCTCCTACCAGGAACTGATGGTTGAGTGTACGAAGAAATGGTAAGATGTACGTGGAGGTAGAGTTTGCTGGGTCTTCTGATAGTTTATTTACCTTTCTATGGTGCACTAGTGTGTAGAAGCTGGGTGGGGTGCAGATAACTCTTAACAAGTACTGTGCTGTGCACAGTTGCAGCTAGTATCATCCCTGTGGATTTTAATTACTGCGCTTCGGTATGGCTCAGAGGACTGTAACTGTGAGAGCACACTAAATACAGTACATTTGGTTTTGAGGTTATTCATCATTAGTGTTAAAATAACTTTGATTTTTGTAATTTTAAGAAGACAAAGAATGGCCACTGAAATATTGTGAGCATGTATGCATATGCTTTAATATAACATAGGCATATGACTGAATTGAGTTTTAATATAGAAGTCTATATTCTTGTGGGGTGATGGTAATCTATTTTTTTCTTGTTTTTTCATTTTTCCTTGCTTAGGATAAAGAATTTTTCATTATTTGATTAATGGAATGCCATCCACAAAACCTTAGAAATTCTTTTGTTAAATGCTTACTCAGGCAACTGTATTTTATTTTAATTGCCTAATGGGATACATTTCTTGGCCAGATTAAAGGAAGCAATTAGTAGTGCTGGTCTGTGATTGGCTTCTTTCCACTTGAGAAGAGTAAATATAGGGCTTTCTTTCCATTGCCCTGAATGATAAACAACAAAGTTTTTTTATTTAGTGAGATAAAAAAGTTAATTTTAAGCAAATGGTCGTTTGGGCCTTGATTTACTGCAGTGATTATGCAGTAATGGACTTAATTGCAAAATAAGCCCATTTCTTTGTCCACAAGGACTGTAATTCAGGTCTGTAATAACCTTTCTTTTTAACATCCTTTTTATTAGATTAAAAACATAGCTTGCTCTATTCTAGAACTCTTATAGCATATTTGAATATTTATTTGGAACTAGTTTCTGAATGCTTTTCTCTTCAACTTTTTAGGAATATTATTTTAAAATCAGTTTGAGAAATGCATGCACTCGTTACCTGCTTTATACCAGGTACTGTGGATTTAGAGTAGAATATGACATAATCCCTGTCCTCAAGGAGTGTACAGTCCAGTGTAAGAGTCACATGAATAAATTCACTGTGAGACATGCAGTAGTATAAATATGTATGACATAAGGATTTTAATCTGTCTTCATCCAGTTGAGTATCTTTGAGGACAGATTATTTAACTTCTCTGTGATTCAAGTTTCCATAGCCATAAAGGTCATAATGGTGCCACTTCATAGGGAGGGTAATTGTGAAGATTAAATGAGTTAATACATGTAAAATGCTTGGAACAGTGTCAGGGACATAGTGCCTAATAGATGCCATTATGATGTACAGAGGTAGCAGAGGGAAAAGCAGTCAATTCTTTAAGGGTAGAGGATGAATTGTTGGGATGGCTTCCTAGTAGCTGAGCTGAGTTTTGAAAGATTCATAGTTGTCCAGGAAGTCAAGGGGGAAGAAGTGAAAGACATTCTAGACTGAAGCAACAACCTATGCAGAAGCCTGGAGGCTTACCTAGCATGGGATGTGCTGGAAATTCAAGTATTATAGTTTGATACAAATGGGGTTTAAAGTGTAGGATTGGGGGGCATGCAGTGAGATGTGAGGTTTGAGAGTCAGGCAGGACTGAAAGCATGTAAAGTTACGTGCTGTTAATAAATGATTTGGGTATTATTCTGTAGGTGATAGGAACATAGTGAAAGATTTTGAGAAGAGACATTAGGTTTGCTATTGGAAAATCACCAGGACTACAATGTAGACTGAGGATCATAGTAAAAGGATGACTGGAAGTAGCAATATTAGGGTAGCTATTTTAATAAATAAGGGGAGACAAAAGGTTAGGACTAGGCAGTGGCAAAGGAATGGAGAGAATTAACTGGAGGAACACTCAGAACACAAAATGGGTAGGATTTGGTGGTCATTTCAATTGGGGATTTGAGCAAGATGGGGATGAGGGAGAAGAAAAGGTCTAGATTGACATCCAAGCTTTTGTGTTGGAAATTTGGGTGTACTTATCCAAGTTGGAGAAGGTCCTGATTGCAGGTGTTTCTTAACTTGGCAGTATACTGGGAGCATCAACTTTAAGATGGTTAAATTTACTCTTTTCCTTAAGGGAAATAGAACATTATCATGTGATTCCTGAGTTAGAAAATCAGTTTCTTCCTCACAGTTTGCAGCCTTCCTGGAATTTTATTTCCCTTGAGCTTTCAAGTTATTAATTTTTAAATAACATTTTAAGTTATTGCTAATGTGTCTAAAGGCAAAAGCTACAGTGAAAATTTAGCTTGATTACAGTTGAATAAATGGCTTGATTACTTTTAGGGATGGCCATTATGGTGTCCCTATTAAATCAGGTCTTACGATAGGATTTGGACTTAATACCAGAAGCATCCGGATGTTCTCCTGGAAGTATTGGGGGTATTAAGTACCCCCAATACTTCTTGTATTGTCTAGTGGTACTAGAACTTACATCTAGAACTTAATAGTAGAATTATTTATACTAGTTCTAGAACCACTAGAACTTAGATCAGGAACAAAAACGAGAATGTCTTTTTTTCATTTGAGAGAAGAACAGTATACCATGGAGGTCCTATTTGTCATCATTCCTTGATAGCCACATGAAGGGGCTGTGGCAAATTTAGAGATGATAGGGGTTTATACCCCCTACTCTTATTGTTGTCCCTATGTCATTTAATTATTAAATGATGTAGTTGTTGGCAAGTGTAAGACTGGCCTCTGGAGATGAGTTTGAAAGAGACTATACTGTCATTTCTCTGTTAGTTTACTTTCTGTTCTGTTCTTTTATCATCTGTAGGCTTTTAGATTTCTGAGAGAAATCTTTACTATATGAATTCTCAAAGGCTTTACAGGTGTTTAAGGAAACTACGAAAGTTGGCAAGTTGGGGTTATGATGATAATTTAGGTTGCAAATTAAATTCTGCTAAAAGCTCTCTAATATATGACATGAATCATTATGTATGAATATGTATTATATTTTGCATGTGTATATATGAACATATTTTATCTTTGTATTTATATTTCTTCCATCTAATTCTTAGTTGTGGTGGGAGGACTAAAAATATTCAAAGTGCCATAAACTTTTCCTAAAAAGTCATATATTTATTTTAGTTTCTTATTTTTCTATGTCATATAAGAATTCCTTTCCCTTATTTTAAAATATAATTTTAATTATAATTTCTATTTTAAATAGGCAGTATAATCACATGGTTCAAAACTCTAGAGGTACAAAAAGGTGAATATATATCCCTGAAAGTAACTCTTCATTTTGTTCATTGTTTCACACATCTTTGCCAACCTTGTGACCTCAGGATTTGAAAAGTAAAAAAAGTAGCTTTTCTTAGTGTTTAAGTTTGTGACACTGGCCTGTTAGATAAAATATAAACTCTTTAATCTGATGTTCCAGGCTATGTGTAACTGATCCCAGCTTAGTTTTCCAATTAGACATTAGAAGACTACATGCACTTTAAGTGTTAATTTGAATTTATGAAAACCAAATTACATTAAGAAGTATTCATTTCAGAAATACTTAAGCAAGCATTTCTCTGTTGACCATGGAGTGATACAGAGATACATGAGCCTTGATGTAAATAATCTACTTTTGAAATAAATTTTACAAAGAACAGAAAAAAGCATTAATTAGAAACAAACTTGGTGTGTTTTGTGGGATATGGACTGTCATGAGTAAAAGTGGAAGCAGGGATACCAGCTAGTAGGCTACTGCAGTAATTCAAACAACAGAGTAGTAGGTAGTGAGAAATGGTCAGATGTAGGTAGGTAACACATGTATACCCTTACACACACTCAGCACCACCACACTTTATTGAGGTGTAATTTACACTTTTGCATATAGTAATATGCATCCGTCTTAAGTGTACAGTTCAGTGAGTTTTGACAATTTTGTGTACCCATGTAGCTGGATAGTAAATTTTTTAAAGATGTAGTTAACAGGACTTACTGATGGATTAGATATGATGTAAAGTAAGAGACAATCAATAATGACTACAGGTTTTTGACCTGAGCAACCAGGTGAATGTAATATTAATTGAAGGGATAGGTGAACACTTGGGAACGAAAAGGTTTGGTGTGAGGGAGAAATCAAGAATTCTGGCCGGGCGCGGTGGCTCAAGCCTGTAATCCCAGCACTTTGGGAGGCCGAGACGGGCGGATCATGAGGTCAGGAGATCGAGACCCTCCTGGCTAATACAGTGAAACCCCGTCTCTACTAAAAATACAAAAACTAGCCGGGCGAGGTGGCGGGCGCCTGTAGTCCCAGCTACTCGGGAGGCTGAGGCAGGAGAATGGCGTAAACCCGGGAGGCGGAGCTTGCAGTGAGCTGAGATCCGGCCACTGCACTCCAGCCTGGGCGACAGAGCGAGACTCCGCCTCAAAAAAAAAAAAAAAAAAAAAAAAGAATTCTGTTTGCTTTTCATTTGATACATCCAGATGGAGATCTTAATTAAGCAGCTAATTATAAGAGTCTCAAACTCAGGGGAGAGAAGAGGCTGGATCATCTTAGTTTGTAAGTAGTATTTATAACCATGGGGCTATAGGAAATTTCCTATGCATTAATACAGATTGAGAAGAGGATTGAGGACTGAGCCTTGAGGCACTTCAGCATATAGAGGTGAGGAAGGAGAGGAGGAGCCGACAAAGGAGACAGGAAACAAGCAATAGTGAGATAGGAAAATTAGAAGAGCATGTTTTCTAAGAAACCAAGTGCAAAAAGTGTATTAAGGGAGCATTTGGCTGTGTCAAATACTGTTGAGAGGCTGAGCAAGGTGACCATTGGATTTGGCAAGGTGGAAAGAATTGATGATTTTGAGGAACGGTTCAATGGAGTGGTGGAGATGAAGGCTTGATTAAGTTGGCTTAGAGGAAAGGAAGTGGTTGCAGTGAGTACAGATGATTTTCTTGGAATATTTTGCTACAAACCAGAGAACTAGGTAATACCTGGAGAGAGACAAGGGTTCAAGGTATATTTTTTGCTTGGCAGATACTGCAACATGTGTAAATGCTGATGGAAATGATTGGTAGAGAAGGAAAAATGGATGATGTGGTGGGAGAGGAGGTAACCTTAGGAGAGAAAAGTCTTTGAGTGAGAGAAAGAGAAAAGGATCCAGAACCCAAGTGGAAAGGTTGAACTTAGGTAGAAGCTGGCACCATTCATTGTTACAAGGGGAAAAGCAGGATACATGGGTAGAGAAGCAGATAGGTTGGTAGATTTGGTTGGGGAGGATGTGGATATTATGTTTTCTCAGGGAAATAATATAAGAAATCATCTGCTGGGAGGGAGGTGACAGAGTTGTTGAAGGACTGAGGAGATGAGGTAAGAAGTTGTCAAAGTGCGAATGAATTCACTAGGGAAATGTAGGGGTATTGCTGGGTAGTAGTGATGACCTTTTTAACTTTGTGATTATAAATTTTAATTGAATGCAACCAGGAATTTTTTAACCCAGCTATGTTCAGTGCTTGGGTGCAGGCATAGAATAGGTAGAGTTGGATTTGACCAGGATTGGATTTGGTCAGGAATGTATAACTAAGGGGAAGAGAGACAGGGAAACTGAGAGCAAATGTGCAGGAGTGGTTTTAGTGATGAACCATGGAATATAAGCTGGATAAGGAAAGTAAGTATGTGAAAGATGGGATAGTCAGTGAAAACATGAAAAGGATAATGATTGAAAGATTTTAAAGAGGTTGAAGAATTGTTGGGGTTGGGAGCTGGAAAGATGGGAGGTGGAGGAGTATGAGATGCTTGATTTTGGATGTGGTTAATGTTAATGACAAGATACTGGTGGTGTCCTTGGATCACATGTGCATATCTGTTACAAAAATGAGCACATATCCCAATATATTTTTAATATACTGCATACGTGAAATATGAGTATACTTTAATTTCCTTTAATAAAATAAATACATTTAAAATAAATAAATTTAAGTAGAATTTCTTGCTGTGTTTGAGTAGATGATCTTTTGCACCTTCCAGCTATTCCTATTCCTTGTTAGAGACTATAGCTATTAGTATATGATCATGACAGTTGGTGACTGAGGTGAAATGGAGTAAAAGATTTTTGGGTATCAAGAGGGTTGTCAAGGAATTTAGAGGCCAATGTGCAGGCAGATTATTTGTGTGGCTCTTGTAGTTGCCAAGAATAATGGAAGGAGAAACATTTAAGACAGGGAGTCAGGTGCTAAACTTACTGTTATTATTATTTTTTGAGACAGAGTCACACTATGTTGCCCAGGGTGGAGTGCAGTGGCTCATTGCAACCTCTGCCTCCTGGGTTCAAGTGATTCTCATGCCTCAGCCTCCCAGGTAGCTGGGATTACCAGCATGTACCACCATGTCTGGCTAGTTTTTTTGTATTTTTAGTAGAGACAGGGTTTTGCTATGTTGGCCAGGCTGGTCTCAAACTCCTGTCCTCAAATGATCTGCCCACCTCAGCCTCCCAAAGCGCTGGGATTACAGGAGTGAGCCACGGCACCTGGCCTGGTGCTAAAATCTTTAATGTATGAGGGGAGAGATGGAGCAGAAGGTTAGAAGACTGCAAAAGGGAGAGGTAAGGTAAGAAAGGTATTGTTCCCTAATTTCTAGGCTTGCTTCTAGAGAGGTTAATTTGTAATACTTTCTATGTTGCAAGTTATGTGAATCTTGAACATCTTATTCCTTGAAACAAAACAGCGCAGTCTTCTTTTCTATATTGTAAGTTGTCAAAGGCATATGATTTTAGCAAATACTAAATTGATGTGTTACTTATTTGTAATTTCATGATAGTATCTTATGAACTGATTTTTAAAAAAATTGTAATTGTTACATATTGTGTTTTATCCAGATTTTAAGTCTTTATTCTATGTGAAGAGCAGTTTTACAAAATTCAATTGTGGTGGACTCTTTAAGGAATCTAGTGGAGCCCCTTAATGCCGTAATTAGATATTGCTGTGCTTACATCATGATTATGTCTACACATGACTCAAAATGTGCCTCTAGATCAAGAATTGGCAAACTCTGGCCTGATCCAAACTGGCTCTTTTGTTCTCTAAAAAAACAGAACAAACTTTTTCTGTAAGTCTTCACACTTTGGGAGGGGCCGAGGTGGGAGGATCCCTTGAACTCAGGAGTTCTGGAGTTCAAAACCACCCTGGGCAACATGGTGAGACCCTATCTCTTAAGAAAAAAAAAAAGAAAGAAAAAGTTTGCTGACTTCTGCTTTAAGTCATGGGAGTTGCTTGCAGCTAGTGTTTAGGGAATACAAGAGTCTAGCACCTTTCTGTTTTCTCTGTGCTCAGGCTCTAAACTATTAGTTTAGTCTTATTCTACTCAAACTACATAAGCAATGGAGGAGAGACCATTGTGCCTGTTTCCCAGCCTTATAGAAAGAAACTTTAGAACAGCTTCTGACAACATTGAGGTCTGTGTATGTGTAAAGTATACATTTTCTGGCAGTGTGACCATGGATGAATTATCTCTTAGTACCTCTTCTGTAGTAGAGATGATAATAACACTACTTCCAGCATAGAGTTGTTTTGAGGATTAAGTAAGATAATACCTGTAATAAAGGGATTAGAACAGTGTCTGACAGAGTAAGCACCCAGTAAATTTTACCCATTGTTGTTATTATTTTTTATCTGATAAATAAGCAATGAGTGATGAAGAGAACTATCCAGAGAGAAAGGTTAGAGTAGGTGGGAAGAAGATTGTAAATATAACCTGAACTTTTAAGAGTGTTAGAGAAAGATGAACTGGCATAGGTTGGAGTGACCAGGGAGGTAGGAGTAAACCAGGAATGTTCTAGCAGAAGTACAGTGCTGAAATGAGCTAAGTTTTGACAATTCTTTGACTTTTGGGGAGAGGAACTACATATTTTTGCTTCTAAAGCAAAATCAATTCCTATGGTTTTGTAACTTTATTTCCTTTTTATAATAATTTCAAGCAAATGTAGGGCTAAGAAAACTAACTTAATTCCTCCAAAGTAGAATTAATTTGCTAGCGTTTGTGTATGCATGTTTGTATGTGTCCTGCAGTGTTTGTGTCTGTGTGTTTGTATGTGTCCTGCAGTGATGTTTTATGATATTTATGATGTATTTTTTTTCTTTTTTTTTTTTTTGAGACAGAGTCTTGCTCTGTCACCCAGGCTGGAGTGCAGCGGCACAATCTTGGCACACTGCAGCCTCTACCTCCCGGGTTCAAGCAATTCTCCTGCCTCGGTCTCCCGAGTAGCTGGGACTATAGGTGCATGCCACCATGCCCAGCTAATTTTTTGTATTTTTAGCAGGAATGAGGTTTCACCGTGTTAGCCAGGATGGTCTCGATCTCCTGACCTCGTGATCTGCCCGCTTTGGCCTCCCAAAGTGCTGGGATTACAGGTGTGAGCTACCGTGTCCAGCCGAGTCACCATGCCAAGCCATTTTATGATGTATTTCTTTTTTTTTTTTTTGATATTTTAAAATATATATTATTTCTGAATTTTAAAGAGTCTTGTCACTACCTGGAATAAAGATTATATTTTCCAGATTTCCTTGCACTTGGTGTGGCCATGTGATTAAATTCTAGTTAATGGAATATGAGGGGAATTGATGTGTACAACTTCCAGTTAGAGTCTTTGAAAGGAATGAGCCTGACTTCCTCTTATCTTGACCCATTCTTGATAACTGAGATATGGACCCAGGAAGAATAGTGATTTTCAACTATGTGAATGAGATCAACAACAGGGAGATGATGGGTAACAAGACTGAAGAAAGTCAGGGTCCCAATATCATCAGGTTGCTTCCAGCCATAATACTTCTGAGCTGCCTACTTAGACTTTTTTTAGGATAAACATTTTCTATCTTATTCAGCTACTATATTTTTGGATGTCTTTGTTACAACAAATTAATCTTTACCCTAGCTAATACATGTTGTGCTTAATTAACCCTATTATCGCTAAGATAAAGTCAAAATTTCACATCTTGGAGTAAGAGAACATCTTGCTCTGCACCCTATTTATCACTGTAGCTTCTCTCATCATTCTCCTACTCCTACTCTTTCATTCTGAATTACCCTGAATTCATCATAAATGCGTGGTTTCTTTCAGATCTTGGCTTTTGAATGTGGTCTTCTTGCCCCACCTATTCCTATCTCCTCTACTTCCAGAATTTTCTGGCCCCCCTCCCCACTGCCGCCCCAACCCGGTAACCTCCCAGGCTTCTTCCCAAAGCATTTCTGAGAGGAGGTGTTATTGATTTTGGACAGTTCTAAGGCTTTAATCCCCTTTTCCTATGCAACTCCCCCACCCAGCAGAATCCATGACTCCCCACTAATCTTAGGACCTATGAAACAGGCAAGGTCTATTTTGTAGATTCTAAGAGCTGGATAATTTTTTAAGGTGTAGACAAACATCTTTGCTAGAGGCTCTTCTTTGTGTCTCTTATGGTCATCTTCATTTGAAAGCTAGGCTACTGGGTCCACATTCCTTTGAGGGCAGATTGACTTTCCAAATAGATTGGTATCATATGAACTGTTTTTTTCTCAGCTAATAATGGCAATACAGATGTGTCTCAAGCAGATACTTAGTTTGCAAAGAAAAATAAATTCTTTTATACTTTACCATCATCTTCAGCTATAAAGTGTATTGTCAATAAATTTCATTGCCACGAAATTGATGCAGTTGTCTTCCACTGGTTCAGCAGCCATCTTTATTCCTGCAACAAATAGTTTCTTGTGAGAGGAAGCAATTTGGAAGGTCTGAGGTCCCTTTCCTCTTCCTGAGGCCCTTCGCTCCACTGGCGACTGCCTGGACAGGCAGCAAGGAGTTGTTTCCCAGTGCTTTTTGCGCTCCTGGCTGCCGACTCTGGCTGCTAAAGTGTCTGCCACCTGCTACAATTTATGTTGTTTTTCTATGTGACGGTTGTTCATTTCTTTTTTCATTATCTTTTGTAGCCACAGGGGTCTCACTATGTTGTCCAGGCTAGTCTTGAACTTCTGGCCTTAAGCGACCCTCCTGCCTTGGCCCCTCAAAAGTGCTGGGATTACAGGTGTAAGCCACCATGGCCAGGGCTAGTTTTTCCTTAAATTTTTTTTTTCCTGTCATGATTTTAAAGAAATGAACCCAGGATCTTTTTGTAGTATGTGATTTTCATACATTATTTTGGTATCAAATCTTGATTTACATACTTTAAAAGTTGATTTCTAAAATGAAATTTTAAGGGATTATGTGAGGAGGTTTTGTTCTTATGATTTAGTTTAGTTTCACATGAGTTTTGCAATTAAAATGTCCAGGGAACTTAAAATTAGGCATTTCTAGAAATGTGCTATTGATGCGTCAAGTGTGTTTGTTCTGATTTTTTGGGAAATTTCAACAAAAGAGCCATTGAACTTGTTCACTGCATGATATAAAAATAGTTCAGGAAAAATTGCACAAAGCATTTTGATTACTCAATATGGATGTTCATATTCTACATTAGGATGTTTGCATATTTGTTCAAAGGAATGGAACTGAGTTTGAAACAGAGGCAGTGAACTTACTGCAGGATGTCATTGTACCTGGTATTTGTCTTATGTATCACTGTTAAAGTGATATTTTTAGGCAGCTTTGCTAAAAGGCACCTACTGATTTTCTTCAGTAAGTTTGGTTTATTAAAAAATTTCCTGGTTTTATTAATCCGGGTATTGTTATTTTGAAAATAGTTTTAATACAGTTTTTTTTTTTAAACCTGTAAAATTACCTTTAATTAAAAAAAAATCACTTTAAAATTTGATACCCCGCCTATGTCCGAAAGAGTTTGTCAGCCTAAGAATTTAAAATAATACCATGTTGACTGATTTAGGGATATAAATAGAATCATGGTCTTACAGGAGCAGAGAGCACATATTACTAGGCACTTGAGAGGAGTTAGTTGCTGCTATTGGAGACTGGATTTGGTTCTGAGTTTATTGGCAGCCAAGGCAAAAAGGGATGCACATTGGCTCTTGTAATAGTCCTCCTGGCTAAAGAAAGTATATACATTTGTTTGCAGACTTTTCTTAGACCTTAATCCAAAGAGGATTTTTATTATGAAAATAAAATATGACATTGGATAAAATCTCCAACTACAAAAGACTCAGAACCATTGTTAAATTAGATAATGTTTATGTCGACCCTTCATGAAGACTTTTTATGAGAGAATATGGCTGAGGAACCTAGTTTTCTGATCATCTAATTTAAACCGAGAGTACCACTTGGGAAATTTAAAAGAATGGAAATTTAACATGAATCATTTAGTTTTGTGCTGTCTAGTATAGAGGGAACTAACTATATGTGGCTATTTACATCTAAATTTAAATCAATTTAAATTAAATGCAAAATTCACTTCTTCAGTTACAGTAGCCACATTTCAAATGCTCACTAGCCACATATGGCTAGGGGCCACCATGTTGGATAGTGCAAATATGGAACATGTCTATCACCACAAAAAGTTTTACTGGACAGTGCTGATTTAGCCATTGCCTCCGAAATTGACTGTCCTTAGAACTGCTGGGGTGCTTTGCAAATACGGAGATTTCCATATCCCCTAGGAGGTCCTGATTCTGTAGGTCTGTGATAGTGATGGCAAATCTGTCATTTTAGAAGTTACCCAATTGCTGAAGAGTATCAAATTAGGTCTTAGAACTACCATATTTGATTATTTCTTAAAAATCCGTCTGAACAAAGCTTTGGCAGGTGCTGGATGACAGTTCTCCAGCACTGTACTCCAAAATTGTTTTGGTACTCCAAAAATGTTTACTGACTTGAAATTTTGAGTTGAATTTTCTTACTTGAGTTGAATTTCTTCAGCTAATTTGTGATTTTCTTTCTGATTAAAAGTGAGAGCAATGTATTTTAGCTATGCCATTTTAGCTGTCAAAATTAACAAACATTTGAACAGGTTCATTCATTTAAAGACAAGACTGGTTTGTTCTCTTCCATATAAGCAAAGAATGTTGAGAGACAGCTATTCTGACTGTTGAGGTAGAATTTTTTTTTTTTTTGAGATAGGGTCTTACTCCCATCACCCAGGCTGGAGTGTAGTGGTGCATGGTGCAGTCTCGGTTCCTGGGCTCAAGTGATGTTGCTCATCTCAGCCTCCTGAGTAGCTGGTACTACGGATGTGTGTCATCACGCCCGGCTAATTTTTTGTATTTTTTGTAGAGGCGAAGTTTTGCCATGTTGCCCAGGCTGGTCTTGAACGCGGGGCTCAAGTGATCCGCCTGCCTTGGCCTCCCAGAGTGTTAGGATTACAGGCATGAGCCACTGTGCCGACCAGAATAATTTTTTTTTTTTTTAAGAAAAGTTTTGAAACTTCTTAAGTACTTGTGCTATAATTGCACTTCTAGGCAATATCACTAGTAGATCTGCTCATTTTTTTTTCTCTGAAGCATATCTTAATTCTCACATTGATTTTTCTATTCCATTGCCTTGTTTCCATCCCTTGCTGTCTTTTGCCAAGGGCCATGATTCACAAACTGTGCCAAGGAGCCCAGAGGCACTGCAGAGAACTCACAAGGGAGCCAAGAGATGTTTAACAATTTTGAAGGAAACATAGCAGCATCTGTTGGAAACCACACAAAGTATAGTTGGTCTTCTGTATTTATGAGTTCTGCATCTATGGATTCAACCAACTGTGGGTTGAAAATATTTGAAAAACAGAATTGTATCAAACATGTACAGATTTGTTTTGGTCATTATTCTCTAAACAGTACAGTATAACAATGTTTACATAGCATTTACATTGTATTTGATATTATAAGTAATTTAGAGATGACTTTAAAGTATACAGGAGGATATCCATAGGTTATATGCAAATACTGTGCCATTTTATGTCAGGGACTTGAGCATCCTCAGATTTTGGTATCCTCAGGAGATCCTGGAACCAATCCTCCACTGATACTAATGGAAGACTATACTAGCTTGAGGTAGTTCAGTTTCAAAATTAGATTGCTACATTCTTTTCAGTGATACCACAGTTTTACAAAGCTGGGCTTTTGGCAGTTGCTATGACAAAAAGCAGATTATCACATGAAGATCTGTGTGGAACAGGAAATTAGGGAGGCAGTGTCCAATCTAATTCTCAAGTTTGAGATTAGATTGTCAAGTGTCCAAAACAGGTGCTAAGTTTTTAGGACATACATCCTTCTTAAGTTGTTTGGACCTGACTACTTAATAAACAAAATGGTTAGGTATTTCTTTTGGCTTGGGGGTGAGGGAGTCTGAAAAAATTACACATTAAGAGCCTTGTCAATCCAGAAAGTTCGGGAACCTCTAGTGTAGGCTTTTGTGATAGCTCTTAATGCTTTCCTAGCCCCTTTGGTCTCCCCTTTGCCTATATTACTGCCATAGTTGTCCTTCTAAAATTAGCCTTCCTTTAAATATGTCCTTATTCTATTTTACTAGTCTTCTTCCAACCATTTCCCTTAAGATTCTGAAATCTTGTTTTTACTACATGCAGATAGTTTCTCTCAAATTTTATCTTTTATTCTTCTCTTTCCCCTCCAAAATCATTAAATGCAGAAAGCTGTGTAGTAAAACCCTATCTCAAAGTAACTTAATTGAAACCAGATTTATTTATGCAATAAGTGGGTCTAGATATCAAATTTAATGGTTCAGCTTTAATTTGAAGAGTACTCTAATTTGCAAAATCACTTTTAAAAATTGGCTAATTCATTTATTTTGAAACTTTTTATGGAAGTAATTTTAGGCTTACAGAAGAATTGCAAAGATAGTATAGAGTAGGGGTATAGAGCGGGGGTGTCCAATCTTTTGGGTTCCCTGGACCACATTAGAAGAACTGTCTTATAAAATATACTAACACTAATGATAGTTGATGAGCTTTTTTTTTTTTTTTTTTTTTTTTGAGACGGAGTCTCGCTCTGTCTCCCAGGCTGGAGTGCAGTGGGGCTATCTCAGCTCACTGCAAGCTCCGCCTGCCGGGTTCATGCCATTCTCCTGGCTCAGCCTCCTGAGTAGCTGGGACTATAGGTGCCCACCACTGCGCCCGGCTAATTTTTTTGAAGTTTTTAATAGAGACAGGGTTTCACCGTGTTAGCCAGGATGGTCTCGATCTCCTGACCTCGTGATCCACCTGCCTCGGCCTCCCAAAGTGCTGGGATTACAAGCGTGAGCCACCGTGCGCGGCCGATAGTTGATGAGCTTTAAAAAAGGCAGGAGAATGGCGTGAACCCGGGAGGCCGTGGAGCTTGCAGTGAGTGGAGATCGCGCCACTGCACTCCAGCCTGGGCAATAGAGCGAGACTCCATCTTAAATAAATAAATAAATAAATATAAATAAAAAGTCCCTGCATAAATCTCATAATGCTTTAAGAAAGTTTGTGATTTTGTGTTGGGCCGCAGGTTGGACAAACTTGGTGTGGAGAGTTCTTATATATCACATCACCCAGCTTTTTTTGGGTAAAATATGAATAAATAAATTTACCATTGTCATTTATCAAAACTAAGATTAATGTTAGTATAATATTATTAGGCAAGCTACAGGCTTTATTAGATTTCACCAGTTTTCTCACTAATATCCTTTTTCTGTCCAAGGATGTAATCCAGGATACCACATTGCATTTAGTTGTCACATTTCCTCTAATCTGTAACAGTTTTTAGTCTTTTTTTGTTTTTCATGACCTTGTTAGGTTTGCCAGGTGCTGGTTAGGTTTTGTAGAATGCCCTCAAATTGGGTTTGTTTGATGTTTTTTTAATCATTAGACTGAGGTGATGGAATTTTGGTAAGATACCACAGTTAAAGTACCTCCAGCCCCCATCACATAATATATCACATGATATCAACATGACTTAATATTTACCTTGATCACTTAGTCTGTGGAGTGTCTCCCCTGTAAAGTTACTATTTTACCCTTTCATATTTTATGCATTAGAAACCAGTTTCTAAATCCAGTATACACTCAGGAGAATTAAGTTTCATCTCCTGGAAGGGGGAGTATCAAAGAATTTGAACATATGTTACAACTACCACAGAACTAATAAATATTGGGGGGGAAGATATTTTGAAGTTATGTAACTATCCTATTTCTCTTTAAAGTTTTGGCCACCAATTTAAAATTCATCAGTAGATTTTGCTTGTAGCGATTGCTGCTGTGTCCTAATGATAATTTTCTGTTTCCTTTATTCCTTCTACATTTGTTTTTGAAATTTTTCTGTAAGCAAGATTTGTCCTTTATTCCTCATTTATTTATTTAGTTACTTATTCATATCAGTGTGTACTTAATGGTTATTTATAAAACAACCTTTTGATATCATTACTGCCTTTTGTACAGAGGCTCTGACAAGGAGGTACATTGTTTTTTAAAAATAACCCTTTCTATTTTTAAAAAGAACCTTTATTTTGAAATAATTTCAGATGTAGAGAAAAGTTGCAAACACAATACAAATAATCCACATCTACATTTCCCCTCAGTTCCCCAAGTGGCAACATTTTGCCGTGTTTGCTTTATCAGTCTCTCTTAAGCTATTTTGTATGTAATTTTTTTCTTAACATTTAAGAGTAAGTTGTACCATAGTGCCCCTTTACCCATAAACACTTCAGTACGTATTTCTTAAAAATAGGGAATTTTTTTTTTTTTTTTTGAGACAGAGTCTCACTCTGTTGCCCAGGCTGGAGTGCAGTGGTGCACGATCTCAGCTCCCTGCAACCTCCGCCTCCTGGGTTCAGGCGATTCTCCTGCCTCAGCCTCCTGAGTAGCTGGAACTACAGGTGCTTACCACCACACCTGGCTAATTTTTTGTATTTTTAGTAGAGATGGGGTTTTGCTGTGTTAGCCAGGATGGTCTCGATCTCCTGACCTTGTGATCCACCTGCCTTGGCCTCCCGAAATGGTGGGATTATAGGCAGGAGCCACCATGCCCTGCAAAAATAGGGATTTTTTTTTTTTTTTTAAAACATAACCACAGTTTAATTTGTCAAAATCAGGAAATTTACATTTGTATGTAATGCTGTTACTTAATCTATAAGCTTAATTCAGATTTCTCCAATTAACCCAAGAATTCCGTTTATAACAAAAGAAGAATTTTTTCCTCCCTAGGCCAGGATCTAATCCAGGACCATATGTTACATTTAATTGTCACATCTCTTTAATCTCCTTTAATCTAGTAGAATTCCTTAGTCTTTGTTTTGACACTTGACACTTCTTAAGTGTCAGTTCACCTTGACACTTTTGAAGAATGTTCCTCAATTTGTGTTTGTCTGATATTTACTTATGATTAGGTTCAAGTTATGAATACTTTGCAGTAATACCAAAGTAAAGCTGTGTATTCTCTGCTTCAGGAGTCACATGATATTGATTGTGCTGTGCTTCAGGAGAGCTGTTGTTATGATTTCAGTTCTTTTGCATTGGCTGAGGTATTTTATGTCCAATTATATGGTTGATTTTAGAGTATGTGCCATGTGGTGATGAGAAGAATGTATATTCTGTTGTTTTTGGATGGAGAGTTCTGTAGATGTCTATGAGGTCCGTTTGATCCAGTGCTGGGTTCAAGTCCTCAATATCTTTGTTAATTTTCTGCCTCAGTGATCTGTCTAATACTGTCAGTGAGGTGTTGAAGTCTTCCATAAGTCTCTTTGAAGGTCTGTAAGAAATTGCTTTATGAATTGGGGTGCTCCTGTCTTGGATGCACATGTATTTAGGATAATTAGTTCTTCTTGTTGAACCCTTTATCATTATGTAATGCCCTTCTTTGTCTTATTTAATCTTTGTGATTTAAAGTCTGTTTTGTCTGAAATTAGGATTGCAACTTTTGCTTTTTTCTGTTTTCCATTAGCCTTGTAGATTTTTCTCCATCCCTTTATTTTGAGCCTATGGGTGTCACTGCATGTGAGGTGGGTCTCTTGAAGACAGCATACCAGTGAGTCTTGGTTCTTTAGGCAGCTTTCCACTCTGTGCCTTTTAATTGGGGTGTTTAGCCCATTTACTTTCAAGGTTAATATTGATATGTTTGGATTTGATCCTGTCATCATGATGTTAGCTGGTTATTATGCAAACTTGTGTGGTTGCTTTATAGTGTCACTGGCCTGTGTACTTAAGTGTGTTTTTGTAGCAGCTGGAAACAGTCTTTCCTTTCCATGTATAGTGTTTCCTTTAGGAGCTCTTGTAAGGCAGATCTGGTGGTAATTAATTCCCTCAGCACTTCCTTATGTGAAAAGGATTTTATTTCTCCTGTGCTTATGAAGCTTAGTTTGGCGAGATACTAAATTCTGGGTTGGAATTTCTTTTCTTTAAGAATGTTGAATACAGGCTCCCAGTCTCTTCTGACTTGTAAGGTTTCTTCTGCTGTGAGATCCACTGTTAGTCTGATGGCCTTCTCTTTGTAGATGACCTGACCTTTCTAGCATTTTTTCTTTCATTTCAACCTTGGGGAATCTGATTATGATGTGTCTTGAGGATTATCTTCATATGAAGTATCTTACTAGGGTTCTCTGTGTTTCCTGAATTTGAATGTTGGCCTCCCTAGCTAGGTTGAGGAAGTTCTCTTGGATGGTACCCTGAAATATGTTTTCCGAGTTGCTTACACTCTCCCCATCTCTTTCCAGGATACCAGCGAGTCATAGATTTGGTCTCTTTACATAATCCCATATTTCTCGGAGGTTTTATTTGTTCCTTTTCATTCTTTTTTGTATATTCTTGTCTGACTGTCTTATTTCAGAAAGCAGTCTTCAAGCTCTGAAATTCTTTCCTCCACTTGGTCTGTTCTGCTAGTTCTTGAGATTGCATTATGAAATTCTTGTAGTGTGTTTTTCAGCTCTGTCAGATTGGTTACATTCTTTTCTATACTGGTTATTTTGTCTTGTCAGCTCCTGCATTGTTTTATTGTGATTCTTAGCTTCCTTGGATTGGGTTTTAGTGTACTGCATCTCAATGATCCTTGTTCCTGTCCATATACTGGATTCTATTTCTGTCACTTCACCCATCTTGGCTTAATTTAGAATGCTTGCAGGAGAGGTGATGCAGTTGTTTGGAAGAAGGAAGGCATTCTGGCTTTTTGAATTGTCAGAGTTCTTTTGTTGGTCCTTTTTCATCTTTATGGGCTGATGTTTCTTCAATCTTTGAAGTTGCTCAACTTTGGATAGTTTTTTTTTTCTTTTATCCTATTTGATGGCCTAGACGAGGGGTCCCCAACCCCTGGGCCATGGACTGAAACCAGTCTATGGCCTGTTGGGAACTGGGCTGCACAGCAGGAGGTGAGTAGTGGGCAGGCGGGCGAGTGAGCATTACTACCTGAACTCTGCCTCCTGTCAGATCAGTGGTGGCATTAGATTCTCACGGGAGCACAAATGCTATTGTGAACTGCTCATGCAAGGTGAGCTGCTCGTGCAAGGGATGTAACTTGCATGCTCCTTATGAGAACCAAATGCCTTCTCCCACCTTGTGTGGAAAAACTGTCTTCCATGAAATTGGTTCCTGGTGCCATAAAGATTGGGGACTGCTGACGTAGAGGGCTCGATTGTGGTATCAGGTGGATTCAGCCAACTGACTTCATTTTTGGAAGATTTTAGGGGGCCAGTGCTCAGCTCCCAACTCCTGGACTGTGTGCTCTAACTGTGGGGGACTTTGATCAGCCCTGACTTTGTTCTCTGGCTTCTCGGGGTTAAGAATCCACTGTGCTGCGTGGCGGTGGGGGCGCTCCAAGGTGCTGGGTGGTGTCGGCCAAAGTGTTTTGTGGTGTGGTGACAGTGATATCCATCCTCATTTGCTTGTGCCTTATTTGTATGTGCCTTATTTGCATATGCTGCATATGCCAGCAGCAGCAGCTGTGGCAGTGTGGTGGAGTGTATGCTCCTTGGTTGCGGCAGTGTGCTAGTGGGTCCTGGGGTGCCTACCTCCAAGCCAGTGTTCACCTCAGTGTCAGAGGCAACCCATTGGTGGGGACACGGGGGCCCCCTGCTGGCAACTGTGCATGTAGTCATGCTGGTGGTGGTGTTGGCACAGGGGTGGGGCACTGGCAGGCACAAGTCTGTGTGTACTCTGTGCACTGCCATCATGGGTGGTTACTCAGGGCGGCAGGGAGTCTGCTGTTCTCTGCCTGGTTTCACTCCCACGGCAGTGTTGTTACAAAGGCAGCGTGCTGGTGGGGGTGGAGTTGGCTGGCTCTGTGCCTGCCAAGGCTCCCACTGAAATGTGATTGGTGGAGTATGGAGAATGGACTGCGCTCTGGAGGCGGCAGTGTCTGGGTAGGGTGTATGCACATGGGCGGCTGATGGAGCAAGGAAGCCAAAACTTGCCCATGCACACACCGCCAGCAAAGTGACGTGGGGGGTTGTCATGAGTGGAGGTGGGGTGTGGGAGCTACAGTGTGGGGAGGAAGCAGGTAGGTTGGTGCATGGCTATGACAGCCGCCCTGCTGGAGCTTTCCACCAGTCAAGCACTGTTGCCAGCATAGGAGCTATGATGTGGGACCCTAGGGCGCTCAAGGCTTCTGTGCAAGCAGATGTGGCCAGGCTAGGGCACAGGGAGAGGCCAGCACACCAAGGGGCACTCAGGTTGGACTGGCCTTGTCTGATGGGCAAGACTGCCCTTCAGAGTTGAGATCCAACAGTACCTCTGGGGCTAAAATCTCCTGTGGGAGCAAGTCAAGCCTAGGGGAATGGGCAACCCTGGTCGTGCTGTGTTACAGATGCTCCTTCACCAAACCCTCTGAGCTCCAAATCAGCTGGCTTATTGCCCCTACCACTTCTCTAAGCAGCTCTCCCTGCCAACTCGAGTATCCATTGTGGTGGAGGAGTCTCCTTTTGCCAGGATTCCAGAGGTCGGTGGTGAGAGTGGGTGGGTTTCTCCTTGCAAGTTCAACTTACCCAGTCCCCTGGAATCCTTGGGGGCCTGGAATGACTACTGGTGTGTGGTAGGTAGCCCCGTACTGGGTTTCCAGCTTTCTCCCCCTTCATCCCAGCTTCTGTGTTTTCCCTCTGTCTGCTGTCAGTACTTTTCCTCTGAAGATCTGTTAGGCGTGTGCCAGTCATCTCAATCCCTTCGTGGCATCTGTTCTACCTGGCTACTCTAGTTGGCCATCTTGCCCTCTCTCTTATACTATTCCTAATCAAACTTTTACCATTAGTGTTAGTATTCAGTATGGTTTTGTTTTTATTTTTTATTTTAGACTAGTTAAGTGCACTCTTGAGAAAGGGGGAAAGACTAGAACAAGGAGTTCAATCTGTTACTGACTGTAAACAATTGATTGAGATAACTCACTACCAGCCTGGTTTTGTTTTTTATTTGAGGCATAGATAGATTCATTTGTTTTTATTTCTATTTCATGCTATAACATCCTCCCATCCTGTTGAATTAATGAATTAATTAAATTTTAATGTCGTTCCCCATGTAAGAACTATTTTTTTTTTTGTTTTTGAGACGGAGTCTTGCTCTGTCACCCAGGCTGGAGTGCAGTGGTGTGATCTCGGCTCACTGCAACCTCCACCTCCCAGGTTCAAGCAATTCTCCTGCCTCAGCCTCTTGAGTAGCTGGGATTACAGGCACACACCACCACGCCCGACTAATTTTTGTATTTTTAGTAGACACATGTTGGTCAGGCTGGTCTCAAACTCCTGACCTTGTGATCCGCCTGCCTTGGCCTCCCAAAGTGCTAGGATTACAGGTGTGAGCCACCATACCCAGCCTCACAAGAACTATTTTTAAAAGTATGTCTTCCCCATCCTGATTATCCTGTTCTCAACTCTCTGTCCTTTCCACTTTGTTCCACCCAACTCCTGAATGTAACTAGTTTTGTTATTCTGGGTTTCTTCTTTCTTTCTTTTTTTTTTTAACAGATTTATTTAGGTATAACTCATATACTAAACAATTAGCCATTTTAAAGTGTACAATTCAGTGTTTTTTTTTTTTTTTTTTTTTTTTTTTTTTGAGACGGAGTCTCGCTCTGTCACCGGACTGGAGTGCAGTGGCCGGATCTCAGCTCACTGCAAGCTCCGCCTCCCGGGTTCCCGCCATTCTCCTGCCTCAGCCTCCCGAGTAGCTGGGACTACAGGCGCCGCCACCTCGCCCGGCTAGTTTTTTGTATTTTATTTTTAGTAGAGACGGGGTTTCACAGTGTTAGCCAGGATGGTCTCGATCTCCTGACCTCGTGATCCGCCCGTCTCGGCCTCCCAAAGTGCTGGGATTACAGGCTTGAGCCACCGCGCCCGGCCAATTCAGTGGTTTTTTATGTATTTCTAGAGTTGTGCAACCATGGTCACTATCTAATTTTGGCATTTTTGTGAAAAAACTCCCATACCTGTTAGCAGTCACTCCGTATTCCTCTGGAACTCCCCTCCCTACTCAATCCCCAGGTAACCAATAATCTAATTTCTGTTCTCTCTAGATTTGCCTATTCCAGATACTGTATGGACTTTTGTGACTGGCTTCTTTCACTTAGCATTATGGTTTCAAGATTCATCCATGTGTAACAAATATCAATACTTCATTCCTTTTTATTGCTGAATAATCTATTATATGGATGTATTACATTTTATCCATTCATCAGTTTATGAACATTTGGGCTGTTTCCACTTTTCTGCTATTATGAATAACGCTGCTGTAAACATTTATGTCTTGGGTATGTTATGGATCACAGGCTCTTTGGCTCTCTGTGTAATAAAAATTAACATAGGGCCAAGTAGATATCCCAGACAAGGCTGTTATTTTGGGGCTTGCACTTGAGCGCAAGGGAGACAGCAGAGGTGCAAGGACTCTCTAGCTGACTCTGTGAAACAGCTGGTAGGGAATTTTTTGTTAGACAAAGTGTAGGAATTGACATCAGGGGTGATATATGCAGGCTGGGCTTGGTAGAGCATGTGAAGGGTAGGGTATGCGAGTCAGCATATCTGGTTGTGATATTTATCTTGAATATTGGACAACCTGGTAGTCTGGCCAGAGGCAACAAGGCTATAAGTTAATTGTTAAGCATTCTTTCCTGAAGTGGGACACTCCACAACCTTGGTTTGATATTTAGATTTCCTAAGGCCAGTTCCTGGAATTCTTCAAGTAAAAGGCATGGTTAAGACAGTATGAAGAAGGAGCTGTGTCCCATTCCTGTTCTGTCTCAGGTACATACCTAGAAGTGGAACTGCTGGACCATGTAGTAACTAACTTTTTGAAGAACCACCAAACTGTTTACCAAAGTGGCTGTATCATTTCACATCCCCACCAGCAATGTGTGAAGGTTCCAGTTTCTTCATTTACTCACCAACACATCTGATTGTCTTTTTTATTTTAGCCATTTAAGTACGTGTAAAGTGTTACGTCATTGTGGTTTTTGACTTGCATTTCTCTAGTTGCTGAACTATGTTGAGCCACAATATTTTCATTGCTTATGGACCATTTACATGTCTTTTTTGGAGAAATGTGTATTGTAATCATTTGCCCATTTTTAATTGGATCATTTTCTTTTAGTGTTGTAAGAATTCTTTATATATTTTGGATATAAGACACTTATCAGGTATGTGATTTGCAAAAAGTTTCTCTTATGTTGTAAGCTATTTACTTTCTTGGTGGTGTTTTTAAAAAAGGGTTTAATTTTCATAAAGTATAATGTATCTATTAATACATTAATAATATGTCTATTTTTATTTTGTTATTTGTGCTTTTGGTGGTGTGTCTTCTTAGACTTTGCCTAATCCAAAGTCACAAAGATTTACTATTTCTATTTTTTATAAGAGTTTTATAATTTTAACTCTTACATATAGTAAGTCTATAATCTATTTTGAGTTAATTTTTGTGTATGTGTAAGGAAGGTGTCTACTTTTATTCTTTTGTATGTTGAGTGTTTACTTTAGCACCATTTGTCTAGTCTGGTTATTTTCTTCCTTTGTTTCTTTTTGCATGAACATGCAGATATATGCACTTCTAAAAAATTTATTTATTTTACCTATACAAAAGAGGTAAGACAACATAGTTGGTACTTTCACTTTACTTTTTCACTTAATATATTCTGGAAATCATTCCATATCTGTTCGTAGAGTTTGTCCTTATTCTTTTTTTTTCCTCAACAGCTACAATGTACTGTCTTTGTGATACACTATAGTTTAGTCAACTATTCTCTTGTGTGTGGGCATTTAGATTGTTCCTAATATTTTGCACATGCAGTACTTTAATGAATAGGCTTTGTGTTTGGGAATAAATTCCTAGAAATGGAATTGCTGTGTCAAAAGGTAAACACATATATAGTTTTGTTAGATATTGCCAAGTTCCTCTCCATAAGGGTTTTATCAATTTGCCTTCCCACCAGAAATATATGAGAGTGCCTGTTTCCCCACAGCCTCAAGTACCAAATTTGTTGTCCTGATGTTTTTGCGAAAGGGAGAGGTGAGAAATGGCATCTTGGCGTAGTTTTAATATGTACATGCATACCTCAGAGATATTGTGATCTTAGTTCTAAACCACTGTAATAAAGCAGATATTGCTGTAAAGAGAGTCACACCGATTCTTTGCTTTCTCAGTGCATATAAAAGTTGTGTTATTTATTGACTACTGTTGTATCTAGTTTTTGGTCTTTCTCCTTAACTTTAAAATAATTAATAGAGTTTATGTTTTTGAGCAATTATGAATGTACGGAAAAATTAAGTAGATTACAATTTTCGTATACCCCTCACCTGCCCCTATTTCCCCCTTCTTATTGATATCTTACATTAATAATGACATGATTCCACCATTATAGTATCATACAGAATATTTTCACAACTCTGAAAATCCTCTGAAATCTCTCCCTCACTCTGCCTTTCCCTCCCACTGAATTTCTGACAACTACTAATCTTTTTACTGTCACCATATTTTTGCCTTTTCCAGAATGTCATGTTGTTGGAATCATAGATTAGGTAGCCTTTTTAGATTGACTTCTTTCAGTCATCAGTATGCATTGAAGTTTCCTCCATGTCTTGTGGCTTGATAGCTTATTTCTTTTTCATCAGTAAATAATATTCCATTGTCTGGATGTGCCACAGTTTATCCATTTACCTATTGAAGGACATCTTAGTTGCTTCTAAGTTTTGACAATTATGAATAAAGCTGCTCTAAACATGTATGTGCAGATTTTTGTGTGGATATAAGTTTTCTGCTCCTTTGAGTAAATACCAAGGAGTGAGATTGCTGGATCCTGTGGAAAGAGTATGTTTAGTTTTGTAAGAAATTGCCAAACTGTCTTCCAAAGTGACTGTATTATTTTGCATTCCTACCAGCAATGAATGAGAGTATCTGTTGCTCCACACTGTCTCCAGCATTTGGCATTCTTGGTGTTCTAGATTTTGGCCATTCTAATAGATGTGTAGTGTTGTCTTGTTTTAACTTGCATTTTCCTGATGACATATGATGTGGAGCATCTTTTCATGTTTTTATTTGCCTTTATATCTTTTTTTGTGAGTTGTATGTTAGGGGTTGCCCATTTTTAATTGGGTTGTTTTCTTCTTGTTGAGTTTTAAGAATTCTTTATGTTTTGGATAATAGCCGTTTATCTGGTATGTCTTTTGCAAATATTTTCTCCTAGCCAGTGGCTTGTCTTTTATTTTCTTGATGGTATCTTTCAAAGACGAGAAAAATTTAATTTTAATGAAGTTCAGCTTATCAGTTCTTTCTTTCATGGATTGTGTCTTGTGTGTTGTATCTGAAAAGTCATCACCATACCCAAGATTATCTAGATTTTCTCCTGTGTCGTCTTCTAGGAGTTCTGTATTTTATGTTTAATATTTAGACCTAATTTTTGTGGAAGGTGTAGGAGATCCATGTCTGGAGTCATTCTAGCACTATTCATTGAAAAGACTATCTTTTCTGCATTGATTATCTTTGTTCTTTTGGTAATGATAAGTTGACTGTCTTTGTAGGGGCCCGTTTCTGGGCTCTTTATTTTGTTCTTTCACCATTACCATACTGTCTTTATTACTATAGCTTTATAATAAGTTTCAGTGTTGGTTAGTGTTAGTCTTCCAACTATATTCTCCTTCAGTATTGTAGTGTCTATTCTGGATCCTTTGCCTTTCCTTGTAAATTTTAGAATCAGTTTGTCAGTATCCATAAAATTACTTGTTGGGAGTTTGACTGATATTGCATTGAGTCTATAGATCAAATTGGGAAGAACTACATCTTGGTAATATTGAGGCTTTCCATCCATGTACAGCTATCTCTCAATTTATTTGGATCTTCTTGGATTTTTGTAATATTTTTCCCCCATAGATTCTGGATATATTTATTGGATTTATACCTAAGTATTTCAGTTTCTTGGTGCTAATATAAATGGTATTCCAATTTTTAAATTCCAATTCCAATTGGTAAATTCCAGTTGTTCATTGCTGATGTATAAAAGCAATTGACTTTTATGTATTAACCTTGTATCCTGCAATCTTGCTATCATTGCTTACTTATTTTACGAGTTTTGTTGATTTTTTGGGACTTTCTACATAGATAGTCATATCACATGCAAACAAATACAGTTTTATTTCTTCCTTTCCAACCTATACACCTTTTCTTTTTCTTATCTTATTGCGTTAGCTAGGACTTCCAGAATGGTTTGACTACGAGTGGTGAGAGCAGACATCCTTGCCTTGTTCCTTGGCAGGAAGGCATCTAGTTTCTCACTATTAAGTGTAATGTTATCCTTAGGCTTTTTTATAGACGGTCTTTATCAAGTTGAGGAAGTTCCCCCTTTTTTTCCTAGTTGTCTGAGAGTTTTTATCATGAATGGCATTGGATTTTGTCAAATACTTTTTCTCCATCTAATGATATAATCATATAGCTTTTCTTCTTTAGCCTGTTGATGTGATGGATTACAAAATTTTTATAATAATTGGTTTTTACAGTAATTGGTTTTTAAGTGTCGAACCAACCTTGCGTACCTAGAATCGATTTGATCGTGTTGTATAATTCTTTTTAACCATTGTTGGATTTGATTTGCTATGTTGATCTGACTTTCTGACTGTATGATTTTCCTTCTTTTGAATAATTTTTTAAAAAACAGTTGTCGTAAAGGAAGTCTATTGGTGATAAATTTTTTTTAACTTTTGTTTGAGACAGTCTGTTTCTCACTTTTGAAGGACAGTTTCACTGGATACAGAATTCTAGGTTGGTACATTTCCAATCCTATTATTATTTTATTCCACTCTCTTCCTGCTTACAAGTGTGGGGACCCCACACTTTTGTTAGTTTTACCTAATTTACATGGTTTGTGAAAAGACTGATGTTATTCTTGCTTTATCTATAGGTAAGGTGTTTTTTCCTCTGGCTTCTTTCAATATTTTCCTTTGTGTTTGATTTTCTTTAGTGTGACTAGGATGTGCCTACGTGTAGATTTTTTTGTATCTATCCTGCTTAGTGTTCTCTGAGTTTCCTAAATCTGTGGTTTGGTGTCTATCATTAATTTTTGGGAAATTCTCAGACATTGTTGCTTCAAATATTTCTTCTATGCCTTTCTCTTTTTCTTTTTCTTTTGGCATCCCCATTATGTGTATTTATGTCTGATATGGATTGGATCTGTGTCCCTACCCAAATCTCATGTTCAGTTGTAATCCCCAGTGTTGGAGGTGGGGCCTGGTAGGAGGTGATTGAATTGTGGGGGTGATTTCTAATGGTTTAGCACCATCCCTCTAGTGCTGTTCTCGTGATAAGAGTTCTCATGAGATCTAGTTGTTTAAAAATGTGTAACACCTTCCCTTGCTCTCTCTTCCTTCTCCTCTGGTCATGTAAAACGTGCTAGCTTCCCCCTCACCTTTTGCCACGAATTAAAGTTTCCTGAGGCCTCCCCAGAAGCTGTCATGCTTCCTGTACAGCCTGTGGAACCATGAACCAATTAAACCTCTTTTCTTTATAAATTACCCAGTTTCAAATATTTATAGCAGTAGGGAACAGACTAATTCAATACTTTTTGTAATTGTCTCACAGTTTTTGGATATTCTATTCTTTATTTTTTTCAATTCTTTTATTTCCACTTCAGTTTTGGAATTTTCTGCTGACATTTTTTCAAGTTAACTTATTTCCTTGATTGTCGTCAGTCTGTCGATGAGCCTATCAAAGGCATTTGTCATTTCTGTTACAGTGTTTTTGATTTCTTGTGTTTCCTTTTTATGTTTTCCTAAAGAGTTTTCATTTCTCTGCTTCCATTAACACCCTTAGCATATCAATCTTAGTTGTTCTAAATTTCAGTTATGATCATTTCATGATCTCTGCTCTGAGTTTATGATGCTTGTTCTGTCTCTTAAAATGATTTGTCTTTTGGTCTACCTTGTAATTTTTTGTTGAAAGCTGGAAATGAGGTACTGGGTATGTGAAACTGAGATAAATAGGCCTTTTTAGTAAAAGGTTTTCTCTTTATCTGGATAGGAGTTGGGCTTTGTTTACTGTTTACCGTAGCTGTAGCTATAGGTGTCAGAGGCTAAAATACTCTCTGTACCTTTTTTTGTTTTTTAAATCTCCTCTGTTGTCTTGCAGTTTCTCTAGAGATTTCTTCTTAACTGAGGTCTGGGTTGGATAGTTCTTTCAGTTGTATTTCCCTATTATTATATGGGAGCTCTACTGATAAGGTGTGGAGGAACAGGAAGTATTCTATAGTCCTATAATGAGGCTTTTAGTGATTGTGTTTTTTGGCTTTACCCTCCCCAGTGTGCCTCAGTTTTTTCCCCTTTAGGTAAGAAAGGAAGTCTAGAGGGTAGTGGAGTTGGTTATTTCACTTCTCTCAGTTCATTTACTTTCTAGTAAAATAGTTTCTCTTGAGGGTAGGCCTTATTAAGAGGCTTGGGAAAGTATTTCAAAGTGCCTACTTTTCCTCTTCCTTTGCCCTAAGCAGGAGGTTATTTTTATCCAGTCTGCACTGTGAGAGAACCTGGTAGGGCTCCTGGAGGTAAAACTCACAAAAATGTGGGGCCTCCCAAGACTGATCTTCCTGGGAGTTTTTAACTCTCATGCTTGTCCACATCCAACCTCTAGTAATTGGTCAGTTACAATTTAGACTTTCTTACTCTGTTACTGTGGAGCGTACTGGTTCTTGGGCTGCTTCTCCTGTAAGTTGTGATTCTCTTTGTCTGCCTCTCACTCCAGTTTTGGGGGTATGATTTGCCCTGTGACCTCAATTCTCTGAGGAATCTAGGAAGAATTGTTGATTTTCAGTTTGTTTGCTTTTTCTTGTTGTGGGAATAGAAGTGACAGCTTCCAAGCTCCTGACATGCTTGACTGGAAAGTAGAAGTCTTTTTGTCTTTCCTTTACCAGTGTCTTATATTGCAAATAGTTTTTCCCATTTCGTTAATGTATGACTTTGTTTATGGCGTTTTTCAGTATGCCTTTTTTTTTTATTTTTTAATTTAGTCTATCAATATTACATCTTGATTTTGAGACATAGTGAAAGCATTTCTCTATACGGGCTTATAGAAATTCACTCATGTTTTCTTCCAGTACCTTCATATATATATATATTTTTTAAAAAAAACATTTTAACATTTCCATCTTGGATCCATTTTGAGTTTATTCTTATAAACTCAGGTGTGAGTTTATAAGGTGTAAGGTGTAAGGTGTGTGGCATGTGTCTTTTTCTTTTTGAAATGTTTCAAATAAATTTGTTGTTGTTTTTAAACTATATATATAATTATATATATAATTCATACATATATAACTATACATATGTATATATAATTCATTGTAGATTGTTTCACAAGCATGTAAGCAACCAAATCTTTTGATTAGTATTAGCATGGTATATTTGTCTACATCTACTTACTTTTAATCTATACTTGTCTTTATATTTAAAATAGGTTTCTTATGGAAAACATACAATTGAGTCTTGTTTTTTGAACCTCTGACAATCTTTTAATTGGTGCATTTATACCACTGACATTCAAAGTGGTTATTCGTGTAGTTAGATTAATGTCTCCCTTATTTGTTACTGTTCTCTACTTGTTACCTTTGTTCTTTGTACCTTTTTTCCACTCTTTTTCTGCCTTTTGTGTGTGTGTGTGTGTGTGCATGCTTGTGTGTGTTTTAATAGAGACAGAGTCTTGTTATGTTGCCAAGACTGGTCTTGAACTCCTGGGTTTAAGCGATCTCCCACCTTAGCTTCCCAAAGTGCTAGGCTTACAGGCATGAGCCACGTGTGTGTGGCCCTTCGTTGGGTTTCTGTTTTTTTTGAGATGGGGGTGTCGCTCTGTCACCGAGGCTGGAGTGCAGTGTGCAATCACGGCACACTGCAATGCAACCTCAACCACCTGGGCTCAAACAATCATCCCACCTCAGCCTCTCAAGTAGCTGGGACCACAGGCATGCACCACCATGCCTGACTTAAATTATTTGTAGAGACGAGGTCTCACTGTGTTGCTTGGCTGGCCTCAAACCCCTGGGGTCAAGTGATGCTCCTGCTTCCACCTCCTAAAGTGCCTGGCCTTTGTCTTTTTTTTAGTAGCCTTCCTAATGGGTGGTATGAAGTGGTATTTTATTGTTCAGCAACATACTTTCAACTGTTCTTTTACTTTTTTGATTATAGACTCTATCTACTAACTTGTTGATTTGGTAGGTGAGGATTTAGCCCTCTTATCATATCCTTCCTGAAGCATATTTACCCTTCTCTTTACCCATCCCCTCACTTACCGGTCAGGTCTATCAGAGTTAGGTCAGAATTCATTGTGACTTAGTAAACATTGTTAGCAGCTGAGCCCTATAGTATTATCACATTTCCATTTTTTAAAAATTTCCTTATGTTAATAATTACTAATTTTGTTTTGTCCTCCCCCCATCTTCCCTTATGACCCTGCAGTGTGTGTATCATTATTATTCTTAAACGTACCTGTTACCTCTCAAAATCCTTCTCAAACAGTTAAACACATTGGTAATTCATCAGTTCCTTTCCTCCCCTGGAGCCCACAAGTGTCCTGCTCCACTTTGGAATGGTCTTTCTCAAAGCATCCAGCATAAATGACATCTTAGGACCTTTTTTTCACTGCTATACTGGGGACAGTCAGATATTTAGCCTTCTGAATTTCTCTAAATTTCCTGTATTTCTCTCTTTTAAAATAACCTTTATTTTATTCTAGTTCTGGAAGATTTCATCAAATTTATCTTCCAACTCTGCATTTTTTGCTCACCTAATGAAAAATAATGACATAATCTTCAGAATGCTTTCTTATGTATTAAATATTCCTTTGGTATTTTTCATGAGTGTAACGTCTTTAATACCTCTGAGCATACTGGTGATACTGTCTCGGTTTCCTGCAAGTTCTTTTTCTCCTTTTTAGCCTGTTTTCTTTCATATTGGAGGCTTTCCTTAGATGATCTTTGGTTGTCTGTTTGCATTTAAGAGGGAGACTGTACGAAGCTATTGGGAAGCTCTGTGTGTATACACGGACTGGTTGCTAATGTTTTTGGAGAAGTTGCTGAAAACAAAGCCCTCCACTAAGCACTTCATATATCTTAACTATTTGTTACATTGGTCCTGTATTCTAATTTCACAGTTGAGGAACATGTTGAGGCTTAGGTGATGCAACCAGAAGAAAATTGTCTTCTTGTGATTCTTTTATCTATCATATTGTTTTTCTGCCCTCTTCTTAATAAATGCTTTTTGAATACCGGGAAATCTCTTGAGACCCTTACAGTCAGAAACAAGACAGACAAATGTAGTCATCCAAAACGCACAATTGCAGTAATTATAGAAGTGTGTTGAGATGAAATTGTGAATATGATTGTTTGGGCTGAGGAATGGTCAGATTGATAAATTCTTTTTTTTTTTGTTTGTTTTTCTACTAACTTCAGTTCCAGGGAACCAGGTATATAACCTGGGTATACTAATATTTGTTTTAGTGACACGTGAGTCTTCTTCCAATAGGTCTGGAAAAAAAGAGAAGAGTAAATAATATGCTAAATTAAAGGAATCATTATGGGTGATACTATAAAACAATAAAGTATGAAGTGTAATTTGAGAAGACCAATATTGCACACATATACAGCAGTGATTCATTATAGAGCTATTTGTCTTACAAATATCCTTATATTAGAAAAATTAGGCTTGTGTGGTAGCTCACGCCTGAGATCCCAACACTTTGGGAGGCTCAGGCAGGAGGATCACTTGAAGCCTGGAGTTGGAGACCAGCCTGGGCAACATAGCAATCTCTACAAAACAATTTTAAAATTAGCTGTTGTGGTGGCATGTGCCTGTAGTCCTAGCTACTCAGGAGGCTGAAGCAAGAGGATTGCTTGAGTCCAGGAGTCTGAGGCTGCAGTGGGCTATGATCACTCCATTGTACTCCAGCCTGGGCTAGAGTGAGAGCCTGTCTCAAAAAAAAAAAAAAAAAAAAAAAAAGAAAGAAAGAAAGAAAAATTGTAAATTCTTTATACTGTTGTTAGTAAGATATTTATTTATTTATTTATTTTTGATGGCCCATCTGAAAGTACACTCTGCTGTAATATGCCAAACATCAAACTATGTTTCCTCAATTTGAGGTGCTGTTTCTAAATACTGGCATATAGATATTAGAAATACCTGTCAGAAAAGTTCATTTGCGTTATCAGTTATTTTTAACCAAAAGTAATTGCTCTGTTAAAATATTTTTTAAAAAATAGAGTGACACAAAAATATAAGTAAAAAAACAAAGTATTTTTATTTAACTGACAAAGATGTTTTGCATATTTTATTATTAGAATTGTCCTTTATTTTTACAGAAAAGAAATATATCCTGTGTATGTACTTTGTCTTGTATTTGTATAATTTTTTCCCCATTGAATAATTACTGCAGCTTGCTAAATAACTCTTATGAGTAAGCATAAAGGATTATAATTACCTGGAGCTGTAGTAGTGGTAGTTTAATAGGAGGCACATGTACCTACTGAAGGATAAAAATAATTACTTGAGAAATAGTAAAGTTGGAGTATTTCTGTGATAAGACAATCTCCCTCTTTTTTGTTTAAATTTTCACAGCATCCTACCATGAAATGTTCATTTATGGCTGAGTCCTTTTCCCTAAAAGAAATAACCTTATTAGTGAAGTGCCTATTCAGTTAAATTTGGTATTAATGTTTTGAGCTCTTTTTTTCTTATTTTAAGCATATTCTGGATTCTGTAGTGAGAGAAATGTGCTGTACTTTTTGTGTTCCAAAGACTTACAAAGTTCCTTATTTTTAATTTAGGAAAAGCTTGGAGGCTTTCCAGGTTTTGAGGTACAGCTATCTTTTATTTTTTGGAACAGTGATTTCATACAAATGAAAACTGATAGGACATAAAAAGGATAAATTTGGTCTCAGCACTTTGAAATGTAAGCTTTTACAAGACAGCAACTATTATTGTTATGTGTTTTTTTTAAAATTTACTGAGTTTTCTAGAACATTGAGGGATTACTGTAGCAGATACACCCAGAAATCCAAGTTGGTTAACCTAACAAGTTTATTTTTTGCTCACTTCTCAATGTAGAGAGGGTGTTCCAGGTCAGCTGACCTTCTGTGTGGTCATTCAGGGGCCCAGGCAACTCTTGTCTTATGACTATGCCCTCCTGTGTGTTCTAGAATCCTGTCCATTTAGATAGTGTGGGGAAAATATACTAGTTTATTATTCATTTACTCCAGAGGTGACATAGACCCCTTCTCATGTTCTAGTGGTGAGAAGTATGATGTGGCCCCATCTTAATGCCAACATGGTGGTGGCGGTTGGAAAGGGCTGGGAGTAGGGTACTTCTTGTAACACCTCTCATGATTAACACTGTGCCTTGGACAGGGAGCATAAATCTGATAGTCAGTTTACTGCTCTGCTAAAAGTTATTACTTTCCCTTTCATAATGTTGTTCAAAGGTGGTAATATTAGCTACCTCTAGATTGTTAATAGGCAGGAGACAAATATCCTTGCCTCATATTCTTTACCCTATTTCTGAATTTTTCGTTTTGCTTTTAAACCACTGAATACTTAGCCAATTAGTGTCAGTGTTTTTTTTTTTGTTGTTGTTGTTGTTATTGTTTCTTTGTTTTTTTGTTTTTTAACTGGTTGAGATTTTATTGAAGTCCAAATTTGGGGATAGGCTCAGAGAAAGAAAGAGATATTTCTAAGGTCACTTAGTATCAGACCTAATTCCTGCTCTAGAATTCTCTTCTACATACAGTCTGCCCTCCTTACCCACAGGTTCTGAATCTGTGGATTCAGCCAACCGTGACTTGAAAATATTCAGGGAAAAAAAATAGAAATAACAACATAATAACAAAAAATAATATAAACAATACATCATAACAACTATTTACATAGTATTTACATTGTTGTATTAGGTATAGTAATGTAGAGATGATTTAAACTTACTCATACACTGCCGAATAATGTTTTGGTCAACAACAGACCACATACCTGAAGGTGGTCCCATAAGATTATAATACTGTATTTTTTACTGCACCTTTTCTATGTTTATATATGTTTAGATACACAAATAACCATTGTGTTAAAATTACCTACAGTATTCAATATAGTAACATGCTGTACAGGTTTCTAGCCTAGGAGCAATAGGCTCTCCCATATAGTCTAGGTGTGTAGTAGGTTATACCATCCAGGTTTGTGTAAGTACACTCCGTGATGTTTGCACAAGGACAGAATTGCCTAATGATGCATTTCTCAGACTATATCTCTATCGTTAAGCAGTGTGTGACTGTATACAAGAGGATTTGTATAGGTTATATGCAAATACTGCATAATTTTATATAAGGAACTTGAACATCCTCAAATTTTGGTATCTGTGGGGGGTCCTGGAACCAATCCCCCACAGATATGGAGGGACAACTGTACTATGTCATCTTTGAAAGGTCCACTTTTATAAATTCATATCTCTTGAATTAATATGAGTTTTTCCCCCGGATTCCTTTCCTCTTAATAACCTTCTAAGATACCCTGGAGAAATGGGAATTTTAATTGATGTAGAAAAAAAATGAGTGGTCTGAAAAGCATTTGTCATATTATTGTTTGGGTCTGGCCAGCCCAGACTGGAATGTCATGTTGACTTTCAGTGCCTGAGAAAGAATGGCCCAGGAATTGAAGGAGCTACCAAAAAAGGAGGGGAGGTTGCCAGAGTCAAGTGGGGCCTATTTAAAAATTTTGCTCCGATCTTAGGGGAACATTTATGTTAACTTAAGACAAAGAATACTACTCCCCCACTTCTATTGACTTGGAAAACAAATTAATTTAGTTGTTTGAGGGCTTTGTGATTTCTCTGAAATTTAAAAAAATTAATTTATTTAATTCTGTCTGTTCATAATTAATTCCAAACTTAAAAGTGCTGATTTATATGTATTTATTCTACTTCTTAGTAATTGTGCAACTGATTTATTTTTAATAGCTCACTCCCCACATTTAAATACCTCCCACCAGCATAAAGTAATATAAATTCGTGGTAGAAAATACAGAAAAGTATAATGACATGTAATTTTACTTCCCAGTAATAAACACAGATAGCATTTTGAGGCATTTCCTTTTGGTTCTTCTCTTATTATATAATATAGAAAAATCAAAATCTATACTAAACAGACCATGATATCCTAAGCATTGTCCTATGTTTGCAAATATTCTTAGAAAATATTTTTAATGCCTCTGTGATTTTCTAGTAAACAGACATACTATAACTAGTCACTCATCTTTTGTTGGGCTTTACATTGAAAGTGTCATTGTAAATTACAGTCTTTACAGATTTTAAATCTAGTAATCTCTGTGGTTGGGCCGGTTCTTTCTGCCACTGTTCATGTTGTTTCCTGAGATATTTATAAATAGTTTCTTTAAGCTAAGGTCTTTTCATCTACTCTGTGTTCTCCAAGGTTGTGCCTGGACTAGGGTAGTTGGTTTAATGGTCTGTCTCCCCATTAGGTTGTGAATTTCCAATGGATCTTTCTTTCATCCTTGTGTCTCCATTGCTCAGCATGGTGCCAGGAACATAGCAGACCTTCAGTAAAATATTTGTCGAATGCTTATTATGATTATGGAAAGTGATGGGAGTGATTTTCATGTGATAGTTTCGGGTTTTTCTCATGGCTTTTAAAGTTTCACCTCACACTGTGTCATACATCAGAGAGTGGAAAAGAGTAAAGGAGTTAAAATAAGCCAGAAATGTTTTTCTTTAAACTTAGTTTTCATACACAGTAGTTCACTTAGTGGTGAAGAGGAGGGCACGCCTTAGTCGCATGCCAGGGAAAGCTCAAGCTAATTGCTTTATAATCTGAGTATTGTAGCTCTCCTTTTAGCTTCTCCTCTCTTCTCTACTTCAGTCCTCTCTGCTCTTCTTCACTGCTGTCTCCTGTCCTTTTTCCTAGCTTCTTTCTTCCTCTCCAGAATTTGACGTCAAGAGCACAATTTGAGACAAAGCATGCCACCTTCAGATTCAAGATGTTCCTTTTTAATGGCTTTGAAGACAGGATAGAAGGTGTTAAATCTTTATTTTTAAATGCACAGTTTCCTTCCTTGAACAAGCCCACAAAAAGGCCTCAACTTTTCCAATGGAGCCCTTTAGACAGATTTCACAGGAAGTGTGACTGTGCATACATTTTATGTGTATGTCCATAAAATGTTTATATGTAATAGATAAAAATATGTGTGTATTACATATAGGGCTACCTACTAACTAAACTGAAGTGATGGGATAGAGATGTTAAATATGCAATTGTTGCATTCTCTCTGAAACCCTATCGTATTTTCTTGACTTTTTTGACAGGAAATTATATGATTGTAGGTTTGTTGGTAGTTGGAGAAAACTCTCACAACTGTCCTGTCTCTGGTCTCTTGGGAGTACATAAGTAAATATTTAATGGTTATTTTCTAGTGTAGCATGAATGCTTAAAATATTAATTGTGGATAGCCAGTTATGTGGTTCTTGGTACCCTTCTGTTGAGAATAATAACCCACAGCAGTTCTTTATTTTAGAACACTCTGCCTCAGTTTGTTCCTGATAATAAAATGGTGGACTGATTTCTAGTGAAGATATTTAAAATGTGAACTTGACTTAAAATCACAAAAATGTTTAGCTATCTCTGGGGGCATTCTTAAATAAGTGACTTACGATCTATTTACATTCTTGGGACATCAGGCATACATACAGCTTAGGAGACCGCCCTTCTTGCTTTTTTATGCTAAAAAAGCTTTCTTTTTCTCAAGCACTGAGATGTGTTGAGTGGCAGGAGGGTGCTAGAATGAGGCAACAGTTCAGGTGGCACTAGGAGGATGTTGTGTAGGGGAGACACTCTCATTGCCATCACAGGTAATGCCTCACTAGACTTTCAAGTCAAACAGTGGTTGTCAGCCTTGGCTGCACGTTAGAATCACCTGTGGAATTTAAAAAACTGCACACCAGACCAATTAAATCAGATTATCCAGGGCTGGAACCTAGGTATCAATATTTAGAAATACTTCCCTAGAGTTTTTATTTTAATGTGCAGCCAGGATGAGGATCCCTGCAAAGCTTGGATGAGTTGCAGGGATGATGTATTATATAGCTACTGGCTTCAGTTGGACCTCATCAATTATAATTAAACAATTGAGAGTTCTTGGATGAAACTTAAGGTTTATTCAGTGCCACATATTCATTGAGCCTCAACCTCGTACTAGGTTATTAGTTGCTAGGAATACAAAGATAAATAAGATATGATTGATAAAATAGTGCAATCTAGTGGGAGAGATAGAAATAATAAATACTTACAATACAAGGTATACAGAGTATTAAAATAGAAAATAGGTGTGTCTAGGTTATTATTGGGAACACAGGTGTAATTAACTCTGAGGCTTGGAATATGGGATGGTGGGAGGGGATGGGGCAGGAGATGACATGAGAAATGGTCAGGGTTACACAGAGAAAGTGATAAATTAAGAGTTTACTAGGTAGAAAAATGGAAGAGGAAGTTTTTGTGTCTGCTCTTTTGTTTTTTTTAAACGTTGTAACATTGCAAAGATGTGAAGAAATGAAGGAATATGTGTTCGGGGGTTGGTTATAGAGCAAGATGCCTATGAGATATTTGCAGGTTATACAGTTAGAGAGCTAGATCAGAGTCAAGTGGTGAGTGAAATACCTTATAAGCCATGTTGAGAAACAAGGGTGTTGCAGGGCCAAATGCACATAGGGTCTAGATAGATCATTTTAAACAGTGAAGCTGGTCATGTGTGAAGCAGTTTGTAGTGTTAGAGGCTCTCCTAATCTGTACAGCATTGGCCTTGTTTAAAGGTATTTAAGAACTTTTTAAAAGAGTTTTAAGTTAAAACTAAAATAAAATAGAATACTCTTTCAGTCAAATAAGCCTGTAAAATTCAACCTGCAAGGGCCAGTTGGTAGTACCTTCAGTGTAAGAGCCCAGCGTATGATGATAAACAAGGAAAAACTGTAAGATAGCATTTCTATAAAAGTACTGTCGAAATATAATTTCAGAGTTGAAGTTGGGCTGGAGCTGTGGAGATGAGAGCATAAGTGAAGAGGTTAGTGCAGTAATCTAGGTAAAATGTTCTGGCAAGCCATCAATGTTTTCAAATGAGGTAGCTTACATTTGTTGGCTACTGTTTTCCTCTTGTTAACTTGCCATCATTGATCATACCTTCTTCCCAACCCCATCTATCATGTTGTTATACTGCACCCCATCCTTACTCACTGTAATTGTCCTAGTCCAGGTTTTTATGTTGAACAAGGTGTTTTTTTTCTTTCTTTCTTTTAACAGTTGTTTGTGTTTCCATTGGTACAACTCTCATATAGGTTTGTAGGTGGATCACTGAGTGAGGAGTTTTAAAGCTGGAGGCCTTTTATGTATGTATATATGTTTTTAATTAATGAAACAGAAGGAAAGGTTATCTGCTGAAGGCAAGGGATTCCAGTGTAAAATGAACAGGATATAGAAAGTGGTGAAGATCAATAAGATGAGTATGACATTCATTTCTTGGTTAAGAAGCTTTTATCTAAGTTTTTTTTAAATGAAAATTTAAGTAAAATAACTTATAGTCTTGATGTTTTTCATAAGAACAAAAGAGAACTTAGTTGTATTAGGTTGATGCAAAAGTAATTGCGGTTTTAGCCATTAAAAGGAATAGGGAAAAACCGTAGTTACTTTTGCACCAACCTAGTATTACCTGAAAATGTATTATTTTTGTTTGACTTTATATTAGTGGAAGATAAAGAAGAGAAATCTGAGTTTAGAAGACTGTATTTCAGTCTTGGTTCTGCCAGAGCTTTTGGTTAGTTATTTAACTTAATAGTCTTTTAAGCTTAATTAAAATAGGGATAATAGTATGTACCTTGCCTATTTTTTCAGTACCATATTGTTTTTATGAAGATAATTGAGATGATTGGCTACAATAATGTTTTAAAAACCACAAGCATTGTTCATGAGATATAGAGATGCAAAAGTAGTGAATTCATAGATTTAAATTATTTTGGAAGTGCCCTTTTTATGCCTATTTACTTCACATTAAAGGGAATAATGTGTGAGAAGTATGGTATTAATTTTTGGAGAAGATATGTGTGTGCTTTTTCTTTTTAAAATAGTGACCAGTTCTAAATATTTTATTTTACTTGGTTTGTCCCTGTGAATTAACTTGCTTAAGTATTGTTAGAAAAGGACAAGGAGGAAATATTAGTTATGCAAATTAGGTCACATCTGTAGTCAACATCTACTATATTTGATAGAGCTTTATTGTAACAGTAGCTGCTCTATGTAACCTAAAGCAGATGACATTTTTGCTCTTTTGAAGGCACTAAAATGAAACTTTATTTATTTAAGATAAATTATGTTTAACTTTTTTTTCTGTTTGGCAGGCAACCAGATAAACTGGTGGTAGTTTGGACCAGAAGAAGCCGAAGGAAGTCTTCTAAGGTTAGTGTATTTTCTAAATTTCTTACCTAAATGTTGAATACAAATTAGCAAACTGCTCTGGTTCCAGTGTAGAATATTTTTAAATGTTACTTGATTTTTTTTTTCTTGATTGTCTACTGAAAATGGATTGATCAGATGCTATAATCTTTTAACTGCTTGTTCTTAAAATGGGAGCCAGATACCTGAGTTTTGGTCTTGAATTTGGTAATTGCTATGGTTTGAAAAAAATCAGGTATTGCCAGTGTAATAGAATAGGTTGGTGCAAAAGTAATTGCGGTTTTGCCTTAATAGCAAAAACTGCGGTTACTTTTGCACCAACCTAATATAAGGCGGTGGGGGGTCCTTTAAGAAGTGATTAGGGTAAGGACTTCTCCCTTGTGAGTTGAATTAGGCATCCTTATAAAAGGGCTTGATAGAGGGAGTTTGTTTCCTTTTTTCTTTTCTGCCTTCTGCCATATGAGGATGCAATAAGAAGGCCCTCACCAGATGCCGATGCCTTGATCTTGAACTTCTAGCTCTTAGAGCTGTGAGAAAATAGATTTCTGCTCGTTATTTGTTACTCAGTCAGTGGCATGTTGTTACAGCAACACAAATGGACTAGGATAGGAGCCTTGAATAACATAATAGTTAAGTAACTTCTCTGTACTACAGTGTTAAGAATTAATGATTAAACAGGTGCCACTTACACAATTGTACCTGAGATTAATTTATTTAGATTACAAGATGACAAAGTTAGGGCACACTTAAGGAGTTACGAGTTATCTGAGTCTGTTGTTGGGTTGCAGAAGAGGAGTTGGGTTTTTCAAAGATTTAAATTTCTTTTAGTACTGATAATTTTGTTTGTGGGGAGTGGAACAAAATTTTATAAAATTCAATAACAGTTCTACAGATATTTTAAAAATTCTATCCTGGTCATATTCTATCCTTATGCCTATAATCCTGGCACTTTGGGGAGGCCAAGGCAGGAGGATCACTTGAGGCTAGGAATTTAAGATCAGCCTGGGAAACATAGTGAGACCCATTCTCTACAAAAACAAAAACAAAAGCAAAAACAAAAGCAAATTAGCCAAGTGTGTTGATATACCTGTAGTCCCAGCTACTCAAGAGGTTGAGGTGGGAGGATCACTTGAGCCCAGGAGTTTGAGGCTTTTTTGAGCTAGGATTGTGCCACTGCACTCCAGCCTGGGTAACAGAATGAGACTGTGTCTCTAAAAACAAAATTCTGTTCTATAAATAAATGTGACTATATTTTTTATTAGTATACAATGACCACAAGAATGTTTATTGAATGTTGGTTTTTCTACAAGTAGACCTGTATAAAGAAAATTTTATTAGTTTTAATTGAAATTCTATGATTTTCTGGATTTAAAATTTTTTATTTAGGGCATTTTTTCAAGTCTTTTATTTTTATTGAGCTAAAACTTACATGTGTGTAATACACAGCTTAATTTTATAATTCCGTAAGCTTTGATCAATGTGTATACTTATATAGTTACCACTTCTGTAAAGATACAGAGTGTTTCCATCACTTTTTTCTTTTGTTCCTCTTCTAGGCAGTTTCCAACTCTCAGAGGTGAACACTGTTTTGATTTTCTGTCACCATAGACTAGTGTTGCTTGTTCTTGAGTTTCATGTAAAATAGTACAGTAGTATAGTCAGGCTTGTTTCACCTGTCATAACGTTTTTGAGATTTATTCGTGCTGTTTTGGTAGTTTATTTGTTTATTGCTAAGTAGTATTCCACCATGTAAATATACTACAATTTATCTCTTCCTGTGTTGATGAACATTTTTTTTTTTCCAGTTTTTTACTCTTGTGAATAAAGCTGCTATAGACATTATTGTACAAGTGTCTTTGGGGAAAAATGTTTTTTTATCTTGAGCATATCCCAAGGAAAGGCATAACCAGGTAATAGGGTAGGTTCATTTTTAACTTGTAAGAAATTGCCAAGCACTCTCACCAGCAATATTGAAGAGTTTCAGTTGCCTCACATCCTGAGCAGCAGCATCTTTAAAGCATACGTTTATAGTTTGGGAGCATTGTAATTTGAATGCTTTCTTACCATTAACATATGAGAAAGGGTTCTAAAAAGAAACATAACATTTGTTTGTCAATATAAGCTTTTGTGGAAAGGACCAATATAAATTTATCCACTAAGTATAACAGGTGAATATGACTAGACCTATACATTTTAGAAATAGCCTCTAAATGTTTTTAGTTATCAACAAAAAACAATTTATCTCTTTTAATAATTAGCTTGAACGCCACATTCAGGGTTTGAAAAAAAATTAGATGGCAATTATTTTCTAAGAGAAAATGAGAAACATAAGGAAATACATTAGATTATAGATCAATTAAGAATATCCTGGCTGGGTGCGGTGGTTCACACTTGTAACCCTAGCACTTTGGAAGACTGAGGCAGTTGGATCACTGGAGTCCAGCAGTTCGAGACCAGCCTGGCGACATGGCAAAATCCCATCTCTACAAAAAAAAAAAAAAAGAAAAGAAAAACCTATATTTGATGTTTGATATTCTTTTTTATTTCATTGCATTTACATTGAAAAGATTGAAAAGTCAGTCAAATAACTTCTGTTAGGTTCAGATTCTTTTTCATATTATATCAAACATTGTTTGAATCCAAAAGGCAAACATATGAGGCTACAGGTTGGTTTTCTTAGAATATAATATTTTCTGGAAGAAATTACTTATTGTTGAATGAATTTTCCATGTGTCATGCTCTTAATATTTTAAAATCTTTACTGGATGTGTTAGAATCATTGTAATTTCTCTTAAAACAAATGTACTTCTTGTGAAAAGTTAGTATGATGCAGTATGTTCATGTATTTATGAAAATGCTGTTTTAGGCTGGGCGCAGTGGCTCATGCCTGTAATCCCAGCACTTTGGGAGGCCGAGGCAGGTGGATCACCTGAGGTCAGGAGTTCGAGACCAGCCTGACCAACATGGTGAAACCCCATCTCTACTAAAAATACAAAATTAGCTGGATGTGGTGGCACATGCTTGTAATCCCAGCTACACGGGCTGAGGCAGGCGAATAGCTTGAACCCGGGCGGTGGAGGTTGCAATACGCTGAGATCATGCCATTGTACTCCAGCCTGGGCAGCAAAATCGGAACTCCATCTCAAAAAAAAAAAAAAGAAAGACAGAAAAAGAAAGACAGAAAATGCCGTTTTATAAATTGTACATAATAAGCTAAATAGGGAAATAAAAATAAGTTTCAGAAACTATGAAGGAAATGATTATATTATTTTAAAAGTTAAGCAACTTAAAAAAAAATCTTGAGAGTGAGATCCATGACATTTTAGAAGTATTGAAAACCGTTTGTTTCCAGCTACTAAGTTAGCTATCAGTTACATTAAATCTAAAGACTAGAACCATTTTTTATTCTGAAAGACCTTTCTGTTTTCTGATGCTTTTCCTTTAAAATATACATTACTTGCTGCTAAGTACCGTTGAACTCATGTAGGAGGAACAAATCTCTGCAACTATTGGTCAGAGAAGAGAGAGAGATATATATATACATATTTATTTTTATTTTATTTTTCTTTTACTATGGAAGGGGATTTTTATTTGTTTTTTTGTTTGTTTATTTTATTATTATACTTTAAGTTCTAGGGTACATGTGCACAACGTGCAGGTTTGTTACATATGTATACATGTGCCATGTTGGTGTGCTGTACCCATTAACTCGTCATTTACATTAGGTGTATCTCCTAATGCTATCCCTCCCACCTCTCCCTTCCCCACAATGGGCCTCGGTGTGTGATGTTCCCCTTCCTGTGTCCAAGTGATCTCATTGTTCAATTCCCACCTATGAGTGAGAACATGCGGTGTTTGGTTTTCTGTTCTTGCGATAGTTTGCTGAGAATGATGGTTTCCAGCTGCTTCCATGTCCCTACAAAGGACATGAACTCATCCTTTTTTATGGCTGCATAGTATTCCATGGTGTATATGTGCCACATTTTCTTAATCCAGTCTGTCACTGATGGACATTTGGGTTAATTCCAAGTCTTTGCTATTCTGAATAGTGCTGCAATAAACATACATGTGCATATGTCTTTATAGCAGCATGAGTTATAATCCTTAGGGTATATACCCAGTAATGGGATGGCTGGGTCAAATGGCATTTCTAGTTCTAGATCCTTGAGGAATCGCCACATTGTTTTCCACAATGGTTGAACTAGTCTACAGTCCCACCAACAGTGTAAAAGTGTTCCTATTTCTCCGCATCCTCTCCAGCACCTGTTGTTTCCTGATTTTCTAATGATTGTCATTCTAACTGGTATGAGATGGTATCTCATTGTGGTTTTGATTTGCATTTCTCTGATGGTGAGTGATGATGAACATTTTTTCTTGTGTCTGTTGGCTGTATGAATGTCTTCTTTTGAGAAGTGTCTGTTCATATCCTTTGCCCACTTTTTGATGGGGTTGTTTGCTTTTTTCTTTTAAATTTGTTTGAGTTTTTTGTAGGTTCTGGATATTAGCCCTTTGTCAGATGGGTAGATTGCAAAAATTTTCTCCCATTCTGTAGGTTGCCTGTTCACTCATGGTAGTTTCCTTTGCTGTGCAGAAGCTCTTTAATTTAATTAGATCCCATTCGTCAATTTTGGCTTTTGTTGCCGTTGCTTTTGGTGTTTTAGTCATGAAGTCCTTGCCCATGCCTATGTCCTGAATTGTAATACCTAGGTTTTCTTCTAGGGTTTTTATGATTTTAGGTCTAACATTTAAGTCTCTAATCCATCTTGAATTAATTTTCATATAAGGAGTAAGGAAAGGATCCAGTTTCAGCTTTCTACTTATGGCTAGCCAGTTATCCCAGCACCATTTATTAAATAGGGAATCCTTTCCCCATTTCTTGTTTTTCTCAGGTTTGTCAAAGATCAGATGGCTGTAGATGTGTGGTATTATTTCTGAGGCTCTGTTCTGTTCCATTGGTCTATATCTCTGTTTCGGTGCCAGTACCATGCTGTTTTGGTTACTGTAGCCTTGTAGTATAGTTTGAAGTCAGGTAGGGTGATGCCTCCAGCTTTGTTCTTTTGGCTTAGGATTGTCTTGGCAATGCGGGGTCTTTTTTGGTTCTATATGAACTTTAAAGCAGTTTTTTCCAATTCTGTGAAGAAAGTCATTGGTAGCTTAATGGGGATGGCATTGAATATATAAATTACCTTGGGCAGTATGGCCATTTTCACAATATTGATTCTTCCTATCCATGAGCATGGTATGTTCTTCCATTTGTTTGTGTCCTCTTCTATTTCACTGAGCAGTGGTTTGTAGTTCTCCTTGAAGAGGTCCTTTACATCCCTTGTAAGTTGGATTCCTAGGTATTTTATTTTCTTTGAAGCTGTTGTGAATGGGAGTTCATTCATGATTTGACTCTCTGTTTGTCTGTTACTGGTGTATAAGAATGCTTGTGATTTTTGGACATTTGATTTTGTATCCTGAGACTTTGCTGAAGTTGCTTATCAACTTAAGGAGATTTTGGGCTGAGACAGTGGGGTTTTCTAAATATACAATCATGTCATCTGCAAACAGGGACAATTTAACTTCTTCTTTTCCTAACTGAATACCCTTGATTTCTTTCTCTTGCCTGATTGCCCTACAGAACTTCCAACACTATGTTGAATAGGAGTGGTGAGAGAGGGCATCCCTGTCTTGTGCCAGTTTTCAAAGGGAATGCTTCCAGTTTTTGCCCATTCAGTATGATATTGGCTGTGGGTTTGTCATAAATAGCTCTTATTATTTTGAGATACGTTCCATCAATACCGAATTTATTGAGAGTTTTAGCATGAAGGGCTGTTGAATTTTGTCAAAGGCCTTTTCTTCATCTATTGAGATAATCATGTGGTTTTTGTCTTTGGTTCTGTTTATATGCTGGATTACGTTTATTGATTTGCCTATGTTGAACCAGCCTTGCATCCCAGGGATGAAGCCCACTCGATCCTGGTGGATAAGCTTTTTGATGTGCTGCTGGATTCGGTTTGCCAGTATTTTATTGAAGATTTTTGCATCGATGTTCATCAGGGATATTGGTCTAAAATTCTCTTTTTTTGTTGTATCTCGGCCAGGCTTTGGTATCAGGATGATGTTGGCCTCATAAAATGAGTTGGGGAGGATTCCCTCTTTTTCTATTAATTGGAATAGTTTCAGAAGGAATGGTACCAGTTCCTCCTTGTACCTCTGGTAGAATTCGGCTGTAAATCCGTCTGGTCTTGGGCTTTTTTGGTTGGTAGGCTATTAATTATTGCCTCAATTTCAGAGCCTGCTATTGGTCTATTCAGGGATTCAACTTCTTCCTGGTTTAGTCTTGGGAGAGTGTAAGTGTCCAGGAAATTATCCATTTCTTCTAGGTTTTCTAGTTGATTTGCGTAGAGGTGTTTATAGTATTCTCTGATGATAATATTTCTGTGGGGTCAGTGGTGATATCCCCTTTACCATTTTTATTGCGTCTATTTGATTCTTCTCTCTTTTCTTCTTTATTAGTCTTGCTAGCGGTCTATCGATTTTGTTGATCTTTTCCAAAAACCAGCTCCTGGATTCATTGATTTTTTGGAGGTTTTTTTGTGTCTCTATCTCCTTCAGTTCTGCTCTAATCTTAGTTATTTCTTGCCTTCTGCTAGCTTTTGAATGTGTTTGCTCTTGCTTCTCTAGTTCTTTTAATTGTGATGTTAGGATGTCAATGTTAGATCTTTCTTGCTTTCTCTTGTGGGCATTTAGTGCTATAAATTTCCCTCTGCACACTGCTTTAAATGTGTCCCAGAGATTCTGGTATGTTGTATCTTTGTTCTCATTGGTTTCAAAGAACATCTTTATTTCTGCCTTCATTTTGTTATGTACCCAGTAGTCATTCAGGAGCAGGTTGTTCAGTTTCCATGTAGTTGAGCGGTTTTGATTGAGTTTCTTAGTCCTGAGTTCTGGTTTGAATGCACTGCGGTCTGAGAGGCAGTTTGTTATAATTTCTGTTCTTTTACATTTGCTGAGGAGTGCTTTACTTCCAACTATGTGGTCAATTTTGGAATAAGTACGATGTGGTGCTGAGAAGAATGTGTATTCTGTTGATTTGGGGTGGAGAGTTCTGTAGATGTGTATTAGGTCCGCTTGGTGCAGAGTTGAGTTCAATTCCTGGATATCCTTGTTAACTTTCTGTCTTGTTCATCTGTCTGATGTTGAGAGTGGGGTGTTAAAGTGTCCCGTTATTATTGTATGGGAGTCTAAGTCTCTTTGTAAGTCTCTAAGGACTTTCTTTATGAATCTGGGTGCTCCTGTATTGGGTGCATATATATTTAGGATAGTTAGCTCTTCCTGATGAATTGATCCCTTTACCATTGTGTAATGGCTTTCTTTGTCTCTTTTGATCTTTGATGGTTTAAAGTCTATTTTATCAGAGACTAGGATTGCAACCCCTGCTGTTTTTTGTTTTCCATTTGCTTGGTAGATCTTCCTCCATCCCTTTATTTTGAGCCTATGTGCTTCTCTGCATGTGAGATGGATCTCCGGAATATGGCAAACTGATGGGTCTTGACTCTTTGTCCAATTTGCCAGTCTGTGTATTTTAATTGGACCATTTAGTCCATTTACATTTCAGATTAATATTGTTATGTGTGAACTTGATCCTGTCATTATGATATTAGCTGGTTATTTTGCTCGTTAGTTGATGCATTTTCTTCCTAGCATCGATGGACTTTATATTTTGGCATGGTTTTGCAATGGCTGGTACCGGTTGTTCCTTTCCATGTTTAGTGCTTCCTTCAGGATCTCTTGTAGGGCAGGCCTTGTGGTGACAAAATCTCTCAGCATTTGCTTGTCTGCAAAGGATTTTATTTCTCCTTCACTTATGAAACCTAGTTTGTCTGGATATGAAATTCTGGGTTGAAAATTCTTTTCTTTAAGAATGTTGAATTTTGGCCCCCACTCTCTTCTGGCTTGTAGAGTTTCTGCTGAGAGATCTGCTGTTAGTCTGATGGGCTTCCCTTTGTGGGTAACCCGACCTTTCTCTCTGGCTGCCCTTACCATTTTTTCCTGCATTTCATCTTTGGTGAATCTGACAATTATGTGTCTTGGAGTTGCTCTTCTTGAGGTGTATCTTTGTGGCGTTCTGTGTATTTCCTGAATTTGAATGTTGGCCTGCCTTACTAGGTTGGGGAAGTTCTCCTGGATAATATCCTGAAGAGCGTTTTCCACCTTGGTTCCATCTTCCCCGTCACTTGCAGGCACACCAATCAGATGTAGATTTGGTCTTTTCGCATAATCCCATATTTCTTGGAGGCTTTGTTCATTTCTTTTTACTCTTTTTTCTCTACATTTCTCTTCTCGTTTCATTTCCTTCATTTGCTCTTCAATCACTGATACTCTTTCTTCCAGTTGATCGAGTCAGTTACTGAAGCTTGTGCATTTGTCACGTAGTTCTCGTGTTATGGTTTTCATCTCTATCAGTTCTTTAAAGGTCTTCTCTGCATTGATTATTCTAGTTATCCATTCATCTATTCTTTTAAAAAGTTTTTAGTTTCTTTGCGCTGGTTACGTAGTTCCTACTTTAGCTCTGAGAAGTTTGATTGACTGAAGCCTTCTTTTCTCCATTCGTCAAAGTGATTCTCTGTCCAGCTTTGTTCCGTTGCTGGCGATGATCTACGTTCCTTTGGAGGGGGAGATGCGCTCTGAGTTTTTGAATTTCCAGCTTTTCTGCACTGCTTTTTCCCATCTTTGTGGTTTTATGTGCCTTTGGTCTTTGATGATGGTGACATACTGATGGGTATGGTGTGGGTGTCCTTTCTGTTTGTTAGTTTTCCTTCTAACAGTCAGGACCCTCAGCTGCCGGTCTGTTAGAGTTTGCTTAAGACCCTGTTTGCCTGGGTATCAGCAGCGGAGGCTGCAGAAGATAGAATATTGCTGCGCAGCGAGTGTTGCTGTCTGATTCTTGCTCTGGAAGCTTCGTCTCAGGGTGTACCCAGCAGTGTGAGGTGTGATGTGTCAATCTGCACCTAGTGGGGGATGTCTCCCAGTTAGGCTACTCAGGGGTCAGGGACCCACTTGAGCAGGCAGTCTGTCCGTTCTCAGATCTCAACCTCCGTGCTGGGAGAACCACTGCTCTCTTCAAAGCTGTCAGACAGGGACTTTTACATCTGCAGAGGTTTCTGCTGCTTTTTGTTTAGCTATGCCCTGTCCCCAGAGGTGGAGTCTACAGAGGCAGACAGGCCTCCTTGAGCTGCGGTGGGCTCCACCCAATTCGAGCTTCCTGGCGCCTTTGTTCATTTACTTAAGCCTCAGCAATGGTGGGCACCCCTCCCCCAGCCTTGCTGCCATCTTGCAGTTAGATCTCAGACTGCTGTGCTAGCAATGAGGGAGGCTCCGTGGGCATGGGACCCTCTGGACCAGGTGTGGGATATAATCTCCTGGTGTGCCATTTGCTAAGACCCTTGGTAAAGCACAGTATTAGGGTGGGAGTTACCCGATTTTCCAGGTGTTGTGTGTCTCAATTTCCCTTGGCTAGGAAAAGGAATTCCCTTCCCCCTTGCGCTTCCCAGGTGAGGCGATGCCTTGCCCTGCTTCAGCTCTTGCTGGTTGGGCTGCACCCACGGACCAGCATCAACTATGCGACACGCCCCAGTGAGATGAACCGGGTACCTCAGTTGAAAATGCAGAAATCACCCATCTTCTTTGTTGCTAACACTGGGAGCTGGAGGCTGGAGCTGTTCCTATTCAGCCATCTTGGGCGCCACCTCAAGATATATATTTTTTAAGACAGGATCTTACTTGTTGCCCAGGCTAGAGTGCAGTGGTATGATCATAGCACTGCAGCCTCGACCTCCCTGGACTCAGGTGATCCTCTGACCTCAGCCCCCCAAGCAGCTGGCTAATTTTTTGTTTTTTTTGTAGAGACGAGATTTCACCATGTTGCGCAGGCTAGCAGAATATGTTCTAGTTTTTACTTTGTACTATGTTTTAGAAAGAGTTTGAAGTACACGATAATCATTCCTTCCTTCCCTCCTTCCTTCCCTCCTTCCTTCCTTCCTTCCCTTTCCTTTCCCTTTCTTTTCTTTCTTTTCTTTCCCTTCCATCCCTTCCTTCTTTCCTCCCTCCCTCCCTCCCTCCCTCCCTTCCTTCCTTCCTTCTTTCCTTCCCTCCCTGTTTCTTTCTTTTCTTTCTTTTCTTTCAGCAGAGTCTTTCTCTGTCACCCAGGCTGGAGTGCAGTGGGGTGATCTTGGCTCACTGCAACCTCCGCCTCCTGGGTTCATGCCATTCTCCTGCCTCAGACTCCCAAGTAGCAGGGATTACAGACATGCGCCACAATTCCCAGCAAATTTTTGTGTTTTTAGTAGAGACAGGGTTTCACCATGTTGGTCAGGCTGGTCTCGAACTCCTGACCTCAAGTGATTCACCTGCCTCAGCTTCCCAAAGTGCTGGAGTTACAGACATGAGCCACCATACCCAGCTACAATAATCATTTCTTTTTGGCATCTGTGTAGCTTACTATTTTTCTTTTCCTGATTCTCAGTATTCTCAGTATCTATTTTTATTTTTAAGTAGTGGATTAAAATTTGGAACTGACACCCCGATAAGTCAGTTCATTACCTGATTAGACAATAAAATAATAAGGCACATTACCTTATTTAATTTAAAATTTATTTCTCAGTTTATTACTCTCTCTTTTTTGAGTACATGTCTGAATTTGGAGCTAAATATACAAGAGCTCATTATATAATCTTTGTTTTGTTTTTGAGACAGTCTTACTTTGTCACCCAGGCTGGAGTGCAGTGGTGTGATCTCAGTTCTCTGTAACCTCCACCTTTCAGGTTCAAGCAATTGTCATGCCTCAGCCTCCTGAGTAGCTGGGTTTACAGTCATGCATCACCACACCTAGCTAAGTTTTGTATTTTTAGTAGAGATAGCGTTTCACCATGTTGGTCAGGCTGGTCTCAAACTCCCGACCTCAGGTGAGCCGCCTGCCTCAGCCTCCCAAAGTGTGGGATTACAGGCATGATCCACCGCTTCTGATCCTGGAATATGTTTTGATTGAGAGAATAATTACCATCACAATATGTGGCTTCCCTTCATCTTCTCTTTAAGTCATGGCTTTTATAACAAAGATTTTGTCAGGCTGCAGTTGATTTGTATATGCTTAAATTATGTTTCAGTACAATATGTGACAGTGTTGGAATCAGGGCAATTATGACAGACCAGAAAAATTATGGCAGAATAGTTCTGTTGCTCTAAATCCTGTTATCTTACTAGAAATTTAGGCTCACAGAGAGGTTGGAGAATTCTAAAGGGAAACTATAACTTTAAAATCCTTACCATTTTTTTTTTCATGGCATTACAACCTTTACTTCCTTGCTTTGTGGTTGTACTACAGCCTTTACAATGTGCTACCATTTCAAGAAGGAGAGTACAGCTAGCTGCAGAGCTTTGTCTAATGACGGTGATGTTGACAACTCTAAGATGACTTTATATATGACATCTTATGTGGATATATGCAGTTTTAAAAATTATAATTTTTCACTGAAATATTTCAGTTTTACAGGAATCAGAAATAATTAATGATTGCTAACTCTGTACTTAGTTCTGTACTAGGTACACGTTTTTTAGGGAAGAATATGACATGAAATAATTAGCGAATGAGACATTTTATAGAATCACCCAAAATTGAGAAGTGTTGCCTTTTTCCAAGTCTGTTTTTGGCACATGTTAAAGGATCTTTGATGTGACTTGAAATGTGAGAAAAATTGTAGAAGGGGACCAGGATAATGTATCCTAATTTCTTCTGCCATTAGCTGTACTGGGATATTGACAAATGATTAAATAATCTGCCTTTCCTAAGTATTCTGAAGAGCCAGATGGCTGTATGTGTGTTGCTGTGCCTACTTGTTTTATAGGGAAATCCTTTCTATTACTCAAAATGAAAACTGCTCAGGGTTCTCTTAGTGCTGATGTTTGCCAATATGGTGTGCTTTTTCTTTTTTTTTTTTGAGATGGAGTCTTGCTCTGTCATCTAGGCTGAAGTGCAGTGGCGTGATCTTGGCTCACTACAGCCTCTACCTCCCTGGTTCAAGCGATTCTCCTGCCTCAGCCTCCCAAGTAGCTGGGATTATAGATGCCCACCACCATGCCTGGCTAATTTTTGTATTTTTAGTAGAGACAGGGTTTCACCATGTTGGCCAGACTGGTCTCAAACTCCTGAGCTCAAGTGATCCACCTGCCTCACCCTCTCAAAGTGCTGGAATTACAGGTGTGAGCCACCATGGCCGGCCAGTGGTGTGCTTTTTTCTCTGTCAGCCTCTTAAAAGCCTAAATTAGTGTCTCTGTGGGTTAGTACAATTAGATGTTTATTACCATAACTGTTTCTAGTTACCTGTGTTAGACTTGTCATTCTTTTTCTAGCTTCAGATGACCACTGTTTGAGGTAAAAGTTGTAGTGAATTCTTAGAAAACAGTAACACTATTTTTTTGGTCACATTTTCCACTTTGAATGTCCTTGGTTTCTTCTCTGGTAAAAAAAAAAAAAAACCTTACTGATCCTCTGCTTTCTAGTAGTACAGTTGTCCCTACATATATACAGGGGATTGGTTCCAGGACCCCTGTGTATAGTGAAATCTGCACATAAAGTCCTGACGTTGGCCCTGTGGAACTTGCATATGTGAAAAGTCAGCCCTCCACATGCAGGTTTTACATCTTGCACACACAGTTTTTGGTCTGCATTTGGTTGAAAAAAATCTGTATGTAAGTAGAACTGTGCAGTTCAAACCTGTGTTGTTCAAGGTCAACTGTATATAATAATTAGCTAAATGATAGAAAGCTGGCCCTGACTGTACTCATTGTCAGCTATTTAGCTAGACTAATTGATACTATTGTAGTGTCTTAAGTCAGCCAGGTTGTACAGCCCCAGAAAGAATATCAAAAAGCCAGAACTTGGTTAGACCTTTTTGCTGGGAGAGAGTTCCTGGATAGAATGGTAAGAAAGTGGCAGTGTACTAGCAACTTAGGAACTAGCATACTTATGTCTCCTTTTATTAATCATAATAAAAAGATTTTAGTTTGTTAAGCAGATTGTATTTTTGTTTGTTCAGCAGTCTAATTACTATTCCCTGATCCAGGACTGAGGATTTAGAGGACCAACCTTTAGGATACCTGAGGAAATTATCTGAAACTATCATCTCCTAACTCTGCCCAGTTGTTGGAAGGTCTCCATATTCCCTGCTTTTCCCACTTTTGATCACTGTGTCATACACAGAAATATTAAGTCCTAAGGGATAGAAGACTATTTTCTTGACTACCATGCGAATCAGGGATAGAGCAGTGCATGGTATGGGTTAGGTGAGTCCCGAAGTCTGGCCTCTTCTCCTGGTTACTAGTATGAGTTCATGCAAACCATTTACTCCTTGCTTGCTTCAATTTCCTTATGCAGATCTGAATTAAATCTAAGGGTATCTTCAGGTCTAAAAATCTCTGATGGGTATTTTTCATTGAGAATTCAATAAATAGCCTTGTCTGCTGGGGATGATTAAAAAGATTCAGTGGTTACACTCTTTTTCTTACATTTTTACTGCACGGGAAAACTATGAAAATTTAATTATGGCAAGCTTGAAGAGACCAGAAAAATAGCTTGATTAACCATAAGAATTAAGGTTGTTATAAGTTTTCAGAATTAAGTAAGTAGAGTGGAGTTTTGATTGATTATCTAGGGTGCACAGAAATTTACTTTTCAAGATGGAGATTGTTTAATTTGTGGAGTTTCTGTTTTAGGGCTGTCAGCAGGCATGGAAATAGGCAGGGGACTAGAGAAATCTTTGGAGAGATGTTTTTTAATCAAGAAAACTCTGTTCTGTACCTTTCACTATGGTATGCTAAGTCTCGTGATGAGCCTCTGTTTCCATCTCTATACCTGAAGTTTTATCATAGGGTGGCAATAGAAAGAGAATAGAGGGAGAATTATTGGCAATTCATAAGTTGGATTTGGTGTACACTGTTAAACCTGTATCTTCTGCTCGCATTTTAGCTAGTAAGATGTAATAAGATTTGCGTGGACCTAAGTTTACTTAATCTTGATCCCTTCTCGGTTCCTTGGCCCAGGTTCAAATCAAATTCTGCTCCTTCCTTTGTGTGATCTTGAGCAAGTTTGTCCCTCAGTTTTTCAGTCTGTTAAATCTGCTGCCTGACTTGCATCTGCACTCATATACTGTAACTTCTTTTTCTGTTATTGTGGAAGAATGGTCTATGCTGCCAGGAACGATCAATCTGTCTCATTGTATACTATTAAGGACATTAGCAATTCTCCCTTTGTCTTCTGCATCATTAAATTTTCCCTCTCAACTGAATATTTCTCATCAGCATAAAATATTTTTCTCTTCTTAAAATTCTCTTCTGCCACTATTTTCTCCACTAGCACCAACTTGTTTGTTTTCCTTTCAGCAAAACACCCCAGAGGAGTTGAGTATATTTGCTCTCTTCAATTTCTTTCTTCCCATTCTTTCTTAAATTCATTCCAATCAGGTCTTTGTTCTCATCACTTTACTGAAACTGCTCTTGTAAAGTTATTAATGCCTTCTCGAACTTGTACTTCTGGGCTCAAGCTATCCTCCCACCTCAGCCTCCCAAGTAGCTGGGATTCCAGGCATCAGCCACTGTACCTGACCTTATTAATGGCTTCTGCTTTGTTAAACCCAGTGACCATTTTTCAGGCCTCATCCTATTTGACTTGTCATCAACATTTGGCACAGGTGATTGTTCTCTTCTCCTTGAAACACTCTTACCACTAGACTTTCAGGATACCACACTTTTGCTTCAACTGATGGGCCTCTGCTGCCTTCTTCATTTTCTTGACCTGTTTAATGTTTTTCTCCAAGACTTAGTCTTTGGACCTTTATATTTATCTGTACTCACTCCGTTGGTATTATCTATATTCCGAAACTTTAAATATTACCTGTATGCTGACAGTTCCCAAATTTGCAGCTCCAGACATGTAATCCAACTACTTATTTGTACATTCACCCTTGAATAGCTAAGAGGCAACTCATATTTAATGTGTGTGAAACAGAGCTTCTGAACTTATTTCCCAAATCTGTCCTTTCTGTAGTCTTGCCTACTATCCGTTAATAGCAATTCCTTTCTTCTAAAAGGTAGAAGTCTTAGAATCAGCCTTGGCTACTTTGTCTCTTATAATCAGGCAGCACATCTTGTGGACTCTACCTGGAAAATACAAAAAGATACCCAAATCTGGCCACTTTGTACCACTTTTCTACCACCCCAAGCCAAGTAACCATCACATCTCCCTTGGATTACTGCAGTAGATTTTTAATTGATCTCCCTGTTTCTCTCTTATATTTGGAACCTGTTCTCAAAACATTAACCAATATGAGCCTGTTGAAACATAACTTAGATTGTCACTCCTCTGCTTAAAACCCTCCAGTGGCTTCCCATTTCACTCAAAATTCAAGCCAATGTCTTTGCAATGACATACCAGGGCCTGACATGATTGGACTCTCCTTTATTTCTCTGGCCTTGTGTCTTACTGCTCTCCTCTTGACCACCTTGTTCTAGCCACATTGCCCTCTTTGTTATATAAGTGCCTCAGCACCTTTCCAGTTGCTATTTTTTCTCCCTAGAAACTTCTTTTCGTGCATTTACATGTCTGATTCCTTTATCTTTTTTTGGCCTTCTCTCAAGTGTCATCTTCTCAATGAAGTCTCCTCTAAGCACCCTATTCAAAAATATTCTCTTTTCTTACCCCCAATTCTTCTTCCCTACTTTTTTTTCCACGATAGCACTTACCTCTACCTTTTTATATATTTTGCTTAATTGTTTTGTTTGTGTTCTCTTCCTACTGTACTGTAAACTCCCCCAAGGCAGATTGGTTTTCACTCCTCCAGTGCCTAGAACAGTGCTTGGCAAATAGTATTAATTGAGCAAATGAGTGAATGAATGAATGAATAATAGAAGAACATCATAAGGTTCTTATGTAGATTAAATGAGTTTAACATAAGTAAATTCTTAAGACATGGACCGGCACATAGAAAGTACTCTGTATAAGTGTTAGCTTTTATTATAATTTTCATAGCATGTCCATGGACAGTCCTGTAGCCAATAGAGGTGAAGACTTAGTTGAGTTGAGAGGTCTTGGCATGCCATCTTCCATTAGTTCAACTTTGACTGGAGATGCCATAAAGGAAGAACTATGGTGGTTACCCCCAAATTTTGGGGTGTGGAGGTTCCTTAGGGAACCTTGATAATCAAGATTTACAAGGAAAGAAATGTCTATAATTATCAGTACTAGGAATGTTACCTGGAGAAACTGATGCTGTTCTTTACCTGCCCCAAATAAACATTACAGTTTAGTGGGAAATGAACTTAAATGCAAAGTTATACAATTCGTTTTTTCTTTTAAAATATGAATTTATCTTAAAGTTCCTAGTCCACAAAAATAATTTTTAAAATATCTCTTCTAATAAAATACTTTAAACAGACAGTAGCTTTTGAAAACATGAGACATCATGTTTTCATCATTTTTGCATGTTCTTCTATGTGTATGAGGGGGTGAAGATTTGTTTGCGGATAGTAATCTGTAGCTGTCATGTGATATAACTATCTTGGCCCAAGCTTAATGCTTGAAAAGTTTTATTCGTTTAATCATTTTTGTTTCAGGGATACTACATAGGGTCAATATACCGTTGTAAATTACTAACATTGCATTTCCTATACTTCATATTGAAAGTATCATTTTATTCTGGTAAATTACTAACATTGCATTTCCTATACTTCATATTGAAGGTATCATTTTTATTCTGGTAGGCACATAGCTGGCAACCTGGAATAAAAAATCCATATCGTGGTGTTGTTGTGTGGCCTGTTCCTGAAAACATTGAAATCACTGTAACACTTTTTAAGGTAAGTTCCATTTTTATAGGCTATAGAATTTATTGTATGACCAGGGTTCCAAATGATAGAATATTTCAGTGTTCATTGTTCTATGCATTTGTGTCCAGTCTGGTACCTACTGTGCATTATTTTTAGGGACATAGCAATTGATAACAATGCAAAGGAATCACAGTATTTCATGGTCTATAAAGTCAGAATAATTTGGGGATCTTTTCGAACTTGTTACAATTCAGATCAGCTGCGATAGTTCTTTTACCGCTTCCTACATTCTACCCACAGGAGACTATAAAATGCCTTCACTGTGGAAAGCTGAGGAGTGTGGAATTCTGAGTCTTGACCTTCATTTTGTTAGCCTTGTTTGATAAAAAGATGCTTTAAAATTAGTATATGATAAATATCTTATTAATGTTAATATAACAAGATATGTTTTAAATTGATAGTTGATAAATATTTTATTGATATTAATATTTATAAGTGTTGCTGCTTAAAGGCAAAATGCTGGTTGTAAATTCAAAGTGCAGATCTAAAAGCATAGTTGTTCATATACCCCCTTGTCTATTTCATAGGTATTTTCTCTTGAAAGTCTTCCATATGTCTTGAAACATTATAAAGTAGCCCCTACATATGGTAATTAAGCACCAGAATATTTACTTTCCTAACCAACTCCTTTCCTGCATCAAAAAAAGTTGGGGACAGGTATGTCTCAGTATGTCCCAGTTTTAGCCCTTTGGAAGGTGGTGGAGTTAGAAAATTAATGTTTTATTTCTTTTTTGAGTCACGTAAATTGTGTTGAGGCTACTTTTATCGTCGTATATAGCAGGGGAGAAGTCATCTCATTAAGCATAATTTAGTAACAGAAATTTGTGAAAATCCGCTAAATATTTTAGGACATGAAATTAAAGTAGAGCAAAATGATATGGCTTAACATATGACATCATTGTGTAAACAGTGCTTTTGATTTTGTGAAACAATATATTAATTTATTTATTCAGAAAGTACTGCAGAGTTCAAAAGAACAAAACAATATGATGAATATTAATGTACTAGCCCATGAATGGAATACTAATTTTAAATGTTCTGTATTATATATATATTTATTAATGATTCTTAGCACATTATGTATATTTTGTAGTTTTGATATTACTGTTACTGATATTATAGCCTTATTTGATTATGCTTGTCAGATGTATACCATTCTTGATTTATTCAGGGAGAAATAGGAATGAGACAGTAACTGCTATTCTTTTTTTTAAGGATAGTTAGAACCACTCTATTGCCCTTTTAACCAGCTGTCCAAAGAGACAGTTATCAAGCCCCTCCTATCCATTTTTGTCCTACTGGAATGGTAATGGTAGTTAAGAGCAATATCTTTGGTGTCAGAAGAATCTTTATATGCATTATTAGTTCATTTAACTTTCACAGCAACTCTAAGGTATTATAATGATTCTCACTTTACTGATAAGGAAACTGAGACTAGAGAGGAATGTAGCTTGTCCACATAGACTGTGATTTAGCTCTGTTCATTCCTCTACACTGTACTGCCTACTCTGTAATAAAAAGAGTTGTGAATATTGATCACAACAGTAGGATCTCTGACATACTTGAGGAAGACTTTTTTTTTTTTTTTTTGAGACGGAGTCTCGCTCTGTCGCCCAGGCTGGCGCTATCTTGGCTTGCTGCAAGCTCCGCCTCCCGGGTTCATGCCATTCTCCTGCCTCAGCCTCCCGAGTAGCTGGGACTACAGGCGCCTGCCACCACACCCAGCTAATTTTTTGTATTTTTTAGTAGAGACGGGGTTTCACTGTGTTAGCCAGGATGGTCTCGATCTCCTGACCTTGTGATCCACCCGCCTCAGCCTCCCAAAGTGCTGAGATTACAGGCATGAGCCACCGCGCCTGGCCAAGGAAGACTTTTAAGTAATTTCTTACTTTGTTTTAGTCTGTATTGGCAAAGCAAGTGAATGGACATGGTTATACAACTTTTTAATAAAAGGGTGATAGAGAATGAGGGACTAGAATAGAGCTGAAAAATAGCCTCCGCCTTGTGTTCTGGGAAAGAATATGCATTGACAGTGATTCTGAGTTGAAAGTGGCTGTTGAAATGTGTTGCTTGGAGGATCAGGAGGTAAGTGAAGTTTTCAAGTACTGATGAGAATTTCAGCATATCCTTATCACTGAATTTGTAGATTTGGAGGGTTAGTATGTAGAAAAAAACCCAAACACCCCTCCCTGTCCGTCTGCTGTATTACACGTTTCTACACAATTGTGCTATTGATGCAACCTTGTGACCATTTTCAATATTTAAAAGAGTATTTTGAGCAGATACTTTCATCTTCCTGACTCCTTCCATCCTCCCAGAATTCTTACAGATAAGCAGAAAAGTAAAACAACAAAATGAAGTAACTTTTCATTTGTTCATGGTAATTTTTGGATCTTGTTTTTGAACAACACTTAAAATATTCAAGTGAAAAACTTCACATTTTCTCTCTTTTTAAAACTTGTATTAAATCTCGTAATTCACTTAATCTTGAAATTTGCAGATAGGAAAGGACTGCTCTGCACCCTTTTTGTCTTTAGTGAGTAGCATACACAGAGGTATGCTCATAGAGGAGGTGCATTTTAAGATAGTTAACAATATGTTTGATTTTTCTGTCATTTAACCAAAAATTAATTTCTTTAGCCTCCTTTTGATATTTGAGTTAAATTGAAAATAGCTGTTTCTAGTAAATTTTTTTTTTTAAAGACTTTTAGGATTTTGAGAAGGACAATGGCTCTTCAAGCTATTTTTAATTTTTCTCTTTAGTGCAGTGCTAAGAAAGGAGACAGTAGAGGGAGAGTAGGATGTAAAAAAATGCTTAATTGAATTACGCTAGAAGCAATTCTCATTACAAATGTTTTTGTCTGGTCAGTAATATAGTTAATTATGTAGAGATATCATTTTTAAGTGCCTTGGAAATGAACATCATTGCTGCTTATTTTACATCTTTTTACTCACTTGGCCCTATCAGATGTGCTTTTTGGTCTCATTAAAATTATTCTTTGGTAAAAATTATTTTAGGAATAATACATTATCTATGCTTTAAAAAATATTTCATTGTTTTAAGAGTTAATGTATGTCATATGTAGATGGTGCTGTTAAATATCAATTTATAAGATATATAATATATATGTATTATATATTATATAATCTATATTATATATATTAATTTATAAGATTAATTCATTACTTCATTAATCCAGTATTTTTGAGAACCTTGCTGTGTGCCAGGTACTTTTCTAGATCCTGGGGGCACAGTGCCTACACTGAACCAACAAAGTGGGTAAAAGTCAGACAGACCTGAAACAGCAACATAGCAAACACTAGCTGTGCACTGTGGGAAGCTGCATCTCAGTTTTCGTTTTTCTGCTCTGTTAAATGGGAATGAAGATAGTGCCTACCTCATAGGTTGCTATAATGAGTAAAACACTTAGCACAAGAACTGGGACATGGTGAGTGCTCAGTAAATATATTATTATTTTGATACTAACTGTGCTGGAGCTGTGCTGCATTCCTCAAAATACAAAATGAGACGGGAGGGAGAGGCAGGGAGAATGGTATGATGTCTCCCCTGCATTGCATCACACTGTATTACTTGGTCTCTGTACCCTAAGTGCATCATGGAAAAGCTCTTTCAACCTTTATTTATAATTCTTTTTCTCCATAAACCCAGTTTATAGGCAGAGCCAGCTGAGGAAACAAATATTAAGTACTGTTTTCCACTTCCCTTTTCCTTCTACCCTTTCCCTGTTCACCACCATCAAAGAAACTTCTTTTGGCAGATTTTTATCCTACCTATGTGAATTTACTCATAAAAATAGTTGCTTCAGTACAGCTCAAACTCAACCAGCTGCCATGCTATTATACTAGAAAATGAGTAAACAGACATGACGAAGTAACTAAGGAGTTTGGAATTTATCTCATAAGTTGTAAGGGTTGTTAAAGAAATCTGAGTTGGTACTGATACGGTCAGAACTGTGGTTTGGGAAGATTAATCTGTGTACAAGATTGAATGGAGATCAAAGAGACTGAGAGAGTGCTCCAGTCATGTTCATCTTGAAATAGCCTAGGTATGAACTCAACTATGGTAATAGAAATAGAAGATCATTAATAGACCAAAGTGGAATCAATCATAAATGTTTCTCTATGAGACGCATGGGACCTGAGAGACCCAGTGGGGAAATATCAGAGCCCATCTCCCATCCATGTGTGCTCAATCTTAGAGTGCACTGTTGAGCCAAAAGCATGCTTTATTGAGATATTCTCTCATTTTCTTGATACCTCCATTCCTACCTCACCTCTGATACATGGAGTGAACTTGAGTAAGTTAAATGGGCGTGTAATGTGACCGCACTACTTTTCTCTCTGTTTCTTATACTTTGTTGCCTTTTGCCTTTACTGACTCTGAAATCTGTGGGAATCCTTTGTAATCCCACCCAGCCCAGATGTTTTCTCTCTCATGAAGTTTCTCCTGTTCATTCTTGTAAGAAGTAGTGTGTCGTTTCTAATCTCTGGTAAAATCATTTATTTCATTCATCATACATTTATTTGAATTTAGAACTATTGTGTTTGTCTTTGAAGGCAAGGACAACTGTCTTTGAATCCATATAACATTTCTACAATCCCTTATATACTAAGTCCCCAATAAATGTTTCTCAAATAAATGCTTGCAAAAGTGTGCTTCAGTTGAAGAACAAAACAAACAAAAAAACAGTTGCATTTGGTTGTAGGATCCATTACCCTTTCTCAGGTTTCTAAGGCATTTCTGAGGTTAATGAGGGAGAGGTAAGAGGAAGGGTATCAGTAGCCCTGCTGATTTGCCATTTTGTCTAGATTATCAAGTCTCTTTTAGTGTTTTGAAATTCCAGCTGTTTATTTAACCTCTGCACTGAAGAAAACTTTGCCTCTAATGGTAACTTTTAAGATATATACAGGCATAAAAATGAAGGCAGGGCTTTATATTAGCATTTAATATCTTAATAAACTGCTTCTTAATAGTCCATTTACTGGTTTATGTGTCTCTGATTAGGTAGGTGCAGTGATGAAAGATAATGATATGCATCAACAAAAATAGAGGATTTATTAATATTAAATAATTATTATAATTTAAATAAATTATGGAAATATTATAAGAGTAGGGTATGGCCAGGCACTGTGGGTCATTCCTGCAATCCCAACACTTTGGGAGGCTGAGGTGGGAGGATCGGGAGGCTAAGGTGGGTGGATCACTTGAGCCAAGGAGTTTAAGATAAGCCTGGCAACATGGTGAAACCCCATCTCTACAAAAAATACAAAAAATGGACCAGGTGCAGTGGCTCACATCTGTAATTCCAACACTGTGGAGGTTGAGGCAGGAGTTCAAGACCAGCCTGGGCAACATGGCAAAACCCTGTCTCTTTTGAAAATACAAAAAATTAGCTGGGCACAGTGGTGTGTACCTGTAGTCCCAGCTACTCAGGAGGCTGAGGTGGGTGGATTGCTTGAGCCCAGAAGGTGGAGGTTGCAGTGAGCCAAGATCACACCCCTGCAATCCAGCCTGGATAGCAGAAGAAGACTCTGTCAAAAAAAAAAAAAAAAGTCAGGACTAAGAAAATCACTCAAAACCATGCATTTACATGGAAATTAAACATCATGCTCTGGAATGACTTTGGGGTAAATAAAGAAAGTAAGGCAGATATCACGAAGTTACTTGAAACTAATGAGAACAATGATACAACAGACCAGAATCACTGGGACACAGCTAAGGCGATGTTAAGAGGGAAATTCGAAGCACTAAATACCTATATCAAAGAGTTAGAAAAATCTCAAATTAACAACTTAACATCACAACTGAAAGAATTAGAGAAGCAAGGACAAATCAACTTCAAAGCTGGCAGAAGACAAGCAGTAACCCAAATCAGAGCCGAACTGAAGGAAATAGGAAATGAAAACCCATTCAAAAGATCAACAAATTCAGGAGTTGGTGTTTTGAAAAAATAAAGATCGATAGGCTGCTAGCTAGACTAATAAGAAAAGAGAGAAGAGCCAAATGAACACAATTAGAAATGATGAAGAGGCTGTTACCACTGACCTCAGAGAAATGAAAATAACCATCAGAAACTATTATGAACACCTCTTTGCACACAAACTGGAAAACTTAGAAGAGACGGATAAATTCTTGTACACATATACCCTTCCAAGAGTGAACCAGGAAGAAATTGATTCCCTGAACAGACCAATAACAAACTTCAAAATTGAATCAGTAATAAATAGCTTACCAACCAAAAAAAGCCCAGGACCAGATGAATTCACGCTGAATTCTACCAGATATACAAAGAATAGCTGGTAGTATTCCTACCAAAACTATTCTAAAAAATTGAGGAGGAGAAACTCCTTCCCAACTCATTCTATGAGGTCAGCATCATCCTAATAACAAAACCTGGCAGAGACACAGCAAAACCTGGCAGAGATACAACAAAAGAAAACTTCAGGCCAATATCCTTGATCAACATCAATGCAAAAATCCTCAGTAAAATACTGGCAAACTGATTTCAGCAGCACATCAAAAAGCTAATCTACCACGATCAAGTCGATCAAGTCGGCTTAGTCCTCGGGATGCAAAGTTGATTCAACATATGCAATTCAATAAATGTGATTCATTACATAAATAGAACTAAAGATAAAAACCACATGATTATCTCAATAGATGCAGAAAAGGCTTTTGATAAAATTCAACATCCCTTTGTGTTAAATACTCTCAAAACTAGGTATTGAAGGAACATATATCAAAATGATAGCCATCGATGACAAACCCACAGCCAACATCATACTGAATGGGCAAGAGCTGGAAGCATTCCCTTTGAAAACCGGCACAAGACAAGGTTGCCCTTTCTACCACTCCTGTTTAACATAGTATTGGAAGTCCTGGCCAGAGCAATCAGGCAAGAGAAAGAAATAAAGGGCATCCAAATAGTAAGAGAAGAAGTCAGTTTATCCCTCGTTGTAGATGACATGATCCTAATCTAAAAAACCCCATAGTCTCAGCCCAAAAGCTCCTGCAGCTGATAAATAACTTCAGTGAAGTTTTAGGATACAAAATCAATGTATAAAAATCACTAACATTCCTATACACCAATGAAAGCCAAGATGAGAGCCAAATGAGGAACACAATCCCATTTACAATTGCTACAAAAATAATAAAATACCTAGGAATACAGCTAACCAGGGAGGTGAAAGATCTCTATAATGAAAACTAAAAAACACTGCTCAAAGAAATCAGAGATGATACAAACAAATGGAGAAGCATTCCAGTGCTTATGGATAGGAAAAACAAATATTAAAATGCCATACTGCCCAAAGCAATTTACAGATTCAGTGCTATTCCTATCAAACTACCAATGGCATTCTTCACAGAACTAGAAAAACCTTTTTTAGAATTCATATGAAACCAAAAAGCCTGAATAACCAAGGCAATCCTAAGCCAAAAGAATAAAGCTGGAAACATTATGCTACCTGACTCCAAACTATACTGAAGGCTATAATAACCAAAACAGCATGGTACTGGTAAAAATCAGGCATGTAGACTAATGGAACAGAATAGAGAGCCCAGAAGCAAGGCCACACACCTGCAACTATCTGATCTTTGACAAAGCTGACAAAAACAAGCAATGAGGAAAAGACTGCCTATTCAATAAATGGTGCTGGAATAACTGGCTAGCCATATGCAGAAGACTGAAGCTGGACCCCTTTCTTACACCATGTACAAAAATCAATTCAAGATGAATTGAAGACTTCAATGTAAAGCTCAAAACTATAGAAACCCTGAAGGACAACATAGGCAATACGTTCCTGAACATAGGAGCTGGCAAAGATTTCATGACAAAGACACCAAAAGCAATTACAACAAAAGCAAAAGTTGACAGATGAGATCTAATTTAACAAGAGCTTCTGCACAGCAAAAGAAACTATCAACAGAGTAAACAGACAGCCTACAGAATGGGAGAAAATATTTGCAAACTATGCATCTGACAAAGGTCTAATATCCAGTATCTATATGGAAGTTAAATTTACAAGAAAAAAAAAAAAACAACCCCATTAAAAAGTGGGCAAATGACATGAACAGACACATTTCAAAAGACATACATGTAGCCAACAAGCATATGAAAAAAAAGTTCAGCATCAGTGATCATTAGAGAAATGCAAATCAAAATCACAAGATAGCATCTCACACCAGTCAGAGTGGTTATTATTAAAAAGTCAAAAAATAACATGCTGGCGAGGTTGTGGAGAAAGGGAGCACTTATACTCTGTTGGTAGGAATGTAAATTAGTTCAGCCTTTGTGAAAAGCAGTATGGCAATTCCTCAAATAGCTAATGGCAGAAGGACCATTTGACCCAGCAATCCCATTACTGGGTATATACCCAGAGGACTATAAATCAGTCTGCCATAAAGAAACATGCACGCATAAATTTATTGCAGCACTATTCACAGTAGCAAAGACATGGAATAAACCTAAATGCCTATCAGTGACAGACTGAATAAAGAAAATATTGTATATGTATACCATGGAATATTATGCAGCCATAAAAAGGAATGAGGTCATACTTTTTGCCGGAACATGGATGGAGCTGGAGGCTATTATCCTTAACAAACTAATGCAGGGACAGGAAACCAAATACTGCATATTCTCATTTATAAGTGGGAGCTAAGTGATGAAAACTCATGAACACAAGGGAACAAGAGACACTGTGGCCTATTGGAAGTTGAAGGGTGAAGGGTGGGAGGAGGGATAGAAGCAGGAAAAATAACTGTTAGGTACTAGGATTCATACCTGGGTGAGAAAATAATCTGTACAGCAAACTCCTGTGCCTTGAGATTACCTAGGTAACAAACCTGCACATATACCCCAAACCTAAAATATAAGTTAGAAAAATTATAATAAAAATAATGCAAAAGAAAAGAGTAGACTATTCTGCCTCTCCATTTTTAAAAGCTAGTAAAAGCTAAAAACAAGGCTATATGTATTTTCTTAATTGAATTTATTGGACTAAAGACATGTATTTCAATTCAGTTTCATATTTTGCTTTTGTTACAGGATCCTCACGCGGAAGAATTTGAAGACAAAGAGTGGACATTCGTCATAGAAAATGTAAGCTAATGGCAAATTCCTTCGCCTTTCACATTTTCAACTTTATATATGCATTATTAAGGTACATTGGCATTTTGGTGGTAGGAAAAATGTTACCTTAAGAAAATAGTGATTTCTAACTTTTAGAACTTTTTTAATGAAATGATAACCAGTAACAAAATTATTTGTAAGAAATGCTTTTATTAACACTGTAAGTCTTTAATACCAAATTATATGTGTGTGTGTGTGTGTGTGTGTGTGTATGTGTGTGTATGTGTGTGTGTATGTATTCTGTTTGGGGTTTAAGGGCAAGCCCATGTCTTATTCATCTTTTTATCTGTCAGCATCTAGCATAGTGCTTATTATGTAGCAGATACTTATCTAAACATGTGTTGGATTAAACCCTGAATGACCTTCGAAATCTTTAAAACCAAAGTGTGTGGGCTGGGTGTGGTGGCTCACACCTGTAATCCCCAGCACTTTGGGAGGCTGAGGTGGGCAGATCACCTGAGATCAGGAGTTTGCGACCAGCCTGGCCAAAGTGGTGAAACCCTGTCTCTAATAAAAATACAGAAATTAGCTGGGCATAGTGGCGGGCACCTGTAGTCCTAGCTACTCGGGAGGCTGAGGCAAGAGAATCGCTTGAACCAGGGAGGCAGAGGTTGCAGTGAGCTGCGATTGTGCCATTGCACTCCAGCCTGGGTGACAGGAGTGAAACTCCATCTCAGAAAAAGAAAAATAAATAAATAAATAAATAAATAAATAAAGTATGTGTTTTAACTCTTTATTTGGGTTGAGAGATCCTAGATTGGTACCTTAATAATCATCTTAAGTTAATTTACATATTGTGGAATCCCAAGTGACTAGAAGGCATATAGTAGGTATTCAATGAGTGTTTATTTACAGGGAATTAAAGAAGACAGGCCATCCAAATACAGTGATGATTAATAACATAGGCTTGGAATTCTTGGAAAATCTGACAGATAAAGGAGTGGACATAGGATGAAATGGAAAATATGTTAACATTCCTTCTCTCCAAACATTAATTAATTTATTAGATTCACAAAAATCTATTGAAAATAATATAAATGACAGGAGTCAGATAGACCTGATTTCAAGTCCTGTCTCTTCTACTTACAAGCTCTGTGATCATTGGGAAATTTCTTAAATTCTCACTCATAAAATTGTAGGGTTGCTTAAAGATTAAATAATTATAAGTGAATATTAGCTTTTACCATTGCCATCATTATCATGACTATTCATCATCATAATTGTTAAAGTTCTAAAACATATCTGTAACAGGCTTATCACATGCTTTGTGTCATGTTCTTCCTTCTGATGCCTGACTTTGTTATGTATCTCAGTGACAAAAGGAATTGTTTGTTTATTCCCCAGCAGTAACTGGGTCATGTTTAGAACTAAAGAGCTGAGAAGTTTGGTAGTGAGATTGGTTCCATTATAGATTTACTTTCATATTATAAAGGTATGAGACTTCAGAGGGATTGTGAAATTGCTATCTTCTTAATGCATGGGAAAGAGCACAGATGCACATGTTATGACCAAAGCATTTGAAATACATTAACTCAAGAGAATACATTAATTTATATACTCTAAATTAGGGCAACTATCATAAATTATGAACTATACCAAAAGGATACATTTATGTAATTAAACCTAAAACAAAACAAACAAAACAAAGGAAGTGCTGTATTCTCACCTGGAAGATAGACGAGAATAGGGTAGTTCTTCCTCTTTAGTTTTCAGGAGGACATTAGTTTCTTTCTGCCAGTATCAACTTCTGTATAGTGAGATTTGAGAATAATTTTTTTTCTCTCTCTAGGTGTATTAACTCTTTTTAACTGCTCTGGAAAATCTAGGCCAGTTTTCTGAGATGTGTACAGGACCCCTGCTTGCATAAGTAGGTTTAACAAGGGAAAAGTTTTATTTCATTTATCTCTCTATCTACCACAATTTTTTTTTAAAAAAAACCATGCTACCTTTGGGGTAGTAGCTTCTCAATAAATATTTGTTGAAGAAGTGAGTGAATGAATGGTATAGTTAAACTCTGTGAACTGTTATAAATCCTGTAAGAATTATTCTTTTTAAGAGAAGAATACCTGTAATCCCAGCACTTTGGGAGGCCAAGGCAGGGAGATTGTATGAGGTCAGGAGTTTGAGCCCAGTCTGGCCAAAATGGTGAAACCCCGTCTTTACTAAAAATATGAAACAATTAGTTGGGCTTGGTGGCGTGGGCCTGTAATCCCAGCTACTTGGGAGGCTGAGGCAGGGGAATTGCTTGAACCAGGGAGATGGAAGTTGCAGTGAGCCGAGATCGTGCTACTGTACTCTAGTCTGGGTGATAGAGCAAGACTGCATCTCAAAAAAAAAAAAAAAGAATATGAGTAACATCCATCAACTATACTGAAGAAAATTTGAAAAGTAGACCCTAGAGGCAGTAAAACAGCTTGTGAAGTATCCATATGCTGTTACAGTAGAAGCTCTTCTGATCAACTTTATTGGGCTTAAATAAGCCAATCTCATGAGATTTTTCTGTATTACCATCTATGGGATTAAATAAATATTCTTAGGCTGGGCATGGTCTCTCTCACCTGTAATCCCAGCACTTTGGGAGGCCAAGGCAGGTGGATCACTTGAGGTCAGGAGTTGGAGACCATCCTGGCCAACATGGTGAAACTGCGTCTTTACTAAAAATACAAAAATTAGCCAAGTGTGGTGGCGCATGACTGTAATCTCAGCTACTCAGGAGGCTGAGGCCGGAGAGTCACTTAAACCTGGGAGGCAAAGGTTGCAGTGAGCCAAGATTGTGCCACTGCACTCCAGCCTGAGCAACAGAGCAAGACTGTCTCAAAAAAAAAAAAAGAAAAGTTATTAGACATTTTCTTTAAACCAAAATTTGATATAAGTAGACATTGCATTTTTCAAGTGTTAGCAGTTTGCTTTACTTGACATAATCTAATGAGAGATTTTTAACCTTTTAAATAGATGATTCAGTATTCATTCATTCAGCAGTTAAGTATTCAGTGAGCATATATTATGTGCTAGGTACTTTTCTAGGCATTGGAAATAGTGTGTAAAACAGATGATTCAAGACCAGCGTGGGCAACACAAAGGAGACTCAGTCTACAAAAAATAAAAAATAAAAAAAATTAGCTGGGCATGGTGGCATATGCTTGTGGTCCTGACTATTCGGGAGACTGAAGTGGGAGGATTGCTTGAGCCCAGGAGGTCAAGGATGCAGTGAGCTGTGATTGTGACACTGCACTCCAGCCTGGATGACTAAGTGAAACCCTATCTCAAATGAAACAAAACAAAACAAATCAGATAAGTCAACAAATCTCTTTGCCATGTAGTTTACACTCGTGTGTGTGTGAGAGGATAAAAATTAATATATGATTTAGTATGTTAGATAAAATAAATACATAATGTATGCTAAAATTATAGTAGGTTACATAAATGCTATGGAGAAAAAAGGAAGAGGGATAAGGATCCCCCGTCTTTATGATTACACAGTTATAATGAGCCACCTTATTATTTCTAAGGTCTCCAAAAGAGAATTGGGGTATGCTTGTCAAATTTATTTAAAGCATATTTTAATAAGAGAGCTGATGAAATGAATATTGTAAGATATGGGAAAGTTTTAAAATAACCTTGACATTCTATATAAACCTCTCCTAGGTTATAGCTCCCCTCAGTGGTGAATGATGAAATTGACTTTTGCAGATCATCATGTACACATTAAAATGTTATACTTTCCCTTACATTTAATGTACTTTCACATTTCATACAAAAGAATTAGTGAATTTCAAAGAGCTAAAGTTCTTCTCTTTGTCTTGTAAAATCTGGGTTTTGTTAGAAATTCTGTTGGTACATTGTCCTGACACTAAAAACGTATGCTCTTTGCATGGAATTTTAATATCTTTCTTTTCTTTGTACATTGTGTTACAACCCCACAGTTAATAAAGAAATGTGGAGACTTTAACCATAATGTTCAATAGTAGCATTAGTAACAAAGAGTGAAGTTATATTTAATATAAAATATCTCAATAAAACAGAAGTTCTCCAAATATATATCACTGTAACAAATTTATTGGACCCTTACTATGTACCAGGTACTATGTATAATAGAATGCTTTATACACATTTTCTCATTTGCTCAGTATAAGAACTCTGGTATGAGTCAAATATAACCCTATTTTACAGGTAAAGAAAGTGAGGTTTAGAGAGTTAAGTAAGTTGCCCCCCAGTTATATAGCTAACAGGTTGGGATTTTATCCAGTCTTGTCTTTCTCCGGGGCCTTTGCCCTTAACCCCTACTGTAATAACTGGCTATCTTAATAAGAAAGATGAAAAGAGATCATTTGAAGTTGTAGAATCATAGAGAAGTTTTTAATCAGTGTTCTGTAGTGGTAAGCCTGTGAAGAATATATGCATTAGATTAGTGAAGGTAGTCTTTAATTCTTACTTATATACAGTCTAGAAGTTATTTGAAGGGTTATTTGACTATTGTTAGACATTATAAAATGGAATTCTAGAATTTATCAGTTACTAGAATTCTTAATATTTTTCCTCAAGGCAATCTTACTGCTTCTTTGTGCAAATTGAGATAATGCTATTTTCGTTTTATGGGTTCTCTTGTTTCTGATTTCTCTGTTTTGTACGAGCTTTTTTCTTTGGACCAGAAACTTTACAGTTGAAATTTTAGAGGAGGTTCTGCCACTTACTGGCTATGCAACCTTAGATAAATCATTTAATATTTCACAGCTTCTATGTAGTCATGTATAAATGGTGGTATTAATATCTATTTCACACGTTATTGAAGATTGGAAATAATGTATGTAAAGCATCTAGCTTGATAAGGAGTAGCTATTTTTATAATGTTCCTTTCTAGAGGATATAGAAAAATATAAGGAAAGAAAACTAGATTTCTAAATTTTATTCTTGCAGGATTTTAGTTTTCCACTCCTTTATACCACTTACACGTCTCAATGATTTCTAGACTTTACTGTTATCTCAAAGCAACGGCAAAGCAACTTGTAACATCTCACTTGGACTAAGCTTAAAATGTATTTTTTTAATCTCTTGATTTAGGATATCTTTCCCTTATAAATTTAATCTAGGATTAAGAACATGTATTTCTTTTGGATTATTTACAATCCATTTCCTTATTATTAGTGTAGATAATAAAGAATGGATACTATAAAACACTGTGTTTCATTTTTATCTACTGTAATAGAATAACATCTGTTCATCCAGATAATTGACATTGTAGGGTTTTTTAAAAAATATGAAGCCACAACAGTTATATTTAGAAAACAAACTTTTTTCTCTTCCTGGTGTTTTAGATTACCCAATTAAATCCAGAACCATTACATTTGTAAATTATATCCATAGGTTTTAGTTTCTTGTTTTTACATTTGAGACAAGGTCTCGCTCTGTCACCCAGGCTAGAGTGCAGTGTTATGATCATGGCTCACTGCAACCTTGAACTCCTGGGCTCAAGCAATCGTCCTGCCTCAGCCTCCCCAGTAGCTGAGACTACAGATGCACACCATCACACCTGGCTAATTTTCTATTTTGTAGAGACAGGGTCTCCCTTTGTTGACCAGGCTGTTTTGAACCATTGAACTCAAGTAGTACTCCCATCTCTGCCTCCCAGAGTGTTGAGATTACAGGCATGAGCTACCACACCCAGCTGGTTTCGGTTTTTAAAATCTAAAAAATTTTATTTTTTTGATTCCATTGTTTTAATACATTAAAAGCATATTGACGAAAGGCACCAATCAGATTGAATCCATTCATTAATTTATTCAACCATTCTGCAATATTTTAATATGAATTTTCTATATGCCCAGACATTTGGTGGTTATTGAAGATACAAAGTCAGTTAAGACATGCAGAATTTTGATTCTGAGATTCATGGTTTTTTCTCCCACATTTTTTTCTGTGAAATTGGGATCATCTTACATCTAGGATGTCCCACAGTTACAACTGGAAGTGTTTTTTTCTTTTTTTGCTTTCTTATTGCTGTATAAAATAATGATATATCATCTTTAAACCAATGAAAACTTACATTTGATGATGTAAGATAACCTGTCCTCAAGAAGCTTATGAAGTAGTGAAGTGTCAGAGAGGTAAAGAAAGAACTGCAAGGAAAAAAAAAGTTCATAGGGTACTACAGGACAGTAATGGAGGGCAGAGTCAGGGAATAATTCCTGGAGGCAGTGGCTACAGAGTTTAATCTTGAAGAAAAAAGGAAGTTAGGCAAAAAAAAAAAAAAGGCATTCTAAGCAGAGGAAAGAAATATCAGGACTGAAAGAAAGATAAAGGCAAGAGAAACAATGGTGAGTTTAGAGCAAAAGTAATTGAAAGAGGAAAAACAAAACCAAGAGAAAACATGAGCTCCCCTGTTAAAGATTAATAGACATCTGCTTTTTGTTTTGTAACTGTTAACCCAGTGAATGTAATAATAGGCATATGATTAACTTGTTTCTCTCTCCTCCATGGAGGAGATCAGTGGGGTATCAAAATGTATTTTCTTGGTGCTACCTATTCACTATCCAGTCTTTCCCACTATTTCCAACTGTGACCTGTGAGATGGGAAGTTCGGCTCCTCCAGTCCCTTTTTTATTGCTGTTTGTTTGATGTTACCTCCAGAAGACTTTTAAATGAATGGCGATGGGCTAAATTAATTATGTTAATTCCAAGGCAGATGGCTGGGCCTGGTAGCACACGCCTGTAATCTTTAACACTTTGGGAGCCCGAGGTGGAAGTATTGCTTGAGCTCAGGAGTTCAAGACCAGCATGGGGAATATAATACAGTGAGACCTTTTCTCTACATAAAGTAAAAAAAAGTGGCTGGGCTGTGGTGATGTGTGCTTGTAGTCCCAACTACTCAGGAGGCTGAGGCAGGAGGATTGGTTGAGCCTGGGAGGTTGAGACTGTAATGTGCTCTTATTGTACCACTGTACTCCAGCCTGGGCGACAGAGTGAGACCCTGACTAAAAAAAAAAAAAAAAAAAAAAAAAAAAATCCAAGGCAGTAGTGTAAATGCTCTTCTGCTTTGTTTCTTTTGTTGGATTATGTTGAACAGGATTACTTGCCCAACCAAACTCACCTGACAAGATTATACCAAGAATAGAGATGATGTAATAGCTCAAATAATACAGTGTAAACAATATAAAATCACAACATTTCTGACCTTATTAAATTTGTTTGAATCCTTCTCCAAAATCAAGTCAATCTCTTGATCTCGCAAAATAACAATTCTGATAAATCTACTTTTTCTTTCAGAGAAAAAAAGCATATAAATGCTGCTTCTCTCCTTTAGTTGTTTTTCTTTCTGTGTCACCTCAATCAAGGCATCTCATTTCAGTGTCTGGGGAAAGACTGGATATCTTTTTCAGGAACTGTAGCTTGCACTTTCTCCTGTAGCTCCAAACTGGGATTATCTTTTCAGCTCCAAGCCTTTCAAGAATACATTTCCAAAGGTCTAAAGAGTGTCTAGTACATATGAGAATACCATCTCACAAACTTTAGCAGTACCCCTCCTCCACCATGGAGTCAATTTATAGTCTAAGCATCAATCAGAGATGGCTCAGCCTTTTCAGGGTATGGCAGCATTTCCCTTAGTATAGTCCTGTTTATAGCATTCCGTTTAATGTACCACCCCCTCTGGAAATGTGGCCCAGTTAACTTACTTGAACCTAATCAGACTTCCACTAGGCAGCATACTCCACTTTTTGTTCTTCTATTAATCCAATAATTAAGAATGGTTTAGTCAGTAATGTCCATTTATCTGTATTTGTTAGTATTATATACTATTTATATATACATTAAACTTTTATTTTTCCTGTAGTTCATTCAACTTGGTGTGTAGGGAAACCAGTCCTTGTCTCACCCTATTCACTGCCGTTTCGTCAAGGAAGAACGTGAATTATCTCATTCTTGCTAAATGGCAAGAAAATTCATGTGCTTATAGCTACTTGCTGAGAGAGTATTGTTCTACACAGCACTAACCAGAATACATTTGAATGATGAATCAAAGATCACTGTATTGTTAGATCTCTTTTAGGCCATTCTTTTGGTATAAACTTCTCAACTATGTTCTTTTCTTACAGTCCCAGAGTCTTAGACCCTTTTGGATTTCTAAATATTTTGGAAATTTGAAAGCTATGTATAGAGGACTTCTGCTCATCTTGTCTTTCATACAAATGTAGCAATTTGGATAAATCTAATCAAGAGCCAGTGTTTTATTTTTAGTTTCAACTTAACTTTTTTGGTTATTTTTCAAACATGCACAAAAATAGGAGAAATAATATACTAAACCTCTAAGTACACGTCTCCCAGCTCAATAATCCTCAGTATTTTTTTTCAAACTTATTTCATCAATTCTTCTACTTTTCTGTTGTTTGCTTTACCAGATTTAAAGTAAATTTCAGATATTATATCATTTCTTCTATAAATAATGAAGTCCACTTGAACATCATCAACTTAAGAACGTGGTTAAGAGTTACTGGCATGTCAGAAAAGGTGATCTACCAGCAAATTATTTTTTTTTTTAACTTAACTGCCTTTTAGATGATCTCTCTGACCTCTTAGGCTGCAGGTTCAATATTATCTTGATTCTTGAAAAGTGATACTATTCTTGTTTCTACAAAGAAAAAAAATGGCTATCTAAGAAGCAACAAAGCTTTTCTTATAACCTCCTCAGAATTAAACTCCTGATTTAAGAGTGGGAAGCTGATAGTTCATACAGATTTTTTTAGTCTTTTAATTATCCTGTCAGCTTTCTGTTGTATATGATTATGGGAATGGTGACTGGCTGTCTGTGTGAATTAGGCAGGGTATAATAGATATGACTAGGAGTTAAATGAAAAATTTTTAGCTAACTAAGTCTTATTTTGGTTACATTTCAGAGAAATTTCATATATATATAGATATTTTTCCTCCTTAATTTCCTTTAATGTTCAGTATTTAATGTGCTGTTCTAATTCAGAAATCTTTCAGATTGTGCTTCTAGAGGAAAATCCATCTCCTTTATTCTCAAATGATCCTTTAACTTTAAAGAAAATAATGGAGAAACTTTTGTTGCACTTAAAAAAAGAGGTATGCCTAGGCCGGGCGCGGTGGCTCAAGCCTGTAATCCCAGCACTTTGGGAGGCCGAGACGGGCGGATCACGAGGTCAGGAGATCGAGACCATCCTGGCTAACACAGTGAAACCCCGTCTCTACTAAAAATACAAAAAATGAGCCGGGTGAGGTGGCGGGCGCCTGTAGTCCCAGCTACTCGGGCGGCTGAAGCAGGAGAATGGCATAAACCTGGGAGGCGGAGCTGCGGAGCTTGCAGTGAGCTGAGATGCGGCCACTGCACTCCAGCCTGGGCAACAGAGCGAGACTCTGTCTCAAAAAAAAAAAAAGAGGTATGCCTAAGAATGATCATGCATGCTTTGAGCCTGTCAGCTGTACTGTATTTATCTTTGTGTAATGCAAGAAACTCTATGTTAAAATAGTAAATAAAAATTACATGCCAGATAATTTATTTCACATAGCAGTTTAATTTGTGAAATGTCCTAGCTAACACATTTTAAGGGAGTTCCATCTTTTTTAGCAACAGAGCACTGTTTTCATACTATTACAGTTTTCTTGTTTTCTGGTTCTGTTTTTCTGAGTTTTGTCCCTATTCAGTATTTGGAGATTCATCTTTATTTGACGTTGATAATACGTTACAGATCAAGTACTGCAATAGTATGAAAATTCACAGGATTACTTATTACTCATAATTGCACATTTATCCAACTAGTATTTAATAAATAGATACCCTGTGACAGATATTTGCTACATACTGAGAGTGTAATGGTGGAAAAGGTGTGGTCTCTGACTTCCAGTATCCTACAGTCTGGAGTGGGGAAACAGGCAACCACTATGAAGATTAAGTTTAGGATGTTTTATATTCCCATATAAAGAGTACTTAATGCAGTCTTGGTGAGTTAGGGTAGGCTTTCTATTGAAAGTGGTAAATAAATTGAAACCTAAAAAATAAAGTTTTTATAGTCCTTTTTCTGTAGCTTCAGAATCCAAAATCTGTGCCTAAGATGTTTATAATTTTTTATTTTTTTGGAAATTTGATTCAAATTCATTTGGTGGCAAAACCTGACCTTACCCGAGATGAAGCTATTCATGGTATTTATTCCACTTAGTGTAAATGTTTATTTGTTTTGCTGCAAAAATAATATGTTTGATTATTTAGTCAGACTGCCTCAGACTTCACTGGGAGTGTTCTGTAGTATATGGTAAAGGCATTGTATTTCCTTCCTAAAATCCAAATGAGAGATTTCCGATAGGAGATTAAGTACTTTTGATAGTTGTCTGCATTGGATTTGTAGGGTGTTTCAGGTGGCTGGAGCAGCTTGAGGAGAGGTCTGGAGGCAAGAGAGGCTTCTTTGTGGAACAGCATGTCATTCACTAGATTACTTTCTTTTATATTTCACTTTTTTTTTTTTTTTTTGAGACGGAGTCTGGCTCTGTCGCCCAGGCTGGAGTGCAGTGGCACCATCTCAGCTCACTGCGAGCTCTGCCTCCCAAGTTCATGCCATTCTCCTGCCTTAGCTTCCTGGGTAGCTGGGACTACAGGTGCCCGCCACCATGCCTGGCTAATTTTTGTATTTTTTTTTAGTAGAGATGGGGTTTCACCGTGTTAACCAGGATGGTGTCGATCTCCTGACCTCGTGATCTGCCCGCCTCAGCCTCCCAAAGTGCTAGGATTACAGGTGCGAGCCACTGTGCCCAGCCTGTATTTCACTTTTTAAAAAGTGGTTGATTTTTCTAGGGTTGTAATAACTTAACCATGTGTTCAGTTACTTTTCTTTCTAAAATTACTTAGGCCAGTGTGATGTTAACTTTAAGATCTGGCTTCACCTGCCTCTTAAAGTTAAACTATATCAAGTGATTAATAACTTCATAAATCATAAATGATACTTGATATGTTTTGTTAAAGAATACAAACCTTTTTCAAATAAAATGGGACATTTCATCTTTATGAAACATTTCTAAAGTGTACGTTATTATAATTTCTTTGACTCAGCGAGATTAAGTAACTTGCCCAAGAACACACAGAAAGCAGCTTAACCTGGCCTCAAACCCATGTCTTCAAACTCTGAAACTCATGCATTTTACCATTTATTTACTCACTCAATCATCAAACATTTATTGTCCTAAGCACTAGATTTAGAGCCTAGTACTGTATTAACTACTTTGGGGGTTATATATAAGAGAACATTTCCACTCAGATACTAATTTTGGTTTGAGGGATACACATGTAAGACAAGAGTAAGGTGATATGTACTATGGTAAATGTATAATGATAGCTGAAAAGTACAATAGAAATTAGCAGTTAATATGTACTGAAATTATCAACAATGTTTTAAGTGTAGCTTTTCACACATGGCTATGTGTATTCCTAGAGATATCTGGCAGTTTCTATCTTTCTGTATTGTAAGATTTTTTCTCTGATATGTGGTTGTATTGGTTTGTTCTCACACTGCTAATAAAGACATACCGGTGACTGGGTAATTTGTAATATAAAGAAAAGAGGTTTAATTGACTCACAATTCCACATGACTGGGGAGGCCTCAGTAAACTTACAGTCATGGTGGAAGGCACCTCTTTACAGGGTGGCAGGAGACAGAATGAGTGCCAAGCAAAGGGGATAAGCCCCTTATAAAGCCATCAGATCTCCTGAGAACTCTTAAGAACAGTATGGGGGAAACTGCCACCATAATTCAGTTATCTCCACCTGGTCCTACCCTTGACATGTGGAGATTATTACAACTCAAGATAAGATTTGGGTGAGGACACAGCCAAACCATATCATTCAGTCCCTGGCCCCTCCCATATCTCATGTCTTCATGTTTCAAAACACAATCATGCCTTCCCAACAGTCCCCCAAAGTCTTAACTCATTCCAACATTAACGGAAAGTCTAAGTCCAAAGTTTTATCTGAGACAAGGCAAGTCCCTTCCACCTATGAGCCTGTAAAATCAAAAGCAAGTTAGTTACTTCTTAGATACAGTGGGGTATGGACATTGGGTAAATACAGCCATTGCTAATTGACCAAAACAAAGGGGATACAGGCCCTGTGCAAGTCCAGAATCCAATAGGGCAGTCATTAAACCTTAAAGTTCCAAAATGATCTCCTTTGATGCCATATCTCACAATTAGGTCACGCTGACGCAAGAGGTGGCACTCACGGCCTTGGGCAATGCCATCCATGTGGCTTTGCAGGGTACAGACCCCCTCCTGGCTGCTTTCACGGGCTGTCGTTTATTTTCTGTGACTTTTCCAGGTGCACAGTGCAAGTTCTCAGTGGATCTACCATTCTGGAGTCTGGAAGATGGTGGACTTCTTCTCACAGCTCCACTAGGCAGTGCCCCAGTGGGGACTCTGTGTAGGGGCTCCGACCTGACATTTCCCTTCCACACAACCCTAGCAGAGTTTCCCCATGAGGGCTCTGCCCCTGCAGCAAACTTCTGCCTGGACATCCAGGCCTTTGTATATGTCCTCTGAAATCTAGGTGGAGGTTTCTAATCCTGAATTCTTGACTTCTGTGCACTCACAGGCCCAACGCCACATAGAAGTTGCCAAGGCTTGGGGCTTGTACCCTCTGAAGCCATGGCCTAAGCTGTATGTTGGCCCCTTTTAGCCCTTGCTGAAGTGGCTGGGACACAGGGCATCAAGTCCCGAGGCTGCACACAGCAGGGGAACCCTGGACCTGGCCCAGGAAACCATTTTTCCCTTCCAGGCCTCCTGGCCTGTGAGGGGAGGGGCTGCTGTGCAGGTGTCTGACATGACCTGAAGACATTTTCTCCATTGTCTTGGTGACTAACATTAGTCTCCTTGTTACTTATGCAAATTTCTGCAGTTGGCTTGAATTTCTCCACAGAAAATGGGGTTTTCTTTTATATTGCATTGTCAGGCTGTAAATTTTCCAAATTTTTTGCTCTGCTTCCTCTTGAATTCTTCGCCGCTTAGAAATTTCTTCTGCCAGATACCCTAAATCATCTCTTTCAAGTTAAAAGTTCCACAGATCTCTGGGGCAGGATGAATTTGGAAATAAATCAGTCTCGATAATTTTGAAGAATTTCCCCTTTATCCTTAAAATTAGGAAAAATTTAGAAAAATGGTCAATTGACATGAAATAGATGTAAAACTCCTAATTAAATCACTAAAAATCATGATGTATTTACTTTATATTAAATCTCTTCAGCCAAAGCAATCAACAGTATATGCCTTCCTACCTCTTTTAATATTTTCCAAAATTACACTTTTTTCTTTTCAAACTGAAGAAGAGAAAGATTGAAGTTTTTATAAAGGAGACCATTGTTCTACTTAATTTGGGTCACACAGAAGGATTGTTTTTTGGATTTCATTATCCTGGTTACTGTGATATTGGCTATACATTTACTTCCTAACATTGGGGATATGAGTAAGACAAAGTTTTCATCTGCACGTAGTTCTTGATCTAGTCAGGGAGGCAGATCTGTAAGCAAATGATCAAAATACAGTGAGGATACTAAAGAGGCAGGTGGCAGGCCTCTTGAAGACGTCCAGGAGTGCTCATAACTATCAGGGGCATGGGAAAGGCTTTATAGGGGAGTTGCCACATGAACTTGAAAGACTTTTAAAAGTTCACTCACCGGATAATTGTATGAAGAGAATGGGGTCTGAGGTAAGGACAGAGGGAATAGCCTTGGTAAAGGCACAGAGATAAAACTGTTACAGCTTTATACCCAAAGTGAAGAGAGTACTAGGGGTTGAAGCTACCAAGATGAGCCCTTACTCATCTTCGATAAGACTATGGATGATCTTGTGTGCTACACCAAGGAATTTGAACTTTATCCTAGAAGCCTGTGGATCCCAAACTTGGCTGCCTATGAGAATCACTTCTGGACCTATTACAACATGTAGATTTGCTCACTGGACCCTCTGTGATTCTGATTCATGATTCCAGTAAGCTATCATGAGGCATGGAAAAGTTTTAAGCAGAGTGATAATATGATCAGATGTATATTTTTAAATAATCAGTTTTTATCTTTCAAACTTTTTTTTACTGTAGTTGTAAGAAATGCATTTTGCATTATGATCTAGTACACACATATGTACCTGTGTACAACTGAAACAAGTCTTACTCTTACAAGTATTGTGGGATGTACTGTGGTATTTTCTGTTCTATCCTGATGTTTTAGAATGCTGGTTGCAAACCACTAAATTGACTTTGCAACCCATTAAATTGAATTCTTCATCCACTAATGGATCATAACCCACAGTTTAAAAAGATATTTCTATAGAGAATGAATTGAAATGTGCAAAACTGAAGGGCTTGAGATCAGATAGGCAGTTGATTCAGTTATCCAAGTAACAGATGTCATGGGCCTGAACTAGGACAGTGGCCTTAGCAGGTGCAGACAGAGAAAAGGGGAAAAAGATTAAAAAGTGTGTAGAAGGTAGTGGAATCACTTCTTAGTGACTCATTTCAAGGGAGGTCAGAGACTGTAGGATGACTTCCAGATTTCTAGTTTGAATGTTTAGATAATTTGTTCTTAAGCAATACAGAGAACACAAAGGAGGAATTGATAGGAGTGGGTTGTTGGGGGAAAAAGAGATCCAGGAGGCAGTTGGATATATCAATTATTTTTTTCCAAGTCAGATTCCTTTAAATTTTATTTTCTTTTTTTATTAAAATATATATTTTAAGATTCTGTCTTCTCCTTCACCTTTCTTGTATAACCTACTTTTTCTTACATTGGGTTCTAGTATATGTGGATTGACCTCAAATATTTTTAAACTTTCTGCTTATGCTATAAACTACTGTAATACCATTCCAGTCTTTTCCAGGACATATAACTCCTTGCCCAAAATGAAACTTAAGAAACTTATTTTTTTCTCTCTAAACCACATCATCCTTTCCTCATCCATCAGAGGTAGTGATCTCATTTTTCTGACCTTTCTGCTGCTTGTTCCATTTTGTATTTCCAGCTTTGTAGGCATTAGTTGTCTATTGCATTCCCATATGTAACCAACTAAATATTGTTATAAGCAGTGCAGCAGTGCAGATTGAAGTCTGCTGACTATCCTCTGGAACTTGATAATTTTCTGCCACTTGTGATTCAGTTAAATAGATCAGATTATAGTCATATTAGGGCTTGGCTGGGCAGTTCTGGCTTTGAAGTATCTTATGCAGTGGTAGTCTGAGGTGGTTGGGGTAGAACATGAGGGGAGGAAGGACTGGAGCCCATGAGATGGACTCTGTCATTTCATGTGGTATCAGGGCCTCTCCATTTCATCTCTTTGAGTGGGTTAGTGTGAATTTTTTTCAAGGCAGTTGGACTACTTTCAGGGCAGCTAAAGACTTCCAGCGTGACGATTCTAGCTCTTCCAGTGTAAGTTGCATCACCTTTTTGACCTAGCCTTGCCACATAGTGTTACTTCTTCATTTTGTGTTACCTATAAGCCAATCACAAACCTGCCCAGGTTCAAGGGGAAGAGGAATTAGACTCTACCTCTTGATGGGGAAGTGGTAAGTCTCTAGAAGACAATGTGGGATGAGAAATGTTTTTGTAGGCCATCTGCAATAGCTATGTAGAAAATATATCAGTGTCATCATATAGATATTTTAGTTTTGCCTGGAGTTTGCTATTATGTTGGTACTGCACCTTAAATCTTCTAGAGATTAAGTTAGCTTTTATGATTCAATTTTTCACATCTTGTTTAATTTCTAAACTTGGATAATATGCCTTCTCTGCAGCAGAATTAAGTATATAGTTATGAGGATGCTTTAAGCCTATATGTTAGGTTTCCCTGGTACAGGATAGTTGCAGGCAGCAGCAGTTTGGCCAGCTCTGCAGAGTGAGCAATTTTGAATTTCATGTTATCTTGTGTGTTTTCTAAGAGCAGTTCTTGATTCCTGTCTTCAAAACTCTAAATGACCCCTGTAGCCTGTTGAGTAGACTGTTGAAAGTTTTAAATAACTGAAAATGTGTTCTCACTTTAACTGCTATGTTCCTTGTTAGACCTTAGGCATGGCTGTATGAAATAAAACAAATATTACTGGCTGTATTTCATAGCCTTGCAAGTTTTCATTAGCAATAGGAAATGAATCTGACAAGACATTGTCTTTCTTTAAGTATGTGCACTATTATTGCTTATTTTCAGAAATAAGCTCCTATCAGTATAGTCATGATTTTTGACTGATAAATTTTACTTCCCAGTTCTGCTGCCATGCTTGAATTATACCTGATAAATATCATTTGATAATCTGTTGACATAATTAATTTTAACAATGGTTCTAAAGTTATATTTTATAAATATAATATGCAGAAAAAGAAATCCCTGAGGATAGAAAATACAAAACAACAATTAGTATTGATACTCCTGTTGTCCCTCCTGCACCACCCCACACTGCACTGCTGCCCCCCCAACCCTCTCGCTCCATTAATGTATTCTTTCATAGAGGCGTGGCAAGTTTGTCTATATTGAAGAAAGCCTATCTGCAATAGTCGTTTAGTGTAATGCTGTTTAGAGTATTATAACCACTTGATGGCACCCTTTGATTTGGTACAAACCTCATTAACCATAGCACAGTGCAGCATAGTAGTTGTAATGGAATAACACATAAGAACTAAAGACTGCAAGGTATCTGGTTAATGTAGAGATGAAATGAATGCAACAGCAAGGCTAAGCTTTCCTGACCCTTCATGAGAGAATAGATGAAAAAAGGAAGAATAAGCTATTGTGCCAAAGGGAGATGATGAAATTCAAGATCCACACACATAATCTCTGGCTCAGCCTCTGAAATGTTAATCCCTGGGTAGAATTATTTGAGCTATAGATTGCAATTTATCATCAAAATGGCACTGTGTCAAACAATACTTTTTATATTTGTGATGTTTAGAACTATCCAATTTTAATATAAAATGGTTCACAGAGCACTGGCTAATATTTAAGTAGCAACTCTTTAAGGTTGTGATTTGGGGGAATGAAGTAGGATGGTTTCTTTACATCAAAATATGAATTGTGGTTTAGATAGAAGGCTTTGGGAGAATTTTTTTCTGCTTTTTAGTGACAGTTTATTTTTAATGCCAGGAAAGGGATTTTTAAAGAATGCCTCTTTTTAAATTAAGTGGTTTAGAATTGTTTTCTTTCATAGGCAAATGATATTTCTATAATTATAGAATAATTCTGTAATATTTTTCTAACACTGCTTAAAAATATGCTAGCCGATGAAATAGTGTATATTTAAAAGTTTATATGGCCTTTCCTATTCCAATATAAAATATTACTATGTTTTCTCTTATTTAAATGACCCAACTTCTGTCCATTAGGGGGTGCAGTCATAATTAGTATGTGTTGTGATGTTTTCTCCCTTAAAACTAGATTCTTCCAATTAAAAGAACTAAACTTTGATAGTATAGGTGGAGGGGTGGGTATTGCATATGTCTATTAATCTGTCACCCAGAGTAATAATCATGTTATGGACTTTTCCTATGTACAAAAAAACCCTGTTGTTATTTTCTAGAAAATTAGGACACTTAAAATAACCCTGTTTCTGGAATCTAGAAGCTTGAAATTCCAGTTTAACTGTATATTTTTCCTTTGAACTTTATCATGCTAATTTATAAGAGGCTTTTTTGCCTCCTTTCACTTAAGAAAAGCAATTGTTTTGTTATTACTAAGAAATTATTTTACTTAATTTTGTTTTTATATTCTTCATACCTGTTTCTGAGGCTTTACCAAAAGGCTTGATCTTTAACAGAAACCTATATTTAATTTACACCTAATAGATCATACCGTTTCAGTACCTTCATTACTAATTGCAGATGTTGAAGGCACGCTGTGACCCTATTAGATGTATTAGATGCTGTAGCACAGATCTGTGAAACATCTGTGCATGAATTTCTGTGTTACCATATTTTAGCTCTGGTGGGAAAAATATTTGATTTACTGGTGGTCGGGAACGTGAGAGGAATCACTGTGAAAAGCATATGTCCTGTGAAAATGTCTTGTCTTTGGCAGCTCTCTTCTTTCAGTGATCATGAAGAGTTAAACCTTAGATCCAGAGTCACACCTATGGACACTAGAAGTTGTGCATGTTTGAGATATTGCTGGCTCTTTATAATATCCAGCCATCAAGAATAGATAGAATGGAGTAGTCTTTTGGCTGTTGCCATTAAGAAGAGTGCTCTATGAGACTGCATAGCCATTTCAAATTGCTTTTGGAGGCAAAGAGTTCAGAATGTACATTGGAAAGACAAAAACATATATATATGTAGTAGAAAAAGACCTTGGAGTTCCTAACTTGGTAAAGTATTACAAAGTTCTTTCATCTATTTACGTAATTACATCTGCTGACGTTTTAATTTAAATGCCACCTTGAAAGTTGACAGAGTTAAGTTTAGCTGAGTGTTTTAAAAATATGACTTTCTCAACTATGTAACACCTCTCCCACCCACCCACCCACCAAAAGGCCTACTCCCTGCTTTCTGTTTCTGAGGACACAGTGTTATAAAGGACGGTTAGTGCCTCAAACATGCACAACTTCTGATCTTCAGAGATCTGACTCTGGATTTCACTCTTAACTCTTCATGATCACTTAAAGACGACAGCTGCCAAAGTCAAGATTGCAGTAACCTTTTAAGTAAGCCTCCTGGTTCCACACTGAGTGCCAATGCATACATCTTCCAACCCACTGCACTGGCAGTCTCATACCCAGTGCTGAATACAGTGTTCCAGCCTGGTGCCTTTCAGCACACACAAAACTGGTCAATGTCCAATTTTATCCAACCACCCACACTAAATATGAAACCTCGTGATGCTGTCACAGATGCCTGCAGGGTAGCACTCCTGCAAATTTTAAAAAACATGAGATTGTTAAAAGAACTAGGAAAAACCCCTTTCTGATACCAATTACCTAAAACTTACTTGTTTTCAAAGTACCACCTTTAGTTTGCTATATGATGTCAGTGGATATAATTTGGTGAGAAAAATGTTTCTTACACATTGTTTTCCCACATCCTCCTAGTTTTATAGGTCTTATTAGTTTCAGTGAGCCAGTCTTTGAAATAAGGCCCAGGTGAATATTTATATTTCCACTGTAGCAGCAGCATGCCTTCTTGATGATTGACCTTTACCCTGACATAATGTAGTCTTGTGACATTGAATGAAATAAATGAAGAAACTACTCCTTGGCTTGATTTGTATTGGCGGAAGAAAGCAAACAGAGTGGTTTGTCAGGTTGCTAAAAATGTCAAAATACAGTTCTGGGACAATTTCTAACACAAAGGTTTTTTGTTGTTTGTTTTGTTTTGTTTTTTAAATAATGTGTGGGTGGTTGGATGTTCTTTGAGAAAAGCACACCTTTGAAAGGAAATTGAATTCCAGCAGTACCTGTATCAGATGACAATAGGAAGTAAATTGTTTCCCTTTATTTGAAGTTGCATCTTATTAGTCAGATGCTTGTTGGTGGCATGTTTAAACATTAAACATTTAGAGATCTGCACAGCTTTACAGAAAATAGTGTTAATTTATAAAAGGATTATGTGTTATTAAAAGAAATAAGCTCTATTCCTATACACACTTGTTATGTTGTAACTTTGGTAATCATTAATTCTAAATAATTTTAGTTTCTACATGTAAGTTATACAGGGTGCAACAGAACTCCATTTGAAAAGTAAGGTCTAAAATATTATAGTATAATTCTCTTGTTACTTTATAGATTTTGACTTTGCGACAAGTTGACTGTTTCTACAAGAGGTACCCATCAGTGAAATATCCTGTTTTGTTGATATTAGTTTTTATACCATTATTAAATGAATACAACCCTGTTCAATTATTGTCTCCTGTGTTTTATCTTGAAAGCATTGCTTTCAGGCAGTTAATCTATTTCAAATTAGTGTTGAAATATTTTTGTTGTTTTAAGTTTTAACTCACTATTATGTTACTTTATAACATTAAAATCTAGTTTCTTAATGTAGATGTGGGTTTCTGAATTAGAATAATTAAATCACAGAAATTTAGAGCTAGAAGGAAACTTAGAAATCATAAAATTCTCCTTGCTCATTTTCAGATAAGGAAACTACAATATCATCTGGTAACTAGCCCAAAGTCATATTGCTAATGAGTGGTAAACTATTCATTTTCATTCATTTTCTTCACTCCCAGACTGAGGCTCTATATACCAACTTTAAGTAGCACATGCATGTGATAACATGCTTTTAAATGTTTGCTTTTTATATCTCTTCAAATAGTTTTAGAAATATTGAATTTTTTTAAAGAAAAAAACATTTGTAATGAAAGGTTTTTAAGATAAACATCAGTTTTACTGAGGTAGATAATTTGATAGTATTTAAAGAAAATAAGACCAAAATAGCCAGCAGCCATATCTGGATTATTCATTTAAGTTCAATGCATGTGATTCCCTGCTTCAGATCATGTGCTGCATATACTAGCTACATTTTAAAATCTAAAATCCCACTTAATCATAGACTTTGCTAATATTTTTGGAAAATACATTTTTGAATAATATATGAATATTTTAGTTTCATTTTAAAAGATGGTTATTATAAAGTTTTAAATTCTGTAATCGAGTGAAAAATATCTGAGGTTAAAAGTTTCAAAAATAAAAAATAGATTATGATGTCAAGTTTGTTAGGGAACAAAGTTTGATTAAACTTTCTAAGACCAAAATTTTAATGACGTTTTAAATATCTGTAAGTGGCCACTTGAAGTTTTCTTTATAGAATGATTACAATATGTAGTTTTATATTTATAAATTATTAAAACAAGGAAGTGTAGAAATATGATTTGTTCAAGAATACTGCCCAAATGTTATTTAGTAATATTTATGATGGTAGTTTAGATATCTAGAGATTGCTTTAAAACAGGGTTATTTTTAATGTTAATGTATAAATTTCTGTCCTGGCCAAAAAATAATACTCAGCAGCAATACTTATTCTCTTCATATTGCTAATTAATTAGAAGTTTACTCATAAAGTGTTTCAGAATTTCTGAATACAGTTGTGTTATACTCAGCCTTCTTGCCATCTAGATACAACATTAGACACTTTGTTATATATAGGTTAAACTTGGATTAATATTGGTTCACAAGTACTACTTACAGTTCATTATTTCAGATCTCTGCATCTACTTTTAAGGTATGTCAGTTGCTGCAGTTAATTAAAGTAGTACATATGCTGCTGTCTAAGCCAATTTAAAGAATAGGGCATGTATTTCCAGTTATGTGAGCTACAGAATGATTGTACCATAACATGAGATCTGCCCCTCTAAGCCAGTAATGTTCTACAGTCCAGATATATTAGTGCCTTTCTTTCTCTTCTTTTTAAATAGCTGCTCCTTGAGGAGCAGGGCTAACTCCTAGGCAGTGAGTCCATAGTCAGATATATTAGTGGTTCATATTCTCCTCTTCAAAACATCTTGTCTTTTTGTTTAGTTTTGGAATGGCAGAAATCTAACTATATAATTGATTTCTGCACTTAGAAGAATTCTTTGCAAATAGTAGACCCTCAATGAGCGTTTGATAAATGAACTCATCACTTATTTATATACTATATTTATGGATTTTAAAAAAATTTGACCTTACTCAGTTATTTAATTTTTCATGTGATAGTCTTGTATCTCTCTGCTAATTTTACACTGCTACTTAAGGTTTGAAAGGGTGTGTCTTTTTATACACTCAAACGATACCCAGCAAGATGCTATGTGTTTATAAATACCCCAATAAATGGGTGTGTGTCCAATTGATTTCACTCTCAGTATACTTAGAGTGAGACATTTAAATAAGCCCTGCTTACCTACAGTATTCTTAGTTTTATGACTGAAGAAGACATCTATTGTAACAGATTCTGTGAATTAGATGTGTCAGGAATAGTATGCAAATAAAATTGATGGCTTTTTGTTCTTTAGACTTACTTTTTATTAGCACTTAGTATATCTTTAAAAATTGTAATATTTATTACACAGCCAACATAATGACATTGGTGGGATATTAAAAAGGAAAATTATAATTCCATCATATCAATAAATTGATTTTAATTTAGCATTTTTCTTTTGAACATATGCATGTTGTATAATTTTTTTAGGTTGCTATTTGTTTGCATTTAGGGTAGACTAAGTTTATAAGTTCATTATATTATTACATTTCTTATTTTAAATGATGCCTTATGCCTAGGTCATATGAGTGTTTTTAGAACTGATAGTTTTGGATAAGTATAAAAGATTAGTGTGTTTATTAACTAAACATTTCCACAATGATTGACTTTTTTTCAACCATTCACAAAACTGCTTTGCAGGTGTGAGCTATGAGGAGACCTCCATTTCCGCTGCAGTGACTCTCACTTTGGAATTTACTCCAGCGACAGCTTGAACTAGTGAAAATCTATAGGGCTTTGGATTATTATACAAAAGCCATCATTCACCCAGTCTTTTGCAATGGTCATGTTGATTTAAGGACAGTTTTTGTGACTAGGTTCAGAGTTGAGTTTGGAAGTAGACTTCAATGCATATATGTCAACAAGTAGATCATGTAAAATGAAAGTGATGACTAGGGGTGTGTGTGGTAAAGATGAAATAAAATTAAAGGGAACCACCTGAGATTGCTTAATTTAATTTGGTGGAATGGTCTTACTACCTTTCAGGATATTGAAAAGAATAAGTCTAAATTGGCAGTGATTCTTACTTTGTAAATAATGGCTCTATGCTGCATATCTACGAAATAAAGAAAAGAGAAATAGAAAACACTAAGTGTCTTTATTCTCCAATGGGGGAAAATGCAAGAGGGGTATAATTTAGCTCCAACTGAAATAAACAATGGTTGCCAAACATGTGTTAAGAAGGAGGAAAAAGAAGAGGAAAAGGAATACGTTTTTATGTCAGAGGAACTATCTGTGCAGTTAAGGCCTGGATTTGAAGTCTTGTTTGCTATAAGTTTGTACACAAGTCCTAGAATGTCCAGATCATATGTGGCCAGTATTTCTTATCTTTGCTCTCCTAATTTCCATCTCTTTCTTTGTAAGTTGTTGTCTTAGCAATTTAGGAATAAAACAGAGAGCTAAGAACTGACTTAAAATCCAGCCTTTTCTTCTCTTTTCTTTAGTGGCTGGTTTCTAAATAATCCACATCATTTTCCCCTATAAATCTTTGTTTTTCTTCACTCCATCCTGTGTTGGTGGACATGATTAGCGAAAATCTACTCAAAAATCAGTCACAATATGGTTAAATTATGTTACTGGTTTTGACTTCCTGCATTCTTAAATCTAATAGGTGTTGTGAGAAACAAAATTACTACAACTAGTATTTCTTGGTAGCTTGATAAATAGTTTTATTTAGAAAAGTGATTTTTATAACAATTATGAAAAGACAGGATAGACAACTGTTTACATTTATCACTAACTCTTCCTATGTGTTTATATATTAAGTAAACCTTTCTTCAAACTGATTATTGTTTTTAATCATTGTATGTGTGAAAGTAAAACCACTTTAAGTGACTATGTGTCAAGTTAAGTTTGGGTACTTAGTTTCACATACCCTAAATTTGAGGAACTCCTTTTGCAATATAACTTTTTATTCTGATTGCTCAAAATTTATGTTTTTTAAAAAAAGTCTCTACATTTAAAAATTAGATAAAATAACCATGTTTACTTATGCCATATGTAGTATTGAATCTTCTTTAAATAAACTTTTTATCATCTTATTGAAATTAAAATACTAAACAGATAAGTCACAAAGCCTATTTTTGGAAAAAGAAAGAAAAGTTATACAGCATTTTTCTAGATTCTAAAAAGGTGGAAAAACTCTACAGTTCAAACTACTTAAATGTTTTTATTGTTTGTGAGCCTAAAACATGTATAAACCCTTTCTTTTACCACATGTGTATTTAAATAAGCAACACTTCATATCTTCTCCATATAAAGTGAAATATTTCCTTAACACTAACACAAGTCGGTTTTCAGCCAAACCAAATAGAAGAATGAATGCTTTGTTAATCATTCGTAACTAATGTGTGTATACACAGAAAAAAAAAAGTCAAATCTGGTTTTGACATGAACCTTTTGATGGAATTAGCAAAAAAAAAAAAGGGGGGAACTTTTAGCACAGGTCAAGCCTGTTTTAATTTATGAGCATAAAAGTTATTTTAAAAAAAATCGATACAGGCACATGGTAACAAATCCAACAGTATGGAAGAACTCGTAAGGAAAATTAACATTCTCCTGCCTCTTCCTTCCTCCCTCCATCCTACTCAATTGTCGTAGTCTCTTAATTACTTCAGATTCTAGTTCTTCGGTGGTTTCATCCATGGTTCTAGTTTTATATATATCAATAATATGATTGTACCATATTTCATAATTATTTCGTGATTTATCAACTTTAGGCAACATTTATTGAATCTCCTATTCAAATTGTACATGGGTGGCTGGGAGCATTTCAGACATTTAAATAGGTATTCTCTGCTGATTCCCTCAGTCCAACTCCTTTCTCCATAAGGTTCTCAAGGCATCAGTACAGTATAGTTCCACTGTGCCCACCACTGTTCCCACTACCTCTAAAACTGGCTTTACTCCCACTCTCTTCACTGTCTATGCTTGCTCTCTGATTCCTTTCCATTTTTTCCCTTGCTAATAATATTTGCCTCTTTTTGTATTAAATTTAAATAAATCATAGATTAAGGTTAGGGAATTTGTATATTTTTCCTTTTAAAAATATACAAAATGCATTTTAAAAAACATGTATAGCCCAAAGGAATTGTATTTTGTTTTGTTTTAATTTTCCCCCTGTGGATCAGTGTTCCTGGATTTCCTGCCCTTCCTTAATAGATAAGCCTGAAGAAAAAAATTTTGACTTTAAAAAACTGAAAAGGCAATCATGGTATAAATTGGACTTGATTTTATACACTAAGATTGTAACACTGTTCTCAAAGAACTCTTTAATATGAAGACAAATAATATATTTTGTAATGTCAGAGTTTTCTGCCCTTCTGCCCCCTCTGCTTGGTTCAGCTGGTCCTTTCTATTCTTTTCCCAATAAACCTCTTCAAAGTTGTCCTTACCCACCACCTTTTCCTAGGAGATAATTCCAATTTAAAATGGTAATCAGGATAAAAATGGAGCTTGGCATTTAATTTTAGGACTTTACTTTTACTAGAATACATCAGTTACTTCTAGAGATTCCTGTACTGACTTTAGTCCTTTTTAAATAGCTTGTTTGGGACTCTGCCTAGAAATATGCATAAAACTGTTTGACCTTGCCTAAATCTTCCTTCTCAGCATTTTATGAATTACCTTTGTTAATTTATGTTACTCACAAAATTGATTGCACCTCTATAGTTAAGTCAGAATTTCTGCTTTCAAAATAGGGGCATTAGATTGTGGATCAAGATGACTAGGTTATCATCTAATCAGTCACCTTTTAATACACAAGAAGAGCTGACTAGTAATATTTTGTAGCTTGCTTTTTTCATTTAACCATATACATGGATACTTTTTAAGAATGCAAGAAATACACTGTAAAATTTTTACTGTGTCTTAATTCTTTCCCCACATAAAACATAATTTTTATTGTTAGGATTTTTAAATGTAAAATTTTAATCATGAATGCATCCTGGTTTATTCAAAGTTCCAATGCAGCTTAATACTTTGACTTCTATAGCATATACCATTTACAAAACACTACCGTGTATTTAATGGTACTGGATCCTCTCAAAAACCCTATGAGTAAAGCCTGTGGATTGTGTGTTGTTCGTTAATGGTTTAATGAAGTTTAAATTTTATCTTAAACACCTCTTTCCATGACTTCTTTTTTTTTTTTTTTTTTAATTTCTAAGACCAAACAGAGGCAGATCTTTTTCTTTGTCTCCCAAGTTCTTTCTCCTCCATAGGCCCCCTCTCTGGAAACACATACACATATACACTGTTTAAAAGCCTAATGAATAAAAACACAGTGGTTTTATCTTCCCTAGCTCCCGTGAAACTTTGGAGCCCTATGAAAGGATCCTATTCTATTGTTAAAAAGAGACAAGCATTTGGGATAACCTTACTAAATTATTTCTTTTTTGTCCTATCCTATGAACATATCCTGACTGGTAAAATATGAACATGTAGACATCAAATACAAATTTCTGTTTGTTTTTTAAAAAAGTGTTCAAATAATGCTTACAGTTCTGACTCTTAGCTATGCATGGCTTTTGTGTCAGATTACTTTGCGTGCAGCAACCTGGTGGTAGTTGTTGTTGCTTGTATTATAATTTGAGCACCAACAGCGTACTGGACGCCACACTAGACACATCCCAGCCCCACGGGCACCAGTTATTTGGCAGAAAGCTACTCCCATAGAGTAGTAATAATTGTAGAAAAGCAAAAGGAACTGAATTGAAATTTTTATCAATAGTTAACCTGAAATAACCCTTGCTAGATAATGTTCTCCAAGTAAAAGTCTATTTAAGGCTTTAGTTCTCAAAGATACTACCTGTTAGTGTACTTCTCTTTGCTACTGTGTTAATGAATAAATAAAAATTCACCGGTCAAGTGCACTGCTACAGTATGTGAAGAACCAAGTTCATTGTACACTTCAACACAACCTTTTTTACTTAACAGGCAAACCTCTTTTGCCTGTTAATTGTGGATGAAGGATACCCAGGCATGAGCTCTTTTGGGCCTACAAAAACAAAACAAACAAAGCAAAAAACAAAAACAAAAACACAAAACTGTACGTGAAAACAGTAGTGGAACTGTTGATAGGATTTGAATTCCTATAGCTATCTGTGCCTTGATAAACTTACAGCATGTTTAAACTTTTTGGGTCTAAGTTTCCTTCTTCATCTGTAAACAGGGGTAATAGTGCCAGCCTTAACTATTTAACAAGGTATCAGTGCAGATCAAATAAACAAGAGTCTCAAACTAGGTAACTAAACAAATGATAAAAAATGGCCATTAACTTTCTAAGTGCTGTAAGATCAAATGGTGTGAAAATAGATCATTTTTTAAATTAAGGCATATCTGGAATATATGGAAATAGAGAAGGAGATATAAGTAGAATTGAAAGATAATTTTTATTTCACAGAAAAATAAAGGCTGGGTATGCTGGCTCACACCTGTAATCCCAGCACTTTGGGAGGCCGAGGCAGGCGGATCACTTTTACAGTCAGGAGTTCGAGACTAACCTGGCAATTGTGCTGAAACCCGTCTCTACTAAAAATACAAACATTAACTGAGAGTGGTGGCACATGCCTTAAATTGCAGCTACTTGGGAGGCTGAAGCACGAGAATTGCTTGAACCCAGGGGGCAGAGGTTGCAGTGAGCCGGTGTTACGCCACAGCACTCCAACCTGGGTGACAGAGTGAGACTCCGTCACAAAAAATAAAAAATAAAAAAAAAAAGGGAGGAAGAAGTATCTGTAAAAATCTCAATTCTCTTTCTCTGTAGACTGTTAGATGCAGTCGGTTGTCTGCCTCTTTAGAGATTAGTATACTAGTTGTGGTGGCTTAAGAGTGTAGGCTCTGGACATTTCCTACCTGTGTGATTCTGAGAAAGGCGATCAACTTGGCTTTTACCTCAATTTACGTATCAATAAAATGAAGATAATAATACACCTATTTCATAGAACTGTTGTGGATTAACATGTGCTTAGAACAGCGCCAGACACATGGTAAATTGTCTTTGTAGTTAGTTATATATTTTTTTTATCTGACTTAAGCAGTAGCTAGAGTTACAGAAATTCATGCTGTAGGAAGGCTGGGCACGGTGGATCACAAGGTCCGGAGATCAAGACTGTCCTGGCTAACACAGTGAAACCCCATCTCTACTAAAAATACAAAAAATTAGCCAGGCGTGATGGCAGGCGCCTGTAGTCCCAGCTACTCGGGAGACTGAGGCAGCAGAATAGTGTGAACCGGGAGGTGGAGCTTGCAATGAGCCGAGATTGTGTCATTCTACTCCAGCCTGGGCAACAGAGCAAGACTCCGTCTCAAATAATAATAATAATAATAATAATAATAATAATAATAATAAAGAAATTCATGCCATAGGAAATGTCACATGGTGTCTATAGTGTTTTCTATATGTGAGACATAGTTTTCAAGCTTTCATATTAAATGCTCTAAAGGAAAGATGTATGATTAGAGTTGGTAGTTTATACAAGTTTTATAGGGAGCTGCGTAGTAGATGTTCCATACAAACCATGTTATTCATAATTACGTGTTGAAAGGTTCCCTGTAACCAGGTACATTACCTATATGAAATATTAGTAATTTGAAATGTTGAATCTTGCATTTTAACAGTATTTGCAGATTTTTATCTGAAAATATTAATTGGTCTTTATGTCACCTCTTTTTTGCACACTGTATTGTAGAGAATTATACTGTAACTATATATGACTGTTCAGTTTTAAATTTTAATAGTTAATTATGACTTTTAAACTTCAGAAAGTTTAAAATATTTTTATCACCCTGGAGCTGAAAAGTACTTTAAAAATCACCTGCCTACCTTCCTGCTCTTAGGCAATGCTGTGCCTAAGACATCACAGAAAGCTATGGTAATTATCTATATGATTTTTTTTAATCTAAAGAAAGAAGATCCTACAAATTGCCCTGAAGCAAGCTCAACACTACCCAGATATTTAAGTATATAATTATACTGGAAACTATGAAGTTGGGGCATTAGTATGAGGACCTGAATACCTTCTTACCCTCACCTTTGAATTACCTGTAGGGGAAAAACAACTGTTTAAAAAACAACCTAATCCACTTGGTTCAAAAGCAAGTAAATATCTGTGAAAACTGTTCTATGTCACTAGAATATGAAAGTTCAAGAAAAAAAGCATGTACTCTAACAATGGTGTTTTATCTATATTCTTCAGGTAGTTTTGGGGTTGGCCATATGAGCTGCTAGAATATCTACCTGGAGGAGGAGATGAAATGTTCCATGTGGCCACCATATCTCCTTTAGAGACTGTCACATTCAAATTCAAGCATTATATTGACCACATTAAAAGTACTCATGTGGTAGAAAGCAAAGGTACTGTTTCGTCACCTAAAGGTGAAAACGTGCTGTCTGGGACTTCGAAAAACTCAAGTATTCAACAGTTTTTATGCCAGTCATGCCCAGCCTATAATTGGGTCTTTCATCTCCACCTCTTTGCACAAACTGAATGTCCCTTGTCCTTTTTTGTAGTGATGGCAGTGATGATGCTTGAATTTTGAAGCCATAAATGTGATGTATTAACCCTAAATGGTCCTCATATATAGGGGTATCCTTGAAAAAAATCTCATCTACCTCATGGTTTAATATGAGATAGTGTCTCTGGCAGTAGATAACCCAGCTTTTCTTTCTTTCTTTAATGTTACTTGTAACAAAATTTTTAGTCACCAAATCTATAGTGACTCTTTAAAGAATGTTGATATCAGAAAGGTTTTTTTTTTTTTTTTTAGTGGTGAGAGGGCAGTGGTTTTTAGTTGCCTAGGATAAAAAATTCCAGGATCGTATCCTAAGAAATGCTGGTTAAATAATTATAAAGATCATTGGATTGTGTTTTATATTTGGCAATTGTCTGGAGACTATATAAACTGTATCACTGGGGAAAAAAATAATGGATGTAGTTGTTGTGTGAAGCAACCTAAAACAAGCTGGTCATTTACAGATCTTAGAGTTTTTGTTCTGTTTTGTTTTTGGCAAGAGTGGTGGTCAGTGAAGCATTTGAAGGTGTTTCTCCGCAACCTTACTAATAGATTGTAAAGAAATGACCATATCCTGCCACATACAGATGTTTTTCAAACAGATGTTAGTATGAAGACACAAAACAGTGTATTACAACCTGTTCTTTAATGTCTATGAAAGAAACTTTGAGCTCACTTTCATTTTAGGCATACCAACCATCACCCTTCATGAAAGGCTTAGTAGAACTAGATGAGATCCACAGCATTCACAAGGTCACTTTCAGTTATCCTTTTAGTCAACACTGGACAACAAGAAATGCTTCCAAACCAATGACTAGTTAGTTACAGGAGTGTTAAGGAATCAACACTGGACACCATCTCTAAGAGAAAACTTACAGACCTTGCTGGATTTTTATATCCTGTTTTTTCAAAGGTGGAAAATAGCTATAAAATATTTTATCTAATTCACAATTTTTTGATAATGTATTTTAATTTTACCAGTGAAAGCCCATTTCTAACATTCGTCTTGTTAACCACTAAGCTATTCATTTTACCAATAAACCTCACGTCTGGTATTCACTATGCAAATTACTGATGTCTCAAGTGTTGATCACGATATGGATAAAAGAAGTGCTTGTGGTCGTTGCTTCTGGAGTATAGCTGTCTGATACAGTGCTCCCTTAACATGGCTCCTCAATTAGGACAACTGACTGCCCCTGGAGTTTGAAGTTTAACTAACTGATACATTTATATCGATCACACCATCTATACTGAAGTGTTATAAGTATATTACAGCCATCATGACAGGACTGTTGCTAAACACTTGAAATGGTGGAAATAATGTAATACATACCTTCTTTCAGGTGGTTATGTGTTTAAATTTTTTTCAAAATGCTTTTGATCAACTCATTTAAAAATATGTGCGTTCAGTTCAATTATTTATTGATACTTTTCATGAGAGAATTCAAGAGCTAGATCTGGCTTTTAATTTTTTTAAACAACTCTTAGTAAATTTATTACAAATACTTAAAATCATGCTTACATGTCTGTAATTAAGTAGCATAATTAAACTAAATTTTGTTATTTATAGCCATTTCTGTTTCAAAGAGTTCGTATGTTTAAATTTCACAAGCAAATTGGTTAGTTGTATATTTCTTAACTAGAGACCAATTTCACTCATTATCTTTATAGAATAACATTTGTACATTCGTTCACCAATTTATTAAGCATCTGCCATGTGCTGAGAATTGTACTAAACTCAGATATAATTCCCAAACTTTAGTGTGCATTGAACTCATCTTGAGAATTTGTTAAATCGAAAGTGAAATGTAGAACTCTGCCTTTTAACAAATATCCCAGGTGCTGCTGATGCAGGTGGTCACAGGCTATACTCTGAGGAACACAGCCCAAGAGATAACTGTTTAACCACTCTGAACACCTTCCTAGAAAAGGCTAACAGCCTGAGGAGGCAAACAAGAAAACAGAACTAATAACTGATATCATACAGGATCAGGTGCAATGAATTCTAACTCTGGCTGAGGAACTTTTTAGAATATTTGATACCTTAACCCATGGTTCTCAGTGAATGTAGTGGTGGGTAGAGTGTGGAACATTTTTTTCCCCCAGGTAACATTTGCCAATGTCTGGAGATGTTTTTGAGAGTCATGTCTTGCTGGGGGAGGGGCAGGGTGTGCTACTGGCATCTAGTGGGTAGAGGCCAGAGATGCAGCTAAACACTCCGTAATGCATAGGAAAGCCTCTCACAACAAAGAAGAATTTAGTCCAAAATGCCAGTAGTGCTACTGTTGAGAAATCTTGTCTTAGCTTATTTTTCTCCCTCTCACCTTAATGTCTGTAGTTCCCCTTACCCATACACACATAGTATTGAGAAAAGTTACACAAGTTTTAAATAAGAATAAATGATGTTTAGTATGAATAGATGATTATTATAAAAGATATAAACAATAAAAAATGTTCTCCCTCACCCACACAGCCCTAGACATTTTAAACTCCCAGACCATAAGTAGAAAGCTGAAACTGGATCCTTTCCTTACCCCTTATACGAAAATTAATTCAAGATGGATTAGAGACTTAAATGTTAGACCTAATACCATAAAAACCCTAGAAGAAAATCTAGGTAGTACCATTCAGGACATAGGCATGGGCAAGGACTTCATGTCTAAAACACCAAAAGCAACGGCAGCAAAAGCAAAAATTGACACATGGGATCTAATTAAACTAAAGAGCTTTTGCACAGCCAAAGAAACTACCATCAGAGTGAACAGGCAACCTACAGAATGGGAGAAAATTTTTGCAACCTACTCATCTGACAAGGGCTAATATCCAGAATCTACCAAGAACTCAAACAAATATACAAGAAAAAAGCAACAACCCCATCAAAAAGTGGGGAAAGGATATGAACAGACATTTCTCAAAAGAAGACATCCATACAGCCAACAGACACATGAAAAAATGCTCATCATCACTGGCCATCAGAGAAATGCAAATCAAAACCACAATGAGATACCATCTCACACCAGTTAGAATGGCAATCAGTAAGAAGTCAGGAAACAACAGGTGTTGGAGAGGATGTGGAGAAATAGGAACACTTTTACACTGTTGGTGGGATTGTAAACTAGTTCAACCATTATGGAAAACAGTATGGCGATTCCTCAAGGATCTAGAACTAGATGTACCATATGACCCAGCCATCCCACTACTGGGTATATACCCAAAGGATTATAAATACTCTACTACAAAGACACATGCACACGTTTGTTTATTGCGGCACTATTCACAATAGCAAAGACTTGGAATCAACCCAAATGTCCATCTGTGACAGACTGGATTAAGAAAATGTGGCACATATACACCATGGAATACTATGCAGCCATCAAAAAGGATGAGTTTGCGTCCTTTGTAGGGACATGGATGCAGCTGGAAACCATCATTCTTAGCAAACTATCACAAGAAGAGAAAACCAAACACCGCATGTTCTCACTCACAGGTGGGAACTGAACAATGAGATCACTTGGACTCGGGAAGGGGAACATCACACACTGGGGCCTATCATGGGGAGGGGGGAGGAGGGAGGGATTGCATTGGGGAGTTATACATGATATAAACGTCATGCACATGTACCCTAGAACTTAAAGTATAATAAAAAAAAAAAAAAAACTCCCAGAATGAAAGTTCTCCCTCACCCACACAGTCCTAGGCATTTAAAAATGATATTACACATACATATATGTATTTAAAGGTTGTTAGGTTTCTGTTTTGTTCTTAAATGGGATCATACTTTATCCCTCCCTCCCTCCCTCCTTCCCTCCCTCCCTCCTTCCCTCCTTCCCTCCTTCCCTCCTTCCCTGCTTCCCTCCTTCCCTCCTTCCCTCCTTCCCTCCTTCCTTCCTTCCTTCCTTCCTTCCTTTCTTCCTTCCTTTTTTAGATAGGGTCTTCCTCTGTTGCCCAGGCTGGAGTGCAGTGGCTCAATCTCAGCTCACTGCAACCTTGGCCTCCCAGGTTCAAGAAATTGTCCTGCCTCAACCTCCCCAGTAGCTGGGATTACAGGTGTGTGCCACTGCTCCCAACTAATTTTTGTATTTTTAGTAGAGATAGGGTTTCGCCATGTTGGCCAGGCTAGTCTCGAACTCCTGACCTCAGGTGATCCACCTGTCTCGGCCTCCCAAAGTGCTGGACTTACAGGCGTGAGCCACTGCACCTGGCTATAGAGATCATACTTAACATGTTTTGTGACTTGCTTTTCTTCCTTCACAGTGTACAATTGCTGCACAGTAAGTACCACATTAGAATACAGATTTATGTACCATAATGATTTAACAATTCTTCTGCAGGTGGATGTTAAGATTGTTCCTAGTTTACTTGATAGTGTTATGAATCACACTGCACTGGGCACAGAGTGAGACCCTGTCTCAAAAAAAAAAAAAAAAATTATGCACATGTGCATGATAGATTCCCAGATACTGGGATAGATTCCCAGAATGGCACTGTTCAGTCAAAAGGGACAGTTATTTTATTTTGATAGTTTTATTGCTGAAAGAATATCCCCATAACAGGCTATAACTGTTTATATTCCCACCAACAGTGTTTGAAATGCCTGTTTTTCACACCCTCAGCGATGCTAGCTATTACCACATTTCTTAATTTTTGTCATTTTGATGGGTGAAAATGCTATCTAGTAATTATAATATCATTATATCTCATCATTATAATTTTATTTCCCTGTTAATTAGTGATGTTGAACATCTTGTTATATGTTTATTAGCCATGTATGTTTTTCTGTGAATTGTTCCTGCATAGCCATTGCCAACTTTCAATTGAAATAACTGCATTTTTTGTACTAATTTGTAGATCCTTATGTGTTCTATACGTTGCTTGTTATATATCTTGCAGATATTTTCACCCTGTCATTTTTTCAGCATTGCAAATAGTGCCTTTCATAACACAGCAAGCTTTTAGTATTTATACGTTCAAATTTGTGTCTTTTATGCGGTACAGTATAGTGGATAAATGTACAAGTTGTAGAGCCAGATTGCCTGTGTTAAGATTTCAGTTCCTCCGCTCAGTAGCAGTGTAACCTTAGGCAAGGTTTACAATAGTTTTGTGCCCAGTTTTCTATCTTTAAAATGGAAATAGTAATAGTATCTACTTCCTAGGATTATTTTGAGGAACAAATGAGATGCTACAGTAAAGCACTTAGACTACTGCCTGGCAACTAGTAAGTGCTCTATAAAAAGTAGCTTCTATTGTTATTTCTTCTGGTTTTGTGCCTTATTTAGGAAGGTCTTCTATGCCTCAAAAATGTAAAGATGTGTCACCACAGAAAAAATGGTTCGACACAATTTTATGAGAGCATGGGATGCATTTGGGGGAGGGATAGTTGATTTTCCTCATGTGGAATAATCAGAGGCAATACTGCAAAGAGCTCTGCTGTATTAAAGAGTTTGAGCTTGATTGTGGAAGCAGAGAAAAAAACCTTGACAAATTACAAGCTAGAAAGAGTTGTATAAAACATTCCTACACTTCTCAATTCATGATGGAAGGAGAAGATTGTTCAGTAAATGATACTGGGACTATTTGGGAAAAAATTAGCTCCTCACCTCACTACAAAAGGAATTATAAGTGGATGAGAAAGTTCATTGAAGAAAATCAAATAATCAAAACTAAAAGAGAATAGAAGTGAATATTTATTAAATCAGTGGGTAAAGAACAACAGGTCTGTGACCTGTTAAGAACCAGGCTGCACAGCAGGAGGTGAGTGGTGGGCAAGCAAGCTTTAACTCCTGAGCTCTGCCTCCTGTCAAATCAGTGGTGGCATTAGATTCTCATAGGAGTGTGAACCCTATGGTGAGCTGTGCATGCAAGGGATCTAGGTTGCACGCTCCTTATAAGAATCTAATGCCTGATGATCAGAGGTGGAACAGTTTCATACTGAAACCATCCCCTGCCCTCCACCCCAGCCCTGGTCCTGGAAAATTTGTCTCCTTGAAACTGGTCCCTGGTGTCAGAAAGATTGAGGACAGCTTTCCTAGAGGACAAATGGTAGTCATATAAAAAAGTTTTTAAAGTATACATGTTTTAGATCCATTTATTTGACCAAAAGAAATTTATGTTAATGAAGTAATTTAGGATCAATGTAAAGACTAAGAATTTTTCATCTAGTTGTCACTTACGAAAAATTGAAAACAACCCAAATGTCCAAAAATACGGGATTAGTTAAATTGTGTCCGTAAAATGGAATATTGCCATTCTAAATTTTATAATGGTATGGTATTTATTGATATAGAACTATATTAATTATATTTAAAAAGCAGTTTGCAAAAGAATGTATCCAGTATATGATCCAGTTTCTTAAAAATAAATACAAATAAAGTAGAAAAACAACAAAATGTAAAAATACATACATATCTTGGTGGACTTATGTGTAATCTTTTTTTTTTTTTTTGAGGCGGAGTCTCGCTCTGTCGCCCGGACTGGAGTGCAGTGGCCAGATCTCAGCTCACTGCAAGCTCCGCCTCCCGGGTTCACGCCATTCTCCTGCCTCAGCCTCCCGAGTAGCTGGGACTACAGGCGCCCGCCACTTTGCCCGGCTAGTTTTTGTATTTTTAGTAGAGATGGGGTTTCACCGTGTTAGCCAGGATGGTCTCGATCTCCTGACCTCGTGATCCGCCCGTCTCGGCCTCCCAAAGTGCTGGGATTACAGGCTTGAGCCACCGCGCCCGGCGACTTATGTGTAATCTTGTTCTTTGTTTATGTCTTTGTATTTTCTTTTTCTTTTACAATGAACCTGCATTACTTATGTCTGTATATTTATTTATTTGTTTTTTTGAAACAGAGTCTCACTCTGTCACCCAGGATGGAGGACAGTGGCACAGTCTTGGCTCACTGTAACTTCTTCCTCCAAGGTTCAGGCAATTCTCCCATCTCAGCTTCCTGAGTAGCTGGCACTACGGGTGTACACCACCATACCTGACTAATTGTTTTGTATTTTTATTGGAGACAGGGTTTCACCATGTTGGCCAGGCTGGTCTCAAGCTCCTGACTTCAAACAGTCTACCCTCCTCAGCCTCCCAAAGTGCTGGGATTACAGGTGTGAGCCACTGCACCCAGCCTGTATATTTAAAGTGAGTTTCTTGTAGACAATATAAAGTTGGGTCTTGTTTTTTGAATCACTCTGACAATCGCTAGTTGCTGCATTTAGAACCTTTATGTTTAGAGTGATCATTGACATCATTGAATTAATGTGTACTTCATTTGTTACTATTTTCTGTTTTTTTTTTTTTTTTTTCCTGAGTCAGGGTCCCACTCTGTCATTTAGGCTGGAGCACAGTGGCGCAATTGTGGTTCACTGCAGCCTCGACTTTCTGGGCTCAAGTGATCATCCTGTATCAGCCTCCTGAGGAGCTGGGAATACAGGCATGTACCACCATGCTTGGCTAATTTTTTAATATTTTTTTTGTAGAGACAGGATCTCACTATGTTGCCCAAGTTGATCTTGAACTCCTAGACTCAAGTGATCCTCTTGTCTTGACCTCCCAAAGTGCTGGGATTGCAGGCATGAGCCACCGTGCCCAGCCTATTACTATTTTCTAATTGTGGTCCTTGTTCTTTATATCTATTTTTGTCTTCCACCCTTCTGCTTTTTGTGGTTTTTAGTTTGCTTTTGTTTTTTGGTTTTTCTTTTTTTTTTTTTTTTTTTTTTTGTGAGACAGAGTCTTGCTGTGTCACCCAGGTTGGAATACAGTGGCGCAATCACAGTTCACTGCAGCCTCAACCTCTTGGGCTGAACAAATCCTCCCACCTCAGCCTCCTTCGTAGCTGAGACCACAGGCATGCACGACCACATCCCGCTAATTTTTTCATAGAGAGGTTATCTCTGTATATTGCCTAGCTGACCTTGAACTCCTGTATTCAAGCAATCTTCTTGCCTCGGCTTCCCAAAGTGTTGGGATTACGGGCGTGAGCCACCACACTTGGCTTAATTGAGCATTTTATATGATTCCACTTTCTTTCTTTTCTTAGCTTCTTAGTTAATTGTTAAAAATTTTTTTTTAAATTTTAGTTTTTTAGTTCCCCGAGAGTTTGCAGTCTATAACTAATCCAAGCCCACTTTCAAATAACACCATGCCACTTTACAGGTAATGGAAGTACCTTTTAATAACACAGTAATCCTGTTTTCTCTCTCTAGTCTCTTACATCATTGCTGCCATTCTTTTTTCTTGTATATAAGCATACAAAAACATTTATAGTCACCCCTCAGTATCTGCAGAGATTGGTTCCAGGACCCCTTGCAGAACCCACAGATATGAAAAGTTGGCAGTCCTTATATGTGAGTTTTCTATCCTGCAAATACTGTATTTTCAATTTACATTTTGTTGCAAATATGGAACCCATTGACACTGAGGGCTGACTATATTTACTGAAAAAATTTGTGTATAAGTGGATCCACGCAGTTCAAATCTGTGTTGTTCACGGGACAATTATATATATGCATAACCATACATAATTTATACAGTGTTGCAATTATTACTTTACACAAACTGTTATCTATTGGATCAGTTAAGAATAAGAAAAAAAGGCTGGGCGTGGTGGCTCATGCCTGTTATCTCAGCACTTTGGGAGACCGAGGCAGGCGGATCACCTGAGGTTGGGAGTTTGAGACTAGCCTGACCAACATGGAGAAACCCCATCTCTACTAAAAATACAAAATTAGCCAGGTGTGGTGGTACATGCCTGCAATCCTAGCTACTTGAGAGGCTGAGGCAGGAGAATCGCTTGAACCCCAGAGGCTGAGGTTGCAGTGAGCCGAATTGGCACCATTGCACTCCAGCCTGGGCAACAAGAGTGAAACTCCGCCTCAAAAAAAAAAAAAAGAAAGAAAAAGAAAAATGTTAATTTTATCTTCATTTATTCCTCCTTTGGTGCTCTTCCTTTCTTTACATAGATTTTACTTTCTAACCTGTTATTTTTTCTTCTCTCTAAAGAATTTCTTTTAACATTTCTTGCGAAGGCGATCTACTGGCAACAAAATATCTCAATTTTTGTTTGAGAAAGTCTTTATTTCTCCTTGACTTTTGAAGAGTAAGTTCACAGGGTACAGAATTCTAGGTTGGTGGGCTTTTTCTCTTAAAACTTTAAAATATTTCACTCCACACTTGTTTGCGTGGTTTCTGAGAAGTGGGAAGTAATTATTTTATTTGTTTCTCTATAGGTAAGGTGTTTATTTCTTCTGGCTTCTTTCAAGATATGCCACACTGGGCAATGAGGCTCAACCCTGTAGTCCCAGCACCTTGGGAGGCCGAGGTGGGAGGATCACTTGAGGCCAGGCGTTTATTCCAACCTGGCCAACAAAGCGAGACCCTGTCTCTAAAAAAAAAAAAAAAGAAAGAAAAGTAAATTATTTGCCTGGGTGTAGGTTTCTTGGCCTTTATCCTGTTTGGTGTCCTCTGAGCTCTCTAGATCTGTGGTTTGATGTCTGACATTAATTTGGGGGAAATTACAAGTCATTTCAAATTTTTTTCTGGTTTTTTTTTTTTTTTTCCCCTCTGCTTCTGGTATTTCCATTGTGCATATTGACATCTTTTGTAGTTGTCCCACAGTCCTTGGCTACTCTATTTTTTTTTTCCAGTCTTTTTTCTCTTTGCTTTTCATCTTTGAAGGTTTCTATTGTGCTATTCTTGAGATCAGAGACTCTTTGTCCAGCTGTATCTAGACTAATAAGCCCGTCAAAGGCATTCTTAATTTCTGTTATAGTGTTTTTGACCTCTAGCATTTCTTATTGGTTTTTTCTTAGATTTCTATCATTCTGGTCTTACATGCTGTCTGCTTTATCTGTTAGAGCCCTTAGCATATTAATTATCATTTTAAATTATTGGTCTGATTATTCCACCATGTCTTCCATATCTGAGTCTGGTTCTTACGCTTGCTCTGTCCCTTCAAACTGTGGGATTTTCTTTTTGGTTTTGTTTTTTTTCTTTTAGTATGCCTGGTAATTTTTTCTTGACAGCCAGATGTGATTTCCTGGGTAAAAGGAAGTGCTGTAAATAGGCCTTGAGTAATGTGTGGAGGAGGGAAGCATTCTTTATTCCTATGATTAGATCTCAGTCTTAGAGTTAGCCTTTGCCTCTGTGTTGTAAACTTCATAAGTGTTTCAGTATTTTCTTCTCCCTTCTTATGTGGGGCAGGATGACTACAGTGGGCTGGAGTTGAGTATTTCTCTTCTCCCAGATTAGACTCTGATAAAACCCCAGCAGGTTAGACTCTGGTTAAACAGTTTCTCTTAAGGGCAGACCTTGGTAAGAGCAGACAGAGTAGGCCGGGCACGGTGGCTCATGCCTGTAATCCCAGCACTTTGGGAGGCCAAGGTGGGTAGATCACGAAGTCAGGAGTTCGAGACCAGCCTGACCAACATAGTGAAACCCTGTCTCTATTAAAACTACAAACATTAACCAGGCATGATCGCGTGTGCCTCTAATTCCAGCTACTTGGGAGGCTGAGGCAGGAGAATCACTTGAACCCGGGAGGCAGAGGTTGCAGTGAGCCAAAATCGCGCTATTGCACTCCAGCCTGGGCAACAGAGCGAGACTACATCTCAAAAAAAAAAAAAAGAAAAAAAACAAGAAGAACAGAGTACCCTTGTGTTTTAAAATGGTTCCTTCTCCCCTCTCCCCCAGCTGGAAGTCCAAGGGAATTTTCTACTGTAGTTTCTGTGCGAACTTGATCAAGCTCTTGGAAGGAAAACTCACAGAAGCATGCGGTTGCCCTGTGATCTCATCCCCCTGGAGTTTTTTTGTTTTTTGTTTTTATAATTTCAATTTTTATTTTAGATTCAAGGGGTACATGTGCAGGTTTGCTGCATGGATAGATTGTGTGTTGCTAAGGTTTGGGGTACGGATCCTGTCAGCCAGATAGTGAGCAGAGTACCCAGTAGGTAGTTTTTCAACCCACTGCTCTTGTCACTCCCACAACTAGTAGTCTGCAGTGTCCATTGTTCCCATCTTTATGTCCATGTGTACCTAAATGTTTAGTTCCCACTGATAAGTGAGTACATGCAGTATTTGGTTTTTGTTCCTGTGTTAATTTGCTTAGGATTTTGGCCTTCAGCTATATCCATGATTTGTCTATACCTAGCCTCTAGAAAATACCTCCAAAAAAATTTTTTTTGCTGTCCTGTGCAAAACTCAGAAATACCAAAAATATTTTTGACATAAAGATATTCACCACACCACCCTTTCTAAGAATGACAAACTCAAAGGGACATACATGTTTAATAATAGGGAATAGTTATGTAAATTTGTAGTAGAACCATATTACAGAATGATACACAACTTCTAAAATTTAGGTTTACAAAGTTCTAATGTTAAAAAAATTAGGAGTTTTATAAATGGTATCATGTGAACTATTTTTAAAAGACTAGAGAAAATATCTCAAAATATATACAGTGGTATCAACAAGTTGGTAAAGTTTTAAGGGATTCTTTTTTGTACTTCTCTGTATATTTATAATTTTCTGTGGTGATTTTTCTCATGTAATCAGAAAGAAAGTATAGCATTTAAAAAAAAAGATGATCTCCCTTACAGAATCACAGAAGATGAAACTGAGGTGTGTATGAGACTAGAGAAAGGGAGACAAGTCCAGAGGCTTTAGCAGTAGTGTGCTCACAGGTGATGGGGGCTTTCTTGAATTTAGGGAGAAGTGACAGTGGAGATGGGTGGAAGAGTCTAGATTCTGGAGCGATTTAGCAGTTAGAGCCAACTTGTTTTGATGAGTCTTGAGATTAAGAGGCTTGATGATTGGCAGTATAATTCACTAAGATGAGAAACTAAGAGGAGAAACAGCTTAAGGAGTGGAGATGAGTTCAGTTTGGCTATGTTGAGTTTGTAATGTGGGTAAAATGAACAGAGGGCACTTGGATGCTTATATCCGGAGCTCAGGAATAGGTCTGTCTAGTGTTGAAGATTTAGGAGTTATTATCAGCACATGCATTCAAGGCCAGGGCATGGAACATGTAATCGTTGGGTACTAGGTCTTTTTTAAACTAACAGATTATTATATTTATCTCAGAACATTTAATGGAAACTAAGTTTAAAATCTGCTAGTTTTGTTTCTTGTTTAAGGTTAAATAAACAACTGCATAAAATAGTATGACTAAACTTTTTGTTGCTTTCTTTAGGGTTACAGGGGAAAGGATTCATATAAACTGCCCTTACCAACTTTATAGTCAACTTGAGGTTAGGATTACTTTAATAATTTTTTTGTCTTCAATTTGGACATTCTACAACCCATTTAGACCTTTGACCTAAACACTTTAAATTGTATTTTAATGTATATCTGTAGTTTCCTTCTAAGAAGGTTGAGGATTTTTATTTGGAATTTTTAAGGCATAAGTTAGATTTTATTCTAAAATCAATATAATTTTTATAATGTTTATGAGTGTATATCTGAACCAATTTTTAATGTTGATTCTTTCTCTTTTACATTTGTACTACCAAACTCTCTTCCATCCGACCATCTAAGTTGGTTATTTTAGCTGATATGGTTTCTAATTAAGTCTTTTTGGTTGAGAGAGCTCCCTGTGGCACGTCTGCTTTAGCATTTAATTGCTCCATGGACTCTAAATTAAATTTTATAGTATTCCATTTTGGTCTGCTGATGAAGCAGAGATGTTTTCAGCATGGCCTGAGAAATGTGGTACTTGTGACAGCTTGGAGGACCAGCATCACAGTTTTGAAAAGTAAGAACTATTTAACTTATAGATTGACTTTTTATCATTTGACAGTAAAATTTAAAGTGTTACCACAGAGTTAAATGAGAGAATGCCAGGCCCATAATAGGCTCTTATTAATTATTTATAGAATAATGCAAAAATCATTGGTCTTGATAGTATAGCATATCAAATTATTTTGTTTCAGAAAGAGTGAAGTCTTGAGAGTTTTTAGGTTGAAGTTGAATGAAAAGTACTGGCAAATAAAGTTTATAACTGCTAAATACAGCGTAAGGTGTTCTTGCATTGGGGTGACAAGTTGGATTAAAAAACTTCTAAGGTCTCTTCTAATGATTTTGATTCTTGAGTCAGTAGAGAAAGTGGATATTTACAAAAATAATTGGGTGTTTGAATTCTTTACATTTTGAAATAATTCACATAATCATGAGACAGAGAAGATCTGATCACTGATACTTTTAAGTCCAGTGCTGTGATTTGAATGTGTCCCCTAAAGTTCTTGTGTTGGAAATGTAATCCCCAATGCAACAGTGTTGAGAGGAGGGAACTTTAAGAGGTGATTAGATCATGAGGGCTCTACCCTCATGAATGGATTAATGTTATTATGGGAGTAGGTTCTTTATTGTGAGAGTGGGTTTGTTATAAAAATGAGTTTAGCCCTCTCTTTCTCTTGCTCTCATGCTTATTTTTGGTTTTGACAAGCTCTCTTGCCCTTCCACCTTTTACCTTGGGATAATGCAGCAAGAAACCCCTCACCAGATGCTGGCTCCTTGAGTTGGTCTTTTTAGGCTCTAGAACTGTGAGCCAACTAAGTTTTTTTTCTTAATAAATTACCCAGTCTCTGATACTCTGTTACAGCAGCAAAAAATGGACTAAGACAGAAAATTGGTACTGAGAAGTGAGATTGTTGCTATAACAAAAACACTTGAAAATGTGAAAGTGGTTTTGAAGCTTGGTGAAAGGTAGAGGCTGGAAGAATTTGGGGAAGCAGGCTAGAATATGCCTAGATTCCTATGAATTAGAGCATTGAGGGTAGTTTGGTGAGGGCTTAGAAGAATACAAGAGCTGTAGGGAAAGCCTAGCTCTTTTCGGAGGTTATTTCAGTTGTCATTAGGATGCCAGTAGAAATACAGACAGTAAAGGCTATTCTGAGGAGGTCTCAGAGGGAAATGAAGAAGAAGGTATTGGGAACTAGAATAAAGACCATCCTTATTATGAACTTGCAAAGAATTTGGCTAAATTATGTCTATGTCCAAGGGCTTTATGGAAGGTAAAATTTAAGAGTAATGAACTAGGATATCTGGTGGAAGAAATAACTAAGTGAAATATTCAAGGAGATGCATGGATACTTTTCACTACATGTAGTGAGATGTGAGTGGAGAGAAATTATTTAAAGGCAGAATTTACAATTAAAAGAAAAGCAGAACACAAAAAGTTGGAAAATTCATAGCCTGACCATTTGAAGAGTGAAAAGGCATCTTTAGGAGAGCAAACTAAGGGTTTAGCTAAGCAACCGCTTACTAAAGAGATTAGTACATTTGCTAAAGACAGTACAACTAGAAGGGAGCCAGATGCTATTCATCAAGACAATGAGAGAATAACCCCACAAGCAGTGTGATTTTCCAGGCTGCCTGTCCCATCACAGGCTTAGAACTCTAGGAGGGTAGAATGACTTCAGGAGATGGGCCTGGGGTGCCCTCAACAGGCTTACTGCCCAGGGCCACCTCAGTACTCTGTTTCCTGAATTCCAGCTCAGTAGTTTTTAGCCACCCCAGCCTTGGCTGTGGTTCAAGCAGGCCAAGGTGCTGCTTGTGCTGCAGCTCTGCAGGACTCAATCGGTAGGCATTGGTGGCATCCATGTGATGTTAAGTCTGCAGGCCTGTAAGAATGCAAAAACTTTGGGGGCATGGATACCTCTACCTAGATTTCAAAGGATGTCACGGATAGCTTGGGGGCCCAGGAAGAAACTTGTTCCAGAGGTGAAGTCACCACAGAGAGTCCCCACTAGGGCAGTGTCTAGTGGAGCCATGGGAGCAAGATTACAGCAGAGAGTCCTCACCAAGGCGATACTTACTGGAGCTATGGGGATGAGGCCACCTGAGGTACCCCAAAACTGTGAGCTACCACTGTGCAACTCCAGCCTGGAAAAGCTGCAGGCATGAAACTCCAACCCATCAGAGCTGCTGGGTGGACTGAGTCCAGCAGAGCCATAGGGGCAGGGTTGCCTGAGGCCTGTCCCTGCGGCTTTGCTCATGTGCCCCAATGTGCCTAGGATGTGGGTTGTGGAGCCCAAAGCGATCATTCTTCAGCTTTAGGACTTAATGTTGTTTTCCCTGTTGGGTTTTAGACTTTCTTGAAACTAGTTACTCCTTTCTTCTTGCCTATTTCTCTCTTTTGGAATGGGAATGTCAATCCTGTGTCTGTCCCACCATTGTATTTTGGAAGTAGATGACTTGTTTAATTTCACAGGTTCACAACTGGAGTGGAATTTGCCTTATAGTGAATCATGCCTTGAGTCTCACCAATATCTGCTTTAGATGAGACTCTATACTTGGACTTTTGAATTAGTGCTGGAATCGGTTAAGACTTTGAGGTTATTGGGATGGAATGAACGTATTTTGCATGTGAGAAAGACATGAATTTTGGGGGCTGTGATGGAATGCTGTGGTTTGAATGTGTCTTCCAAAGTTCATGTGTTGGAAAAGTAATCCCCAGTACAACAGTGTTGAGAGGTGGGAACTGTATGAGGTGATAAGATCTTGAGTCCTCTGCCTTTATGAATGCATTAATTTCACCATCTTGAGAGCATGTTCTTTATTGGGAGAGTGGGTTGGCTATAAAAGCAAGTTTGATCTCTTATTGCCTGCTGTTTTGTCATTTGACCTTCTGCCATGGGATGACACAGCAAGAAGATTCTCACAAGATCCCGGCCCCTTGACATTGGACTTTCTGCCCTCCAGAGCTGTGAGAAATAAATTCATTTTCTTTGTAAATTACCAGTCTCTGGTATTCTGTTTTAGTAGCACAAAATGGATTAACACAGCCAGTGTTAATCTACTCACATGTTCTTAGAATGCCAATAAGAATTATGTTGCCCATTACTTCATTTTGTGGTACCCTGATCCGGTAGTACTCAGAACAGAATTTAAGAGTTCTGATGGATAACGGCATGAACAGAATCAGGCACTAGACTGAGACTCTAGAAGGGTATGGTGCTGCAAGCAGTGATTTATTATCAGGTACTTACTATTGGCCTGTGGTGATGTTAAGGCATAGCATCTAAACCGACAAAACAACAAAGGCATGACATGTTGCATTGGTAATCATAGGTCCACATTAGAGAATTCCAGTAAAATAAATTTGAAACAATACTACATTGAAGACTTTAGGTCAAAGTGGGACAGGTGAACATTAGAGTATTAGTCTTTTTAATATGCCCTGTGACAAAGTGAAAAGTATGCATAAAGAAATTATGCTGCATTGCAAAGGACAAAGTTATTCAAGAAAAAGCACTTATGAGATTATTTGAGCTTTGAAGTAGCCACTTTTCCTGGAACACCACTTTTTTTTTTTTTTTTTAATTATACTTTAAGTTCTAGGGTACATGTGCATAACGTGCAGGTTTGTTACATATGTATACTTGTGCCATGTTGGTGTGCTGCACCCATCAACTCGTCAGCAACCCTCAATTCATCATTTATATCAGGTATAACTCCCAGTGCAATCCCTCCCCCCTCCCCCCTCCCCATGATAGGCCCTGGTGTGTGATGTTCCCCTTCCGGAGTCCAAGTGATGTCATTGTTCAGTTCCCACCTATGAGTGAGAACATGTGGGGAACACCACTTTTTACTTGAAAAAACTAACTGTGGTTATTCACCCTTGGGTATTTGGCAAATATTTTATTGAAACAGAGCAAAGTGAGCCTGCCACTTAAAGGTAGGCAACTGAAATTATATGTCAGTGACAAAATTTGAGCTTTCAATTGAAAATTAGAGACCTTGCAATTGATAGTTTCCCAATGCTTGAAGATTTTTCTGATGGAATTGGTGAAGATACAAACAAATGTGATTTTGGGGGGGTATTATATATTGCAATGTGTCAATATCTGCATGATTCAGAGAATCTCAATATTTTTCAAATGACTATAATGTTGCAAAGTCATGCCTGGATAAAAGATTCATTCAGTATGCCTGATAGAGCAATGGATTTTAATGTAACAGAGTTTAAAAAGTTCCTTGATAAAGTTTCAGGCTCTGTGTTACCATTAGCCTTTAAGAAACTACTACTCGAGTTTTGGTATAAAATCAAATATGAAGACTTGAAGTTATCTGAAAAGAGTAATTAAAATACTCCCATATTTTCCAGCTACGTATCTGTGTGATACTTGATTTTTTCCTTCATACACTTCAACCAAAACAATCTGTACCACACAGATTGAATATAGGACTAGAGCTGTCTGTTAAACCAGACATTAAAGAGAGTTTAGAGAGAGATAAAGACATTGAAGAGATTTACAAAAATGTAAAATAGAGACACTCTTATTACATTATTTTGTATAGAAAGTATATTTATTCTTCATAAAACATGTTAATATATGAACTTGTTATTTTTAAATGAATGAAATATTTTCTAGATTTTTAACTTTTAGTAGAGTAAATATTGATAGATATAACCCACGTAAACAGTAGCTCTTTGAAGTTCTCAAATAAAGTATGTAAAGGGTCTTAAGACAAAAACCCTTGAGAACTGTTAATCTAAACTCTCCAGGTAAAAGTCACTGATTATAAGACTGTGTCAAAATTGTTTTTGGATATATGCTGTTTACAAGAGACAGTCCTAAAATAAGAGGAGGTTAAATGTCAGAAGGAGGAAGAGGAGCCTGTAAAGAAGACTGTGGCTTCAGTTAGGGGATAATCTGTGTATGGAGTTGTCATGGATTTAGCTAGTTTAAGACAGGGCTCTTTTCTCGCCTAACTCTCCTAATTCTATAATGTCTCTGGCATCTGATTTGCCCACAGTGCTTTTGGAATAGCTTTCCAAGGTGTTACTGAAGTGGCTCACTGCCTTCACTCCTTTTTCCCCCGACATAAACCAAATGAAGGAATACCTATTTTGCTCCATTTCTCCACACACCCAGGGTCCCTTCTACCTGTTTATGCCCTTTCTGGCTTGGAGAAACCTCTGCCCAGCTGTACAATTGGAAACCGTCTGTACAGTTCTTGTTACCTCGCATCTTTTTCTCCTGTTTAGGAGAGGTACGATAAAGGAATGTGCAAAAAATCTTGAACAGAAGAAACTAATGATGTAAAGGTACTTTGAAGTGTTGTAAGTCCTAGAATTACACTTCATTCACTTAACAAGTATTTATTAAGCAATGGCTATATGCTGTGGTTCTAGGGCTAGGATAAAGTGGTGAGCAAGGAAACCGTATTTGCATATTTGCTCATGTAAGCTAAGGAGAAAAAGTAAAGGGGAATATGAAATATGTATATTGGGAGTGTGGTTGAAATTTTAGGTAAGGTGAGTAGAGAAGGCCTCTCTGGGAGAGTGAGTTTTAGTAAAAGACTTGAAGGAAGTGGGTGAGCTAGCCATATAATATGTATGAGAAGAACATTCCTAGTAATAGAAATAGCAAGTGCAGAGCCTCTAAGGGAGACGCATACCTGGTGCATTGGAGAAAGTAAGGAGGCCAGTATATTGGAGCAGAAAAAAAGATAGAGCAATAGCATAGTCAATAAGATCAAAGAGCAAAGTCAGGAAGCCCTGGTGGTATAGGGCCTGTCAGTCCAGTAAGGGCTTTTTGGCTTTTACTCTGGGGCAATTGAAGGCTTTTGAATAGAGGAATGAGATAATCTGGCTTTACCAAGATCATCATAGTTTCTGTGTTGGGAATAATTGCAGGGCAAAGGCAGGAACAGCAAGATTAGTTTAAAGGATATTGTATTAATCCAGTTGAGAGAAAATACAGTATCAAGTACATATACAGTGTGCTCAGAATTGTGTGTGTGTTCAGAGGGAGGGGTGGTAAATTGAAAAAAGGGGTTTATTATAAGGTTTATTACTGGGAATTTTGCCCAGATTATGAGCGGCTCCTCAACTCTTTCACTTATTCGTTCCTTGATTCGTGCACTTTAGTAAAATATTCCATGATCTCACATTTGAAAATTTCTACTCCTACTTTCCTTATCACATAGAGAATATAATAATTTGGTGCTGTAAGTGATTTTACATAAAAATGCTCCTGTCGTAAAAGTGGACAGCAGTATATACACAGCAGTTAAATATTTTTTAAGTACCCGTGGAACATTTGTGAAAAATACAGGCGTACCATTAAAAAACTTTTTAATGGTACGCCTGTATAGGGCACTAACATGATGGAACTTGCAGGCTGGAAGTTGCTCTGGTTAAGTCAATGAGTGAGTGGTGAGTGTACAGTAATGTCCTAGGCCTTCACGTTCACTCACCACTCACTCACTGACTTAACCAGAGCAACTTCCAGCCTGCAACTCCATTCATGTTAGTGCCCTATACAGGCACACCATTTAAAAAGTTTTTAAAATGGTACACCTGTATTTTTACTGCACCTTTTCCATGTTTAGATATGTTTACATGCACAAAACTTACCATTGTGTTAGAATTGCATGCAGTATTCAGTACAGTAACATGCTGTACAGGTTTGTAGCCTCAGAGCCATAGGCTATAGCCGAGATTGTGCCACCGCACTCCAGCCTGGGTGACAGAGCGACACTCCATCTCAGAAAAGCAAAAAAAAAAAAACCTGCTTCAACCCATATGTCCATCAACAATAAAATGGATAGATAAATTGTAGAAAGTTCAATTCCTGGATATCCTTGTTAACTCTCTGTCTCATTGATCTGTCTAATGTTGACAGTAGGATGTTAAAGTCTCCCATATCAGTTGAAACTCTCCAGCAGTATAAGAGTTTGCATTGTTTCACATTCTTATCAATACTTGGTAATGTCCAGCTTTACAAAATATTTGCCAGTCTGAGAGTGTGAAACTGAGGCTTAGATACATGAAGAAATCTGCCAAAGATTAACCAGTGAATAAGTGCTGGTGCCACATTCGAATCCAGGTTTGTCTGATTCCAACTACAACAGGCTGTATTTCAAAGACATGGAAATATATAGGCTAAGTCTTTTTCTGACAATGAGAATAGTTACGAAAAATGAGTGATATTTTTAAATTAAAATAATTTTGTGTAATAACTTAGGGGAAGTGTTTCTGAAAATATGATTTTAGATTAACTGGATCAGAATCTCCTGGTAGTGGTGGTGTACTTGTGTGGAGGGGGGGATATTACTTTTCAGTAATCAGATTCCTAAGTCCATCTTTAGGTCTACTAATTTAGGATCTCTAGTGGTGGGATCCAGGCATTAACATTTTTAATAATGTTTCTTAATTTTGTTTTTGGTTTTTAATAAACTTTAAAGTTTAAGAACCTTTGCTATAGGGATTTTGAACTGACTTCAAAAATACTGCCAGATGCACATATAAACAGATATTTAAACATAGGCCCAGAGACAGATATTCAGACAGATAGTCAACATTCCCTTTTTTATTGACTCTTATCTCCAAACTTTCATTTTCTACTAGTTCCTCTTACTCTTTTTTCTCTCATTCTTGTTCTTTTGTCCAACCCGCATGTGATCTGAAGTAGCATTAGGACCCTGGCAACAATAACAGTAATTCTCTCTAAACTGTCTCTCCCTGGCTGATCCCTAGTCCCTTTAAGAAGGACTATAGGATCCAAAAGACATGCTTGTTTGAGTGCAGTCAATTATTTCATTCCTCTTATAGAACTGATTATAGCAGTGATGTCCATCTTGGGTGGGTACAGATTTAGACTTCATGGTTATAAAGAATGAAAATTCATTGAGTTGGGTTAGAGCTATGAAAGATCCCCATATTTTCCCTCATTACTATTCTTCTTAAAATGTATATTCTGAGATAGCTAATTTTAAGGAGAGAACAGTGTCTGAGCTAGGTGGAGAATTACTATGAACACCATTCAAATTCCTTTTCCCAAAAGGGAGCCATTATATCAAGGACATAGTATATTAAGGACACAGACTCTAGTGAGGTCCTGTGTTACCTAATATTGGGAATGGATATCATACACTCAAAAGAGCTCTATTCTACTTAGCTGACCAGACCTCAGAAAGGGCTCTTTGCATTGTTCCTAAGCAAATAATTGCTTAGGTAGTACAGCTAATTGTATTTAGAATTTAGTAGCTTTTGTTACCTATTGTTTCAAAGATACTGATTTACCAGATGCTTAAAAAACACTTTTTTTTTTGCCATGAACGTGAGTTCAGCAGAAAAATTTTTCTGCATACTTTTTACTCTAAAAAACGGAATTGGCAGAATATGATAAATCTAGACTTTTGCAGAACCATTCTTAAACTAAGTTTTCAAAATTATGCTCATTTCTATATTATCTTAATTTTTATAGCTTATTTGGTTATAAAATTAAATAATTATATCAGGGATCAATGCCATACTTTGTGAAACAGATTTGTTTAACAAAAACTGAAAATAGTATGTGACAGTTTATATCTCATGCTTTCAAAACAGAGGCTTTAAATTCTATATTATATGCGGAAATTGTTAGCTATTCTAAAGGTACAATGAGAGATTATTGTTCATATCAGTGTAATAAATTGATACTCTATGATCGTACTTTTTCATTTTGCTCATTATCAGAACCTTGGACCTTAATCTTATTCTTTGATTGACAGTAGCGACCAGGGAAAGAACACTTACATTGTTTGGTATAGTCACATCTGTTCAACTTGATTCAGTTGAGGATATTTGCATATTCTTAAGTATTTCTTCTGAGAGGGCTTAAATCCTTCTCAAGTGCTTGATGCATTTTTGAAATTCATTCATAAGGTATCTACATGCACTAATAGTTCTGTATATTATTGCTGTGCATAATCTGACAGATAAGACCACATTTTAAAATAAAGTATTCTTTAGGGACGCTACATTACATTTTTACTTGTTCCGTTGGGTAGAAATATCATGTTTTTTTAAAAAGATTGTTTTAATATTTTGATTAAATTAGTATATCCTTATTTTAGGCAAATTTTTCAAACATAGAAGAAATAAAGATTTATTAAATAATAGTTCAAAGGTATTAATGGTAGTTTTTCTTACCTTGGTTTGAAAATTGAATAATTTTGTGGAAAATAATAATAGAACTTGAATGGGTGTCTGTTTGGCCTCCTTATTTTATAGAGAAGGTTACTGAGACTCAAGTTTTCTGACTTGCCCACGGTCACACAGCTTGAAAATTAAGATTTAAATTTTGGTCTTAACTCCTGTATCAGTAAACTACAAGAAACAGTGGTACATGATCTCTGATTTATGTTATTTACACATTATCCTACATCTAAAATTTTCCCTTTGCCATAGAACCTGCAGAGATTATGTCTTATTCATCATATCTTCCCAGAATTTACATGATGTCTTGTACAAAGTTAATGCACAACCAGTATTTTGCTGTTCTGTTTTCATTGTTCTCCTAGGCTATTATTCTGTAAAGTATAGTTAAGAAACACAATAGCTTTAGTAATGGAATGTTAAGTACTTTTGATAGCAAATAGGTTTCATTTTGTGTTCTGTTTCTGATGAACTGGCAATAGCAATGTTGAGAAGAATTCTTGAGATCTGCTGGAGTCAGTGGTGTCTAGGCATAGGATCAGAAAGTCAACTGTTTCTTTTATGATATATGTGATTTTATGGGAGAGAGAACTATGGACTGACACAATAAAAAAAAAGGCCTGGGGAAGAAATAAGACTCAAATTACAGGATACATAGGATTCAGATGTTTTAGACAAAAAAAGAAAAAAAAAAAAGGTAGAATGCCACCAAGGCTGGAAGTTCTATAAATAATCATAGGCATTTAAAAAGGAGAAATATCATTAGGTTACATTAAATGTAATCAAAGCAAGGAAAACAACTGTTGAGTATTTGTTGATGCCTAGCCCTGTATTGGATCCTCTTCTCATAGTAACTCTGGAGTCTTTCTGTCCTAATTTTCATTCCTTGCTTCTCCTTTTCTGGTGTTTAGGGTTGTTCTAATCTTCTCTTGTTTCTGCCTGGGTTACCTCTTTCCAACTGCATATCTGCCTTACTTATAAATATAAAAGCTGTGATACAACTTCATTGTAATTTTATTTAGTTATTGTGTGATAGGATTTTAATAGGAGAAGGAAGTTTTCAATTATTATTTGATTTATTATTAAAATCGTACTGTAAAATATTTGACTATAAAATAACTCAAGATTACATCCTTTTTTTTTTTCTTTAATCTTCCAGGAATCCCCTTCTGGTCGAAGGAAAGCTCTTGCTACTAGCAGCATCAATATGAAACAGTATGCAAGCCCTATGCCAACTCAGACTGATGTCAAGTTAAAATTCAAGCCATTATCTAAAAAAGTTGTATCTGCCACTCTTCAGTTTTCATTATCTTGCATCTTCCTGAGGGAAGGAAAAGCCACGTAAGTTTCTTTTGTCAAATAAGCTGCCTTACATTGTGTTTCAGTACACCATAGCTTTTGACTCAGTAGACTGGCAACAGTTGAACATCTTACAGCATACCAATCATTTTTGCCATTCTTTGTTTCAGAGGCTGAGTTAAGGGAACTCCTTGTTACTTATAAGTAGTCTCTTTTGACTCCAGAGAATGTACAGTAATACAAAAGTGATCACAGCTGGTTTCAAAATTTAAATTGAATATTTTAGGATATTTTAAGTGTTTTATATTTCAGTGTCTTCAGTGTAGTAGTGTGTACTCTGAAGTACACACAGTTCAATGTGTAGAACTGTTTGATGCAATTGAGACATGAGAGGAACCCAAAATGAAAAGTTTAGGATAAAAGGGATGAAATAATTAAGGGAACTGTTGCCAAATCATATTCCTCGGCTCAACCTTCCAAAAATTATGTAGGAAGGTACAGTTAGAAAATGATGGTAATCATTTTCTTTTCAAAAATCACTTTTTAAGTGCTGAGTCAGCATTGCACAAAGATTTCTAGATTCAGTTCTAGTCTCTTTAAAGAGTAAAACTCTAACGTGACAAAAATGAGGTGAACATACCTACAAAAGGGGGAAAAAAGTAAGATTCACCCTGGTTATTGCATACAATCAAGTCAGGGGTAAGTGAATGTTACCCGTGTTGTGCAAGGGTTCGTACCTGAGTGAAGTGGAAGATGAAGAAACAGGAGAAATGGAAATTCTATACCTAGACTTAAAAGGTGAGAGGAAAGAGATAGCTGTGAACATTTTATCTAATCTGAATCACAGTTCTGAATGTATTTGACCTATTGGAATGTGGTTACTATAACTGGCCATGTCTACATGACTGATTAGACTGGATTCTGTGCGTCAGTCAAATGAGATGTTTGACACTCATCTGCATGTCAACACATGACTTGTTAGATAACAGTAAGCCTCCTTACTGGAAAGTTGGATTCTAAGCCAGTGTAGTAGGGAGACAGTGCAGAATGGAAGCATCTTAGTCTTTCATCTCAGGACCTTAAATTATAGACTTAAATACTGAGTAATTAAAAATAAAGTTCTTACCCTGAAGTTTAAGCCAAAATAAAAGGAAAGGAAACACAGGAAGAAGAGAAACAAATTCAGAGAAGATCTTTTGAGGGTGGACTTCCTTCCACTGGGCAAAAGCTGTAAGTGAATCAGCACCATTCACGGGAATCTGGGTGAGAAGAAATTCAGCCAAACCAAATGTCTCAATTTGAATTGAAAAGGAATTCTTTCCGGACACCCTAAACTCCCTCTCTACCTCTTCCTTCTTTGCCTTGTTACCTTCCCCAAAGAAAAATATTCAGTGTTAAAATGTGAGGAAATTAAAGTGGTATGAAATTAAGCAAGTTAACTTTTTTTTTTTTTTTTTTTTTGAGACAGAATCTCACTCTTGTCACCCAGGCTGGAGTGCAGTGGCACGATCTCAGCTCACTGCAACCTCCACCTCCCGGGTTCAAGCGATTCTCCTGCCTCAGCCTCCTGAGTAGCTGGGATTACAGGTGTGCACCACCACACCTGGCTAATTTTTTATATTTTTGGTAGAGGCAGGGTTTCACCACGTTGGCCAGGCTGGTCTTGAACTCTTGACCTTAAGTGATCCGCCCACCTTGGCCTCCCAAAGTGTTGGGATTACAGGTGTGAACCACTGCGCCCAGCCAGCAAGTTAACATTTTAAGAATGACATTTTGAAATTGTCTCCTGTTGATAAGAGAGCAATTTGTAAGACATTCACGTAAGGTAATACAACTTTTTTGCTCGTGAAAACTTTGTGTCACTAAATTTATTTTTAAAAGGGGAAATGACTTTGTTAACTCTAAGGTTTATATGAGATAAGATGCAAATAATTTTTTAAAACCAGTTTAGTCTGTAAAGCCATACTATATTTAGAAGATAATGGCATATTAAGCATTACTTTACAAAGAAACAGTATCTTAATTTGACTTTCTGAATTTGGGGGAGGTGTAGCAAAGTAAAAATTAATTTGTAAATAATAGATATATATTTCATTCACTGTAGTTTATTTGAAATTTAAGGTGAAAATAGTACATGATGAAAATATAAATGATTTGACTTTTAGAATACTTAATATAAAGTTTATAAATTTGTACTTAAAATACTTAAAACATTTTAAAAAGTTTATATTTATTGAATACATGGTATTTAACTTACAGTCAGCCAAGGTAATTTTTTTATCTTATAACTCTTAAAACTGTTTGACTGTGTTTTTAAAGTGCTTTTCCTGCTATAAGAGTTTCTTCACTTTTGGGAGGTTATAGCCCTGTTGGAAAAACAATGCACATTTAAACAAGATTTAAGTGTGATTTACAGGGGTTTACCACTTTGTTTCCCTACTACCCACAAACTCAAAAGCCTCCATGGACCTCAGATTTAAAATCTTGTTCTAATTCCTTTGGGAAGTTTGAATGCTTTAACCTCTAGATCTTATCTGATTTGCAAACTGTCTTGCTATTTTTTGAAACAAGTTTTTGTTTCCAGACTTAATGCTCAGGAAACCGTACTTTAATTCCTTGAAGAAAATTTTAGGCAAGGCACAGTGGTTCACACCTGTAATCCCAACACTTTGGGAGCCTGAGGTGGGAGAATCACTTGAGCCCAGGAGTTTGAGACCAGCCTGAACCACAATGGCAAGACCCCCACTCTACAAAAATTTTAAAAATTAGCTGGGCATGGTGCTCCACGCCTGGGGTCCCAGCTACTCAGGAGGCTAAGGTGGGATGATTGCTTGAGTCCAGGAGGATGCAGTGAGCCATATTCACACCGTTGCACTCCAGCCAGCCTGGCTTATAGAGTGACCCTGTCTGAAAAAAAAAGAAAAGAATATTTTAGTCTTCCATATATATCTACAGCACAGAATTGAACTAATTCCTAACCAGTTAATTTTTTTATTATTATTTTATTTCAATCATTACGGGGAAACAGGTAGTGTTTGGTTGCATAGGAAAGTTCTTTAGTGATGATTTCTGAGATATTGGTGCACCCATCTGTTGAGCAGTGTACGCAGTACTCAATATGTAGTCTTTTATCCCTCACACCCCTCCCACTCTTCCCCGCAAGTCTCCAAAGTCCATTATATTATTATTTTGCTTTTGCATCCTTGTAGCTTAGCTGCTACTTAAATGTGAGAACATACAATGTTTGGTTTTTCATTCCTGAGTTACTTCACTTAGAATAATGGTCTCCAGTTCCATCCAGGTTGCTGCAAATGCCATTATTTTGTTCCTTTTTAAGGCTGAGTAGTATTCCATGTTTGTGTGTATGTGTGTGTGTGTGTGTGTGTGTGTATAGTAGTAGTCCATGCTGTGTGTGTGTATATATATATGCACACACACCACATTTTCTTTATACACTCGTTGGTCAATGGGCTTTTAGGCTGGTTCCATATTTTTGCAATTGCAAATTATGCCACTATAAACATTGCATGTGCAGGTATCTTTTTCCTGTAATAACTTATTTTTTTCTGGGTAGATACCCTGCCGTGGGATTCCTGGATCAGACAGTAGTTCTACTTTTAATTCTTTAAGGAATCTCCATACTGTTTTTCGTAGTGGTTGTACCAGTTTACATTCTTACCAGCAGTGTAAAACTGTTCTCTTTTCATCACATCCATACCAACATCTATTTTTTTTTATTCTTAAATTATGGCCACTATTGCAGGAGTGATGTGGTATCTCGCTGTGGTTTTGATTTACATTTCCCTGATGATTAGTGATGTTGAGCATTTTTTCATGTTTGTTGGTCATTTGTATATCTTCTTTTCTTTTTCTTTCTTTTTTTTTTTTTAGACACAGTCTCACTCTGTCGCCCAGGCTGGAGTGCAGTAGCGCATTCTTGGCTCACTGCAACTTCTGCCTTCTGGGTTCAAGTGATTCTCCTGCCTTAGCCTCCTAAGTAGCTTGGATTACAGGCGCATGCTGCCATGTCCAGCTAATTTTTGTTTTTTTAGTAGAGACGGTATTTCACCATGTTGGTCAGTCTGGTGATGAACTCCTGACCTTGTGAGCGCCTGCCTCGGCCTACCAAAGTGCTGGGATTACAGGCATGAGCCACCACGCCCGGCCCGTATATCTTCTTATAAGAATTGTCTATTCATGTCCTTAGCCCACTTTTTGATGGGATTATTTCATTTTTTTCTTGCTGATTTGTTTGACTTCCTTGTAGATTTTGGATATTAGTCCTTTGTTGGATGCATAGTTTGTGAATATTTTCTCCTACTCTGTGAGTTGTCTGTTTATTCTGCTGATGATTTCTTTTGCTGTGCAGAAGCTTTTTAGTTTAATAGGTCCCATCTATTTGTTTTTGTTGCATTTGCTTTGGGGTTCTTGGTCATGAACTCTTTGCTTAAGTCAATACCTAGAAGAATTTTTCCAGTGTTATCTTCTAGAATATTTATGGTTTCAGGTTTAGATTTAAGTCTTTGATCTAACCAGTTAATTTTTAATCTTATTAGCTCTTTACTAATTAAGCATGCCATTTAAAAATTAATGAATATGAGTATTTAGATTTTTCAATATTCTTGTACAACTGATAAGAAAGACTTATTGACATACTTTATAGAAAGAAGGAATTTATTATTTTCTTAAGAACCATCATTTTTCTAACTGTCATTTAATACATTGTGTTATATTTTGAATCACTGATGTAGAGACGAAGACATGCAAAGTTTGGCTAGTTTGATGAGTATGAAGCAGGCCGACATTGGCAATTTAGATGACTTTGAAGAAGATAATGAAGACGATGATGAGAACAGAGTGAACCAAGAAGAAAAGGCAGCTAAAATTACAGGTTGGTTTTATTAGCGTTAAACGAAAAGTCTGTCTTTTGTTGCAGAGTTCAAAAACTCATTCTCATTTCCCAGGAAAAAACAATTCTAGTTATTAGGGCTTTTTTTTTTTTTTTATTTAAGCTTTTCTGCAATAAAATATACCATATAGTTCTCTGAAAACTTTCTATGCTGTTTATAATAGATTTTAGTAGTTTGAGATCAAGTACAAGGATGGTCAAAATAACAAAAAACAATATTGAATTATAGTACAAAGCAACCTAAATCTGGTCATACTTATTTTGTCAATGTGTGGATGAAACCTGTGTAAGTAAAGATCAGCCTGTAAAGGATAATAATACACAATAAGGAGATGGATTGGCCAGCTTCTTCTATTTCATATTCATTTATTTACTTGAATTATGTGGACATTCTGTTTTTGAATTTGTATATCTTATGTATTCTGGTATTGAAGCTTCTATGCAGGTATTCCTTCAAGCTGGTTTGATCAAGCTAGGAAGATGTTAAGTGGTTAGAACTTTTTATTAATTGGTCAATAAATATTTATTGATAATTTGGCTATCACACTTAAGAAATTGATGTTATACTTCTATTATTGCAGTGAAAATTAAGCACAATTTACATATTCTTTTAGTTAATTAATTGCTCTAAATTCCTGAATTGATGTCCCTTCACTTCTGTTTACCTCTTGGTGATTTTTTCAAATTCATTTGGACACTTTGTCACTCATCTTTTGGTTCTGCCTCAACTCCTGCTATCATGTGGGGGATTTCCATTTACCCCATGGATCACTCATTTAACTACTCAGCTAAAAAGTTCTGTGACTTTCTTGACTCTGATGACCTTCATTTCCATTCCACAACAAGAAATCTATCATAAGGAACTGCTCAGACTTGTGTGCAAAATTAGATGTTTTTCCATGTGTAAATTTTATTGTTTTCTAATTTGTGATTGTAGTTTTGATTTATTATTGGGCCCAACCATGTTTTGGAGAGTGTGTTTTACCATGTGCTTTATTTGTTTCTAGTTTGTTTGCTTATTCATTCAAATAAAATTCAAAAGTCTCTTGAATCTCAAATGTTTTAAGAATTGTATTGAGGTTTTTTTATTTGTAGTCTAGATATATGATTTATACATTTTCTTTCTTTCTTTTTTTTTTTTTTTTTTTTTGAGACGGAGTCTCGCTCTGTTGCCCAGGCTGGAGTGCAGTGGCCGGATCTCAGCTCACTGCAAGCTCCGCCTCCCGCATTTACGTCATTCTCCTGCTTCAGCCTCCCGAGTAGCTGGGACTACAGGCGCCCGCCACCACGCCCGGCTAGATTTTTGTATTTTTTAGTAGAGACGGGGTTTCACCATGTTAGCCAGGATGGTCTCGATCTCCTGACCTCGAGATCCACCCGTCTCGGCCTCCCAAAGTGCTGGGATTACAGGCTTGAGCCACCGCACCCGGCCGATTTATACATCTTCTTTTCTTTTTTTTTTTTGGAGGCGGAGTCTTGCTCTGTCGCCCAGGCAGGAGTGCAGTGGCATGATCTCGGCTCACCGCAAGCTCCACCTCCCAGGGTCACGCCATTCTTCTGCCTCAGCCTCCCGAGTATCTGGGACTACAGGCGCCCGCCACCACACCCAGCTAATTTTTTTGTATTTTTAGTAGAGACGAGATTTCACCGTGTTAGGGTGGTCTGGATCTCTTGACCTTGTGATCCGCCCATCTCGGCCTCCCAAAGTGCTGGGATTACAGGCTTGAGCCACCGTGCCCAGATACGTTTTCTATAAATATATTTTTACATGTATATTCTATTTGTTGCATTTATCATTAGAATCAACTTCTCATTACAGGTGTAGCTTGTTTTACTGAACTTTGCTTTATTGCACCTTACAGATTTTTTTTTTTTTTTTAACAAATTGAAGATTTTTGGCAACCCTGCATTGAGCAAGTCTATCAGCTTAGTCTATCAGTCTTACCAGCAGCATGTGCTCACTTCGTTTCTCTGTGTCTCTGTGTCAGTTTGGTAACTTTTGCAATATTTCACACTTTGTCATTATTGTTATATCTGTTATGGTGATCTGTGACCAATGATCTTTGATGTTACTATTGTTCTTATTTTGGGGTGCCATGAATTGCACCCATATAAGTGTGTTCTGACTGCTCCACCAACTAGCTGTTCCCTGTCTCTGTTCCTCTCCTTGGGCCTCCTCATTCCCTGAGACATAACAATGTTGAAATTAGGCTAGTTAATAACCCTGCAATGCCTGTGGGTGTTAAAGTGAAAGGAAGAGTTGCATGTCTTCCCCTTTAAATAAAAAGCTAGAAATGATTAAGCTTTGTGAGGAAGGCATGTCTAAACCAAAGATAGGCCGAATGCAAAGGCCTCTTGTGCTAAACAGTTAAACAAGTTGTGAATGCAAAGAAAAAATTCTGGAAGGAAGTTAAAAGTTCTACCCCAGTGAACACATGAAAGATTTAAAAAATGTATAAAACCTTATTGCTGATACAGAGAAAGCTTTAATGGTCTCGATAGAATATCAGACCAGCCATAGCTTTCCCTTAAGCCAAAGCCTAATCCAGAGCAAGGCCCTAACCTATTCAATTCTGTGAAGGCTGAGAAAGGCGAGGAAGCTGCAGAAGAAAAGTTTGAAGCTAGCAGAGGTTGGTTCATGTGGTTTAAGGAAAGAACTCACGTCCATAACATGGAAGTGCGAAGTAAAGCAGTAAATGCTGATATAGAAACTGCAGCATGTTATCCAGAAGATCTAACCAAGATCATTGATGAAGCTGGCTACATAAAAACACAGATTTTACATATAGACAATACAGCCTTCTATTGGAAGAAGATGCCATCTAGGAATTTCATAGCTAGAAGGGCAAAGTCAACACCTGGCTTCAGAGCCTCAAAGCTTCAAATGGCAAGTTGACTGTCTTGTTAGCACATCTTTTTATAGCATGGTTTACTGAATATTTTAAGTCCATTGTTGAGATCTGCTGTACAGAAAAAAGATGCTTTCCAAAACATTACTATTCATTCCTTTTTAGCATGCTCCCTAAAAAGCAATACCACTGCTCATTGACAGCGTACCTGGTTGCCCAAGAGCTGTGGTGGAGATGTACAAGGAGATTCGTGTTGTTTCTGCAGCACATAGTTCAAGGAGTAATTTTGGCTTTCAAGTCTTATTATTTAAGAAATACATTTTGTAAGGTGTAGCTGTCATAGGTAGTGATTCCTCTGATGATCTAGGCCAAGTAAATTGAAAACTTCTTGGAAAGGACTCACAGTTCTAGATGCCATTAAGAATTTTGTGATTCATGGGAGGAGGTCAAAATATCAACATCAACAGGAGTTTGGAAGATGGAAGAGGCTGATTACGATCCTCGTGGCAGACTTTGAGGGTTTCAAGACTTCAGTGGAGGAAGTAATTCAGTTGTGGTGGAAAAATAGCAAGAGGACCAGCATTAGAGGTGGAGCCTGAGGATATAACTGAATTGCTGCAATCTCATGATAAAACTTGAATGGATGAGGAGTTGCTTCTCTGGATGAACAAAGAAAGTAGCTTCTTGACATGGAACCTACTTCTGGTGAAGGTGCTGGGAATGTTGTTGAAATGACAACAAAGGATTTAGAATATCACATCAACTTTGATAAAGTAGTGGCAGTGTTTGAGAGGATTTATTTCAATTTAGAAAGAAGCTCTACTGTGGGTAAAATGTCAAACAGCATTGCACACTACAGAGAAATTTTTAATGAAAGGAGGATTCAATTGATGCAGCAAACTTCGTTGCTCTCTTATTTTAAGAAATGGCAACGAGTATTTTAAGGAATTACCCAACCTTCAGTAACCACCACCCTGATTAATCAGTAGCCATCAACATCAAGGCGGACCCACCAACACCAAAAAGATTATCACTCACTGAAGGCTCAGATGATTGTTAGCATTTTTTAATTAAGGTATATATGTTGTTGTTAGGCATAATGCTATTGCACATTTAATAGACTATAGTATAAACGTAACTTTTATATGCATTGGGAAACCAAAAAGTTTTTGTGACTTGCTTTATTGCAATATTCGCTTTATTGTAGTGATCTGGAACCAGACTAGCAATATGTCTGAGATTGTACCTGTACAGTTGAGGCTGAAACAGCATGGATTGAACTGCATGGGTCCACCTATACATGATGTTTTTTCAACCAAACACATAGAAAATGCGGTATTCACAGTGTACAAAACCTACATACATATGGAGGGCCCACTTTTCATATATGTGGGTTCTGAAGCGCCTGCTTTGGGACTTGATGTATGGATTTTGGTATAGACAGGGTTCCTGGAAGCAATCCTCCATCTATGCCAAGGAACGACTGTATGTATATATATCTTTTTTTATAGTTTATTTTTTAAAGACAGAAAACTTCACTGCCAAATTATTTATTCTATAAAAGTTTATTATCTTAAAGCCTCATAATTTGTATCGGTTTGCCCCATTTAATGCCTCTTGCCTTGAAATTTTGCCTGTTGATATTTGTAAACAATGGTTTTTTTAGATTTTTATTTTCTTGGCATATTTGTCACTTGATTTTTAACCTATCTGTGTTATTTTAAGTGCTTCTTTTATATACAGCATTTGGTTGATTTAACTTGATAGGCTTTGCCCTTCAACATTATATTTTTTGATAACTGATATACTTATGTGTATTTGTATTACTTATTTATACTTTTATTTTGGGGCCTTTTCTTATTTTTTCCACCTATCCGTTACATGTTGCTTTTCTTCGATTTTCTGTTTTTAAACATTTTTCATAGAGTAACTTAGAAGGTATATAACCTATTTTCATTTTAGGCTAGTATTCTCTCTAATAAATAAATAAACCAGACAGAAAAATGAGTAAACTTTTATTTCTCTACTTATATTAAAAATAAAGCAAAATTTATTGACTCTTCTTGTAGAATGAGAGATGCAGTCTGATTCTCTTCTTAACTTTATTTAAACCCTTCTCTCCAACCCCTGTTGGCTTTTATGTTTATTTCAATAACACTTTGCTAATTCTTTTCAATAGTATATACTGACATTTGCATTGTATTTTATGATGATATCAGCAACAATTTTTTAAATGTGATATCTTTCCCATCTTTGAGTTTTGGTCTCTTCTCTTCTGGTCCCTTCCCTTCTCTTCTCTTCTCTTCTCTTCTCTTCTCTTCTCTTCTCTTCTCTTCTCTTCTGTCTTCTCTTCTCTTCTCTTGTCTTTTCTTTCTTCCTTTTTCTTTCCTTTCTTTCTTGTTTTGGTTATTTGGCTATCTGGAGTATTTCCAGAAGAATAAGTGGGTGTCTTTCCCCTAGTACTACCAATCACCTTCTAACTTGTCTTAGTTTGCTTGGGCTGCTGTAACAAAATACCTTAGGTCGGGTAATTTGTAATCAACAGAAATTTATTGCACACAGTTTTGGAAGATGGGAAATCCAAGATGAAGGAGCCTGCAGATTTGTTATCTTGTGAGAGTCTGTTCTATATAGATGGTGCCCTGTATGTGCCTTCATGTGAAGGAACAGCAAAGAAAAGGACAAGGGACAAACTTGCTCCCTCAAAGCCTTTTTTTTTTTTTTGAGACAAAGTCTCACTTTGTTGCCCAGGCTGGAGTGCAGTGGCGCAGTCTCAGCTCACTGTAACTTCTACCTCCCAGGTTCAAGGGATTCTCCTGCCTCAGCCTCCCGAGTAGCTGGGATCACAGGTGTGTGCTACCACACTCAGCTAATTTTTGTATGTTTAGTTGAGATGGGGTTTAACCATGTTGGCCACGCTGGTCTTGAACTCCTGACCTCAGGTAATCCTCCTGCCTTTACCTCCCAAAGTGCTGGGATTATAGGCGTGAGCCACTGTGCCCGGTCCTCAAAGCCTTTTATAGCGGCAATAGTGTTATCCATGAGAGCAGAGCCCACATGAACTAATGACCTCTCTGTAAGCTCCACCTCCTAATACCTTCACTTTAGGTATTAAATTCCAACATAGGAATTTTGGGGGGACATCAGCATTCAGACCATAATATACCTATCCTTCAAAATTTAATTCACTTATCATGTACTCTGAGAAGCCTTTGATGCCCCTTTCCTATTAAGCTTGACCATTCCATCCTTTATGCTACTACCATATACAAATGTAGGCATTTTCCTATAGACTGAGTTTTTACAATTCCAGTGGGATATTAATTGGATCTTTTTAGTTAGAGAATATGGTTTGTTATTTGTAGATGGCTTTTGATTAAAACTAAATCTCAATTAGACACGGGTACAATTAAGTAGGAATTTTTTAAACCACACATTTGCAGTTGTTTGGAGCAGTACTGTGCTATTTTGATCACAGCCATGGGAGAAAAAATGATAATATGTTACAATTTCTACACTACTCTTGAAAGGAAGAGTAAGAGAACAGTAGTGTTTTGAGGAAAATATAAATTCAATGATTCAATAATTATTAGATTTCATAGCTAAACCTTTGTTGATTAAACATACGCTATTCCTTATTTTCTAAAATTCCTGCAAGAGCAGTAATTTTCTGTTAGACAGTTTAAAATTCTCTGAACCTAATTGAAGAAATTGTTTTGAGGCAACTTTGGATGCCTGTGTTTTTGTGTTATTTACATTTTTTATATTTTATGAAATTCTCTGAAAGTAGAAACTGTGTTCTAATCATTTTTTCATCGCTAGGTTCCAGCACATTATCTGGAATATGTTAGGAATTAAATATATGTTAACTGAAAGGCCATAGTGAATGAATGGAACTTCATTCCCTCTGGCTTATCTTATTCCATTTGACATTTAATCACATACTATGTCGTACAGGGTAGAGTGGTTCCATTTTGTGGAAGGAATATGTTCTGGAGGGCACACATAATTCAAAGCTCACTAATTCAAAACTAATTTTCTAAAAAGAATGAATGCAAATTGTGTGTGTTGAAGAAGAAGGGGCGGGTGGGGCAGTAGGTGCCTAGATGTAGGTTCTAAGTCCTAACAAATTCACAAGCATTATAGCATATTTTTTATTTGATATTACAGTTTTTTCTTGTCATTTTCTATTATGTTTGCAGAGTATGGTAACCTAAATTAATAGCACAGCATGTTATGGCAGTTGTTTGACTTTTGTAGTTGCATTTTTTAACACATGTAAATCCCATTCCAGAGTTACTAACTTTCAGGGATTTTTTTTTAGCAACAGCACGACCACTTTAAAAGTATTTGAGTGAAGTAGTTTTAGCATAATAAAAAGTTTATTGAAATTTAACAGCATTAATGTTAAAATAATAGCTCAAGAAAACAAAATGGACATATTTTATAAATATGGTTACAAATAAAGTATGGTAAGTATTTTTCTTTACCAGCAAAAGTGGCAATAGCTTAAACACAGTTTATATTAACTCTTCCTTCCAAGTTTGAAATTGTTATTGACACAATTTTTGTGGAGGAAGGAATTATTATTTTAAATTGTTCCTGTTAATTATATCTTAATATTGAAATCTAAATGCATAAAGTGCAATTATATTATATCACTAAAATTATATTGAATGTATTATTTCTCCAACAAAGCTCAAAATTTCTTGAGGGAACAGACTGTTAACAATTGTGTACCTCTTAGATTGATACCTCACAGTTATTCATGTAGTGAGTAATTTCTTATGGAAAGTTGCTGTTAAATCAGCAGTATTTGACAAAACATATCCTCCAAAATTACAGTCTTTGCTGGGAGGTGAAAGTAAATCCATGGTATCTGTACTTGCACTGATCAAAACTCCCCACACTATCCTGAGACAGACTCCCCTGCTAAATAGATAGATATTTGGGACTAGCTCTCAGGCAGGAACCATTTATTGATGCTGTTTCTATAGATACATTTTACTGAGGTGTAGCACCAGTGAATAGGCAGGAGAATTTTGAATTACAGTTGGAAAAGTCACTGAAATGTAGCAGGAGTGATAGACCTTGGAGTTGCAGAAAAAATGCCTTTTAATAGAAAGTTTGCTGCAGCTAGTAGTAGAAATTATTAAACCATTTGGTTTCAGAACAATAAATGCCTCCATCTGTATGGCAGTCACACAATGCTTGAAGCACTGTTTGGCAATATGATCATCTTTGGAACTCATGTTGAATTTCTGAATATACACCAACAGGAAGAAAAATAAAGACCCCTGTATTTATAAAGACAAGCCCTGTTGAATACGTCACAGAAAATCAAGTTCAACTGAAGCAGTTTACTTGAAGCATTGTTAAGAGAACTCAGACATTATGAGGTTCCTGAAAGACCCCTGACATTCTTAAACTTTGTTGTGTTGCAAAGATCACCATGGAGTAGTCTACCTAAAATCAGCCGGACATTCAGATTCATTCACATGACCTACATAGGCCAAACAGTATTAGATTCACTTAAAAGGATATTGAATAGGAAACACAGTATGCCAGCAGGGTATTCCTTTTTCACCAGAGTCTTCACAGCAATCTGAATACTATTGTTTATCCCCTACCACCAAATGACAACTTGGGTACAAGATTCACATAGTTATGAGCAGGGATTGCCTTGCCTTAAAATCGCCATGCAGCACAAGAGCAGATATCTTTTTTTTTTTTTTCCTTTTAAGACCCAAACTGGTCTGAGCAGATACCTTTGTACAAGTTTCATGGATATAGTTTCCAAGGTTCCTATAAGGGACATGCACATTTATAAGAGTCTCCACATTCAGAGAAGCTAAAACCTGTGGCCTTACACCAGCTATATAGTTCATTCAGAATCTTCCCATCCAGAAGCAATTTGTCAATCAGGTTTAATTTTTACCATAAGCAATGTTGCCTGGTGTTTGTTAATCCTTTTCCCATAGTCGATAAAGTTAATTTGGGAGAAGGAAGAGAGAGTGACGTATTGGCTACCTTCAGGGAACAAAATCTAACAGCACAGATGGTAGTAGGGGAGATACCAGTTACATATTGAGGAGCTAAAGTTGATGATGGTATGACTCAGCCCTCTGAGATTAAATTCTACTTACTACAGCTATGAATGGAGATAGTAGGTATCCCACCTTTTATTAGAAGGTTCCTTAAAGTAAATATGGGACTCTGGTCAGAGAGTAGGAACATTCATTTGCTTCTGGTTTTTACCTGGCATCCACCCACCAGTACCTAGGCATCTCATGAATAAAATCATAGGATTGTTGTGGGCTCAACTGAAAAAAAAAAAAAAAAATTAGCCAGGCTTGGTGGCATGCACCTGTAGTCCTAGCTACTTGGAGGTTGAGGTGAGAGGATTGCCTTAGCCAAAAAAAAATTTGTTTAAATAAAAATTAATTAAAATGGCCACCTATTTTGGAGGTCGGTTAAAAGGATGAGAATATCTGGAAAACTCCCTCTGTTATTTAGTCACTAAGGTTGGGAATAGGAGGAAAGCAGAGAAGTAGGGTAATTCTGATCCCTTGAGCCAATAAGTTTATAAGGTATCATAGCTACCTTATTTTTAAAAGAGTTTGAAACCCTCGGATGAGAGACTGAAGTCATCAGGAGTGTATCTTCACAGTCTTTAGAACTCAAATATGTCAACTCAGAGAATAGTAACAGTAGCAGAAAACACAGGCAACAAATTCAGCTTACTTTCTGTGTCACTCTTAAATGCTAATGCTGCTTTATTTGTACTTACGACACTAAACATAATCTACCTTCCTCCACCCCTGAGTCTCTGGGGGAGTTCTGCTGATACTGAGAACCCATCTTGGCAGGGCTTGGATGGGAGTGAGGGCTCTAGAAAAGAAGCCAGAAGCCTTCAAATATTTAAGAGAGGAGCCAGGAGATGATTAATATTCAAAGTACCTAAGTGAGTTCACTAAAGATTTATCCTAGGAATTCAAGGTTAGTTTAACCACATTAATAAAGGGAAAAAATTATATAATCATTTCAACAGATGCAGAAAGGAACATTTGACAAAATTCAACACCAAGTTTCTTAGCAAAGTTTCAATAGAAGGTAATTTCTTTATTTTGATAAAGGACATTTGTGAAAAGCTACAGCTAACGTTATACTTAATGGGGAAACATTGAACGCTTTTCCCCTAAGATTGGGAACAAGGCAAGGATGTTTGCTCTTACCATTCAACATTATATTTGAAGTTCTAGCAAAGTCACAGGATATAAGATCAATATAGAAAAATCTGTATTTATTAATTACAGAATTTTGATTACAGATAAATGAAATTAGCAAAATTTCATTCACAGTAGAGGTAAATAAAAAAACAGACTAAGAAATAAATTTGGCATAAGATGCGAAAAACCTCTAACTAAAAAGTGTAATACATTACTGAAGATAATTAAAGAAGACCTGAATAAATGGAGAGAGAACCTGTGTTCATAGATTAGAAGATGCAATATTGTTAAGATATCATTTTTCCTCAAGTCAATCTATAAATCCAACTCAATGCAATCATGCTAACAGGTGTTTTCTAAAAATAAAGAAACTGAAAAGTGATTCTAAAGTATATTTGGAGATACAAAGTAACCAAAAGAATCTTGAGAAAGAACTGAATTATAATACTAATACTACCTGACATGAAAATTTATAAATTTACTGTAAAGCTATAGTAATCAAGATAGTGCCAAATTGGCATAGGACAAATAGATCAACAGAACAAAACAAAGTCCTGAAATATACCCAAACTTGGTCAATTAATTTCAACAAAGTTGTCAGCATAATCCAGTGGGGGAAAAAGTCTTTTCAATAAATAATGCAGAACAACTGGTCAACCCCCACCTCTCCACATACATTAATTCAATGTATTCATTATAATTGACACCAAACATTAATCCAAGATAGATCATAGACCTAAATACAAAACTGCAAAATGATGAAGCTTCTGAAAGAAAGCAAAACAAAAACCTAGAAACCTGTGTATTTGACTTCAGGGTAGGCAGAGGGTTTTTATAGATGACACAGAAAGCAATAACCAGGAAAGAAAAATTTGATAGATTAAACCTAATCAAAATTTAAAACTTACACTCATCAAAATAGATTATTTAAAAAGCTAGGCATAGTGGCACGCACCTATAGTCCCAGCTACTCGGAGGCTGAGGTGGGAAGATAGCTTGAGCTCAGGAGTGCAAGTCCAGCCTGGGTAACATAGTGAGACCCTGTCTCTTAGGAAAAAAGAAGACCATTAAGAAAATGTATAAGCAAATTATAGATTAGAAGAAAATAGTCACAAAGCATATATCTGTCACAGATCTTGTTTCCAGAACAGATTTTTATAAAAATGCCTTATAGCTAAATAATAAAAAGACATGCGACCTTATTTTGTTTTTAAATGGACAAAGGTTTGGACATATGGTTCATAAAGAAAAATCTATCACTAGCCAAATGGCACATGAAAAATACATCACTTTTAATCAGGGAGATGCAAATTAAAATCACAGTAAGATACAACTCTATACCTACTAGAATGGTTAAAATTTAAGATTGGCAATACTAAATGTTTGCAAGGATGTGGACCAACAAACTCTCATCCATTGTTGGTAGAATGTATAATGGTACCATCACATAATGAGTTTCTTTCTTTTTTTTTTTTTTCTTGAGACAGTCTCACTGTGTCGCCCAGGCTGGAGTGCAATAGCATGATTTCAGCTCACTGCAACCTCCACCTCCCAGGTTCAAGCGGTTCTCCTGCCTCAGCCTCTTGAGTAGCTGGGACTACAGGTGTACACCACCATGCCCAGTTAATTTTTTTTTTTTTTGTATTTTTATTAGAGATGGGGTTTCACCATGTTGGCCAGGCTGGCCTCGAACTCCTGACCTCAAATGATCCTCCTGCCTTGGCCTCCCAAAGTGCTGGGATTACAGTGTGAGCCACCATGCCCAGCACATAGCAAGTTTCTTGTAACACTAAACATATACCTACCCTCTGACCCAATGATTCCCTTTCTTGGTATTTACCCCAAATAAATGAAAACATACGTCTCTAAAAAGATTTACACAAAGAGATTCATAGCAATTTATTCGTAATAGTCCCAAACTGGAAATAGCTCAGGTGTACATCAACAGAAGAATGGCTAAACTGTAGTATGTTCATGAATGGAATACTAGTCAGCAACAAAAATGAGCTATTGATATGCCCTACAACATAGATGTACCTCAAAACCATTATGCTTAGTGAAAGAGGCTTTACATAAAAGATGTACTATATGATTTCACTTATGTGATGTGTTTAAAAAAGGCGAAACTAATCCTGTGTGAAAAATATTAAAATAGTGATAGCCTGTGGGACTGGGGATTGACTGAAAAGAGGCATGAGAGAGCGTTGGAAGATGTTGCAGATGTTATACAACTTGGGTCACATAGGTGTATATGTTTGTCAAAATTCATTAAATTGTACAGTCTAAGATTTGTGCCTTTATGTGTATGTGTAAGTAAAATACTGGAAAGTATCATGTAAAAATTATAGTAAATATGTTAAATTTGTAAGAAAATGAATGATTTCTAACTTCCTGATTTATTGATCTACTATGTGGTATAGCTGGTCTCCTAACTGTGTCCTAATGAATTAAAACCTCCCAATATTCATGCTCTTTTATAATTTCCTCCTTTGCAGCTAGGCTGGCCTGATAAATCACTTTACCTGATAGAATAAAAGGGAAGTGACTATGTAACTTCCAAAACTAAGTTGGAAGATGACTTTTAGCTTCTGCTTGGTCCTCTCATAATGCATGCTCTAGGGAAAACTAGCTGTCATGTAAAAAGTTCATCTACCCTGAGACCTCATTGCTGAGAGGAACCCCAAACTAGCTACATGAACAGGCCACTTGGAGAGAGAGAGAGGCCAGGCCATCTGCAAATTGTTCTAGCCTTTTCAGCCAAAATCAAATGAGAGTAAAGCCATTTTGGACATCCAGCCCTGTCAAGCTTTCAGATGACTTCAGCCCAGCTGCCATCTAACTACAATGAACTACCCAGCTAAGTCTAGTCAACCCACAGAACTTTGAGAGATAATAATTTGTTGTTTTTTTTTTTTTTTGAGACGGAGTCTCGCTCTGTCGCCCAGGCTGGAGTGCAGTGGCCGGATCTCAGCTCACTGCAAGCTCCGCCTCCTGGGTTTACGCCATTCTCCCGCCTCAGCCTCCCGAGTAGCTGGGACTACAGGCGCCCACCACCTCGCCCGGCTAGTTTTTTGTAATTTTTTGTAGAGACGGGGTTTCACTGTGTTAGCCAGGATGGTCTCGATCTCCTGACCTCGTGATCCGCCCGTCTCGGCCTCCCAAAGTGCTGGGATTACAGGCTTGAGCCACCGCGCCCGGCCAATAATTTGTTGTTTTAAGTCACCAAATTTTGAAACGGTGGCTTAAAATATAACATTTCTGTAGATAAACATTATAGATACATGCATACATGTATAGACATAGAGATAGATAAATAAATAAAACTGTATATCTATAATGTAAAAATAAAGGACATTTTATATCTTTCTGCCTTTATAAGATGGTGCAAAGTATTATGACTCATTTGGTTCATTCATTCATTCATTTACAACATACATTAAGTACTAGCTATAGGCTTAAAATTGCTAGTTGTTAGAAATACAAGATGAACATGACATAGTAGCACAGCTGTTGAATTATATTTTTAATAAGTTTGTGAGGGGACTATCTAGGGTCATTAGATTAAAAGTGCCCACTAGGTAGTTGGTAATTCAAGTCTGGCACTCAGTATGTATTTGAGAATTATCTTCATTTATGTGTTTGTAGTTAAGCCAAGAGAATAGATGAATTCTTTCAAAAAGAACAGATTTAGGAGAAAAATGAGTGGGACCTATGATGGGATCCTAAGCAGAGGGAAGAGTAATTATTATTAAAAGAGACTGAGACAGAACTGTCTGTCCAGGATAGGAGGAGAATCAGGAGATGCTGGTATCCTAAAAGAGGCAATCACATGTTTATGGGCTTAAGCCTGTGGAGAAAGTGACATCTTTTTTACCTGGATCTCTGCCAGAAAGTTGAAGTGTTACTATTTTAGACCATCTTAAAATAAGATATACCTGAATCTTGTTACAATTTAGAGAATAATGAGGATACTGCAAGATTTGCATATATATTCTAGCTCTAGGAAGTTTTTTTTCTTTTAACTATAGGCTTTCTTAAAAGGAAAAAGCCACCTACTCGTCATGCCACCATCCCCATCCCCACCTTTTTTTGCTCAATGTGATAATCTCTGCTGGTCAATTTATATCTTCTTTTGCCTTCCTTACTGTAAGGAAGAATCTCAAATTACTTGACCCTTTGCTTCGATTGCCTGCCCCGATTTAGTTTCTCTTCTTATTCTCACCAATGTGAAGCAGGTCCATACTGATACAGTTAGAGGAAATATATGGGTTTATTGCTCAATTTGTATAGTGGTAGGGGAGAAATTTGCACTGAAGTATAACATTATTAGCATTTTCCAGACGTTTTCAATTTTGTATGAAACAAGACTTTATAAAGTAATAAAGTATTACATAAATATATTGGGTTGGGTAGTATTTTTGGTCAGGGTAGCATGTAACTAAAAAAATTCTCATTAAAATAATTCCAGGAATAAATTTTTGTTATAAATTTTCTTTTAAGTTAACTTTTTCCGATTGTAAAAGTAAAACATTGTAGAAAATTGGAAGAAACAGAAAAGTACTTGTTTTAGAAAGAGAAATACATAACAAAATTATATATTTTAGGGTATTGACCCACACAGCAACTGCCAATTGAAGTATTTGCATGGGAAGTTTCACCAGCTGTCTAAAACTAATAGCCCGGTCTCAGTTGCTATCCACAGTCACCCAACACACAAACATAGCACTTTTCCTGGATTTCTTTGCCTATCCTCTATGCCAAATTAATCATCAAATCTTCTTAATTTGTTCTTCAATTGACAAGTATTTATTGAATGCCTTCTCTCATGGAGTGGTGATCCTTTGTCTTGCTTTCTATCCTTTTTTCCCAAATGCTGCCACCATGTTGCTGCTGGAATGTTGTTTCTGAAATATGCTAGATTCCCATAACTCTCAGAATAAAGTTCAAATTCTTTAGTTTGATCACAACAACCTTCATGATAGGATATTTGCCAGCCCCATCTCATTCCATTTCCTATCGCTGGCATCTTAAACTCCAATTTGCAGTTCTTCAAGTATGTCCTGTTCTCTTTGCCTCTCTTTGTCCTCATCCATATCCTCTTTTATTTTAATAATCATAATGTCTATTTGTCTTGTGTTAGCTCAAGTGTAGATAAAAATCCAGGAAGCCCTCCTAATCTCTTGAATTATATATCTCTCTTTCAGTTAGTTTCCCATAGCCTACAGTGCTATCTCAATGATAATATTTATCATACAGTATATATTACTTTACTTGCCTGTCTGTCCCACTAAAATACGAAGCCACGAGAGCAGGTACTAGCACAGGCATATAATAGGTACGTGATAAATGCTTATTAAATAGATAAGTGGTTTTTTTTGTACATTGCTTTTTTATGATTTGTATTAACATTTATTTGCAAACCAAATAAAGGAAGCATTGGTATAGATAATCAAAATTACCTTTTCACTCTGTTAATGTAAATGAAAGTTGTAGAAGCAGAAGTTCTAGGAGTGAAGTAGGGATTTACTTAAACTAAGGATAAATGGCGGAAACTACTAGGACAGTTTGTCATTAGTGAAGAGAATGTAAAGAAGAAATTACTTTGAATTAATTCATGATGAAATGGCCATAAGTGATTTTAGATGTCACCAAAAGCATGATGATGAGGAAGAAATACTCTAAGCATTCAGAAAAATAATTCGGTCATGTAATAGAGTCATGTTGATAGTATTTTTTAAAATGCCGACATTATACCTAAAACTCTGTGGAACAATATTAATGTTTTGAAGGGAAGGACTAACTCTAATACTTCCTCTATATTCCCTGCAGTGCTCATATATAAGATGTTTAATAAATGATTGATATTTTCTCTTATTGAGATTACTTTTAGGAACATAAGGTAATTAAAATGTTTTAGCTATATATAGAAAACTACAAATATTTGAGCACTATATAAACATTTTTTGACCTATTCATTGCACATTTAGGAATATAGGACTAACAAGTAATACTAAGATATATGATAAAATGTGGATAATAATACTTCTTTGGTTATTTATGAGAATTAACTGATCGTGGATGCAAAGCCTTTCCTACTACTTAATAATTAACTGCTATTATTATTTCTTTTTATATTTTATATTTTCAAAGTGATTCATATTTTATATTTTCAAAGTTATTCCTGTAGGGCAAATAAATAATACTAATATACATGATAAGATGTGAATAATAATTCTTTTTTGATTATTTATGAGAATTAACTGATAATGGATGCAAAGCCTCTCCTACTGCTTAGTAATTATTAGCTGCTGTTGTTAATATTTCTTTTTATATGTTCAGAGTTATTAATATTTTTAAAGTTAAAAATAAATCGTGTACATTTTGAAAAATGCCCAACTAGTAAAGAATGAAAAAAAAATCAGTCATGAGACTGGCAATCACTTAACATTGATCCTACACTCCATTATATTTTTCCTAAAAATTACAAAATTACAATGACTGCTAGAGGCAGGTAAATTATCTAATTTATGAATTAATTCTACCTCCTGAGAAATTTGCTAAGTTACCTTGAGTCAGAGTACGGTTTAAAATTACTGGCGAAACAAGGTGGAAGAAGAAACTTTATAAGTCTGACTATTCTGCTCCTACTATTCAAATTGGGATAAAAAGTTCAACTGGCATTAATTGTGTTTACTTTCTATTTTCTGTGGTTTACTTTGACTATCTCAAGCAATTTTGGTTATGCAAAATATATTTTCTCATTTAGAAAAGGAAAGTTGATAAGCTTATCAACTTTTCATATATATTTTGCTGAAAGATCTGTAACATATGTCTGACAGCCTGGTATTTTCATACCTGCATTCCTTGGAGATATTGTGAGTTTGCTTCCAGTCCACCACAATAAAACAAATATTTCAGTAAAGCAAGTCACAGAAATTTTTTGGTTTCCCAGTGTATATAAAAGTTATGTTTATATTGTAGTCTGTTAAGTGTGCAATACCATTATGTCACAGCATCTTCACCAGGAGTAGATTCCATGTCAAGAAGCTGCTTTCTTTGTTCATCTAGAGAAGCAACTCCTCATCCATTCAGGTGTTATGAGATTGCAGCAAATCGGATGTATCTTTAGGCTCCACTTCTAATGCTGGTTCTCTTGCTATTTTTACCACATCGGTGGTTACTTCCTCCACTGAAGTCTTGAATGCCTCAGAGTCAACCATGAGGATCAGAATTAGCCTCCTCCATCTTCCAAAGTCCTGTTGATGTTGATATTTTGACCTCCTCCCATGAATCACAAAATTCTTAATGGTATCTAGAGTGGTGAATCCTTTCCAAGAGGTTTTCAATTGACTGCCCAGATCATTGGAGGAATCACTACCTACGAGAGCTGTATCTTACAAAATGTATTTCTTAAATAATAAGACTTGAAAATCAAAATTACTCCTTGAACTGTGTGTTGCAGAAACAACACTAATCATCTGTACATCTCCATCACAGCTCTTGGGCGACCTGGTGCATTGTCAGTGAACGGTGATGTTACTGTTTTAGGGAGCATGCTAAGAAGGAATGAGTAGTAATATTTTGGAAGGCATCTTTTTTTCTCCACAGCAGGTCTCAACAATGGGCTTAAAATATTTAGTAAACCATGCTGTAAAAAGATAGGCTGCCATCCAGGCTTTGTTGTTGCATTTATACAGCACAGCAGAATAGATTTAGCATCATTTTTAAGGGCACTAGGATTTTCTGGAATGGTAAATGAGCATCGACTTCAACTTGAAGTCACATTCTTCAGTATTGACACAAGTTGAAGCTACATTAGCTTCAGACTTTTCTTCTGCAGCTTCCTCACTTCTCTCAGCCTTCATAGAATTGAATAGAGTTAGGGCCTTGCTCTGGATTAGGCTTTGGCTTAAGGGAAAGCTATGGCTGGTTTGATGTTCTATCCAGACCATTAAAACTTTCTCTGCATCAGCAATAAGGCATTATGCATTTTTTAAATCTTTCATGTGTTCACTGGGGTAGAACTTCTAATTTCCTTCAAGAACTTTTTCTTTGCATTCATAACTTGTCTGACTGTTTAGCACAAGAGGCCTAGCATTCAGACTATCTTTGGTTTAGACATGCCTTCCTCACAAAACTTAATCATTTCTAGCTTTTCGTTTAAAGGGAGATACATGCACCTCTTCCTTTCACTTAAATACTTAGTGGCCTTTGCAGGGTTTAACTGGCCTAGTTTCAATATTATTGTGTCTGAGAAGATAAGGAGGTCTGGGGAGTGGTAGATGGGGGAACAACCAAGTGGAACAGTCAGAATGCACACATTATTGATGAAGTTCGCCGTCTTATGTGGGTGTGGTTCATTGCAACCCAAAACAGTTTTAGTAGTAACAGCGAAGATCACTCATCACAAATTGCCATGACAGATATAATGAAAAGATGTAGAATATGGTGATGATGGCACCGGCAGGCCGTCTGGAGTGGTGGCTGCCATCACACCTGCTACAGCAGGGAGGCATGGCTGAGGCCACACGCTCCAAGCGGCTGGCAGGAACTGGGGACAAGCAGGAGCCCCCCCCCTTCTGAGTTGGGGCTGGAGCTCCCTGGGTGCTACTAAATCTGCCCAAGCCACGCTGCAGACCCAGGTACCCCTCCGCTCTTGGACCCTGGAGCAGGTGGGAGCCCTGCCCTCCTGGGTGCAGCTGCAGCTGTTCAAGTTGGGGCTGTGGTCCTGGGCCTCCTGCTGCAGGGAGCAGGCAGGAGCCCCAACCCCCCTGGCACAGCTTGCCCAAACTGTGGCTGCAGACCCAGACATCCCTGTACTCTTGGGAGCCTGGGAAGCTTCCCCTGCCCTCTCAGGCTTGGAAGTGCCTGCTCCTGCTATCTGGCTTCTCCCTGCTGTTGGCACGTGCTCCAATCTTGGAACAAAGTTGGAGCTGAGCTCGGGTGCTGTCACAGCCTGGCCAGGTGTGCACATGCTCAGGACACTGCTGACACACCAGCCCCCTGCCACCTTGGCATCAGATCCCTACTGGATTATGGGCACTGACGAGCATAGGAGGGAAGCCAGTGGGTGGCTGAGGGCAGCTCCATGGTGGCCTGCAGGCACCTGTTGGCACCTACACCCTAGGCACCATGAATGGCAGCAGGAGGTAGGTTCCTGGGTAGAAGGAGGAGGGTCTCCAGTGAGGCCCCACCTTCAGGCCAGCAAGGGCCTGAAGGCTGGGGGCCAGGCTGCCAGTTCCACAGACCAGAGTGGGAGGCCGTGGTGCTTTTTCCAGGCTACCCATGGACCAGTCAGCATGCAATTCCTCTTGTCTGAGGCCCATGAAAGCCCTGAGCTCTGTCAGAGCTGAGCAGATACCAGGACAATCAGCTGCAGAGAGAAGCAACCCATTCCAGGGCCTCTTCTCTTCTAAGAGCCGGGAAGTTGATGAAACTACTTGCCTGCAGAGAGGAGCAACCCATTCCAGGACCCCCACCCTGCTGAGAGCTTGGAATACACCGAGACAACCAGTTGCAAAGAGGAACAACCCATTCAAGGGCTTCCTGTCTGCTGAGAGCTAGGAAGACAATGAGATGACCTGCCTGCAAATAGGAACAACCCACTCCAAGGTCTCCTCTCTGCTGAGAGCTGCAGAGTTGACAGGATTACCTACCTGCAGAGAAGAGTTTCCCACTCCAGGGTCTCCTCTCTGCTAGGAGCTGAACACTTGTCAGGACACCCTGCTTTTGGAAGGGAGCTACCCACTGCGCGTCTTCTCTGAGCTGTTCTGTTGCTCAGTAAAGCTCCTCTTTGTCTTGCTCACCCTCCACTTGTGTGTGTACCTCATTCTTCTGGTTGCAGGATAAGAACTCAGCTCTTTTAGCCCCATTGAATGGCAGGGTTAAAAGAACTGTAACATAAACAGGGCTGAAACATGCCCTTTGCTCACCACATTGCAGGTGAAGAGAAGAAGAGAAGAGCTGCTGCCCATCAGGGAGCCCATATCTGGGGGGCCAGGGCTGTGACTCCCTCTTTGGGGCCCTGTGGTTCCTGGCATCTCCAAGCTTCCAGGTGCCACCATGTTTCTCAGTGCCAGATGTGGAAACTGCAGCGCACCTGGTCTACCTGCAGCCTTGCAGAGAGCTGGTGCCCATGCCACACATGGAGCTTCCCACTCTGCTGCAGCAGCTGGTGTGTCTGACTGCACAGTGGCTAGACCCCACTCTCACACTCCCCTCATCACTCCATGCCTGACTCGCCCTTGGTAGGCATGGGATCCAGGTCGGTAGCGTGAGCCAAGTGCGGCATACCAGGCCAAGTGGGTGGAACGAGTCCAGCAGGCCTGAGCTAAAAACTCAGGCAGAGACACCACCGGCCACAGAGGTTTCCAGCCGGAAAAGCTACATCCCAAGGATCCTGTAGCAGTACGAATTACCAAAATGTGACACAGACATGAAGTGAGCACATGCTGTTGGAAGAATGGTGCTAATAGACTTGCTAATCTTAGAGTTGTCACAAACTGTCCATTCGTAAGGTGGCAGATGAAATTAAGGTTGTTAATAAGCTGACCATGACATAGTGGAAAGTATGCTACGTTATCCGTGTGGCTCAATATAATTACCAGGGTGCTTAAACGGCAGAGAGTGGCAGAAGAGAAAGTCAGCGCATGTGATGTGAGAACAACTTGGCCCACTGTTGCTGGCTTTGAAGATGGAGTAAGCGGGTCACAAGTTAAGGAGTGGCTTCTAGACTTCTAGACAAGGGTGGCTTCTAGAAGCTGGAAAAGGGAGGGAAGCAAATCCTTCCCTATAGGCTCCAGAAAGGAATGCAGCCTAGCAAACATCCTAATTTTAGCCCAGCAAGTCTTCTGATCCCCACAATAGTTGGATAACAAATTTTTGGTTGCTTTAAGCAAAAAAAAACCTCTTATAAAAAATGCAATATCTGGGAAGTGCAATAAAATGTGGTATGCCTGTAGGTAGTTAAGTCTGTTTCCATGTTAATTTGTGTCTCTATAGAATGTAAATTCCACAAGGACAACACCATGTTTGTTTTTGTGTCCCAAGAATAGGTCTTGGCACAGACTGATAAATAAATATTTGTGCAATAGATGAATAGTTGCAGGCAGCCATATTATAAATGCATATTCAATGATTTAGTTCAAATAAAATTTAGCATGTGTCCTTAGATTTACAGTGTTAAAGAATAGTACTTTTAATGTCAAATTTACAACTGTGTTCTACTTCCAATCATTTTCTTTCTTTCCTTACTGAATAATCTGAATCTATTTGCTGTATCATAATAACTACATTATTCCTAGGTTTTAACTTTGGTAACATCAGGGATTACCTGTAGTATCCTAAAATGTTCTTATTTGAATTGTCTAATTATCACCCTTTGGGTGATAATTTCACATATTCAGAGTTGTTCGAAATATAGATGACTCATGTAAAAAATTGTATCTTAAATTTGTTTCTCTGTCCTTTTTTGTTCTCTTTTATTGTCTTTATTATAAGATTTTTCTAAAGCATATACTCTAAAGTTGCCTTAAAATAATAGATCCTATTAAAAAAAAAACAGGAGTAGAAAATAATAACTTTTGCTTGCTTTTCTTGTTTTAGTACTGGTTTTTAAAATGCAACATGAAGACATTTATTATGTACATAATTCATGCATTTATATTCTTAAAACTTTTTATTTAAATTTAGAATATTAAACAAATGACAAATATTTTCTGTAGTATCAGAGTATATATTTTATTCTGTTTTTAATGTATGTGTTTAAAGCACAGTTCTATTTTACAAATGTAAAATGTGAAAGCCAGTGTCAGCTTCTTGGGTTATTATCTCGTTTTGTGTTTATTAACATAGTTTTTATGTTACTAGTATACATTTTAACAATAAAATGTTTTCTATTTTAAAATATGGGTATAGCATAACATTCAGTTAAACATATCTGTTATGGTTCATAAAAATAACATCCACTGAATGTATTCTGTTGATTAACCAAACATCTCCTCTTTGTCTTTTTGGGTAACAGCATGCTCCTACTTCTCTTTAATTAAATGACCTTACCTTATATTTGTCTTGACTGGCTTCTGTTTACAGAAATTGTAAACCAGTTGAATGCTCTGAGCAGCTTAGATGAAGATCAAGATGACTGCATAAAGCAAGCAAATATGCCTTCAGCTAAATCAGCCAGTTCCTCTGAAGGTCTAAGAGCTTTCCTCCTTTCTTTCTGCTTCTGATTGCCTGTATTTACTGTGACCTGCTACCTCTTGACTTCTGTCTGTACTTAGCTGTCAGTTTTGTCTTTGTGCTTTTCCTTGAATGTTTTCTTTGGTAATTTGTAGTGCACCAACAGGCAACAGAATAACAGAACTTATCTTTAGCAAAGTCTTGTGTCAGGATCCTTGATAGACAGTGGTTTTAAAACATTTTCAAAGTGCAATGTCATATAACATGCTATTTCTTGAGTGTGTTTATATGTTATAAATATATTGTTTTTAGAATATTTGCTTACCATAAGCCCGTTTCAGTTATTCCTGTTTGGGAGTGATGCATGTATGTCAGCACTTTTTTTATTGGCTCAAATTAAATTGAGATGGAAGTTTCTTTAGTATAGTTCATTATCTGACATAATTTTCAATTAATATTCAAATGTTTTGTTTTATTTGAAAATGTTGGTATGCTACAAAATACTTGAATGGCATTCTGTCATTGGTAAAATGCTATATACTATTATTTGCAGGTATTGTGTGAATTTTTACCATTTGAAATGTTTCACAAATGATCAATACTTACACTTAACCGTAACAGGAAACTAACCCATATGTTTATTTTCAGAGCTTATCAACAAACTTAACTTTTTGGATGAAGCAGAAAAGGACTTGGCCACCGTAAATTCAAATCCATTTGATGACTCTGATGTTGCAGAATTAAATCCATTTGGAGATCCTGACTCAGAAGGTAGCAAGTTTTTCTGTCCTTTTAAAGTCTTTGTATAGTCAAGTTGTCTTGAACTGTAAGGGCAGGAAAATATATTCTTAAGAGAGTAACAAAAAAAATTATTGTTTATAATGATGTTGTGTTCCATGCCACTTGGAGTTGATCAGCAATTCTGGGTCACTTCTATGGAATTACTTTTAAAGAAAAAAGCCTTGCGTAAACATTTACATGCGGCTTTACAAGTCTCATTCATTTGGTCTACCAAGTAAGGTCAGGGATATACTGATTTTGGGGTGGTGGGGGTAGCTTCTCTATATGGATCATTTTCCCTGACACTCAGTCTCATGAGCCCTTCTGACCCTAACTGTATCTCTCTGGCTGAGATTCTCTAGCTGAGAATTAGTAGTGAGAGTGAGTTATGCATGTGAAAACATGGAGCAGAAAGTAGGTTAAGATCCGCTGCTATTATATATATACAGCATACTCATGAGGTGTAAAACCAGGGATTTTTTTTCCTGAGTCATTTTTCTTATCAAGTAGTTTTGAACTCATAAAGCCTGGCTAAGGGCTGTTACAGAAGTGAGACTTCCGTTTGATTGAACTTTGTATGCTTAACATAAATGCAAGAATGATTAACCACTGTTTACATCTTTTTTGACTGTGTCTGAGAAATCTTCCTGAGTTTTAAAGAATTTTGCTACTGCCTGTCATGGTGAAAATGAGGTTTTAGCTTCAGGATTCACTCTGTTATAGCAGTATCGTTTCATAATTCTTTCTCCTTCTCCTCTTCCTTTACTTTCTCCCTTCTTACCAGACTCCAAATTATTAATAGGAAGTTTGTATTCATGAGTTTTTATTTTGTTTGAAGGCTATATATTATGAACGTATTTTAAATCTTAAAAAGGTTACAGTAGCTAGGCATGGTGGCTCACGCCTATAATCCCAGCACTTTGGGAGGCTAAGGTTGGCGGATCACCTGAGGTCACGAGTTTGCAACCGGCCTGACCAACATAGAGAAACCCCGTCTCTACTAAAAATACAACAAGTTAGCCTGGCATGGTGGCGCATGCATGTAATCCCAGCTACTAAACCCCGTCTCTACTAAAAATACAACAAGTTAGCCCGGCATGGTGGTGCATGCATGTAATCCCAGCTACTCGAGAGGCTGAGGCAGAAGAATTGCTTGAAACTGGGAGGCGGAGGTTGCAGTGACCAAGATTGCACCACTGCTCTCTAGCCTGGACAACAAGAGCGAAACTCCATCTCAGAAAAAGAAAAAAAAAAGTCACAATAAATCGTAGAGGCAGTCAACAACTACCTCTTTTCGTAGATTAGGAGGCTGAGACCGAGAGAAGTTAAATGATTTGACTTTAGGTAAATGGAAGTGGAGTTGGAGCTAAAATTCTTAATCAGATATCTTCTTTTGACCACACAACTTCTTGATTTTACACTACATACAATTAAGTATATTGAGTTCAAAAATATTTACAAAATGTTTGAGACATTCAGTATTTGAACTTTCTATTTTAAAATCAAATAAGTTTTCTAAATGTAAGTCTGTTATCAGAGGTATAAAAGAGAGTGGCAAACAACACATAAGATCACATTTCTATGTAGAAGAGGTAAGCCAGCCTGATTCAGAATCTTTAATTATACCTGTAGAGCCAAACAAATACATGTCAACCAGAGTTCTCTTTAAATATTGCCTATTAGAATCTTTGGAGTAAGTATTTTTTATTATAAAAATATTTTTATAGAAATAATTTATCTTTATTGATTAAAAACTTGCAGCCACAAAACAGAAGTATTTGGGGAAGAAAAAAATGTGTTGCAATTGTTCAGATGGTTCTTTTTTTGCTTTTACAGCTTCAGTTCTCATATTTATGTGCTTGAGTGGCTATTTTTTTTTTTTTTTGGAGACAGAGTCACGCTCTGTCACCCAGGCTGGAGTGCAGTGGCACAATCTCGGCTCACTGCAACCTCCATCTCCCGGGTTCAAGCGTTTCTCCTGCCTCAGCCTCCTGAGTAGCCTGGATTACAGGCGCATGCCACCATATCCAGTTAATGTTTGTATTTTTAGTAGAGATGAGGTTTCATCATGTTGATCAGGATGGTCTCAATCTCATGACCTTGTAATCCACCCACTTTAGCCTCCCAAAGTGCTGGGATTACAGGTGTGAGCCACCACACCTGGCCCTTGAGTGGCTTTTTAAGAAAGCTATTAAATGTAGGCCGGGCACAGTGGTTCACACCTGTAATCCTAGAACTTTGGGAGGCCAAGGCAGGTGGATCGTTTGAGACCAAGAGTTTGAGATGAGCCTGGCTGACATGGTGAAACCCGTCTCTACTTAATATACAAAAGTTAGCCCAGTGTAGGGCACGCACCTATAATGCCAGCTGTTCGGGAGGCTGAGGCAGGAGAATCACTTGAACCCAAGAGACAAAGGTTGCAGTGAGTCAAGATCGTGCCACTGCACCCCAGCCTGGGCAACAGAGTGAGTGAAACTCCGGCTCAGGAAAAAAGAAAGAAAGAGAGAGAGGGGGAGGAGGAGGGGGAGGGGGAGGGGGAGGGAGAGGAAGAGGAGTCTTCTCTTAAACCCACCTTTGTTGCCTATTCTAGCATCTTCAAATCTTGCTCTATAGTTTGTACACTTTCTTGCTTTTGGTGTTGTAACTAATGAATTTGCTTGGATTAAATTTTGCAATCCTATTCCTGAAAGAAATAAAAATATTATTTTTATTGACCCATTTTGTCAATTTCTTAAGCATTTGAGCCCTGATATTTGTTAATACAAAATTGGATAGGAAAAACTTTACAGTCTCTCTTCTCTTATGGAGAAAAGAAAATGCTTAATTTACATGATTATAAAGATTCTAGTGGTGGTAAGTTTGAATATTATCAAGGTATTACAAAAGATGCTATTGCTGAGTCTCTTCTTTAATGTAGGCTATGTTTAAATTCATTTCAAGTATTGCTTTACTATGATTTTATGACTTCTCTTTCACACTTTTTACTTGCTTCACCATGGTGTACAGAATTTCAGCTCAGAATTTCAGCTCATTTTACGTTCTTTTCAACATAAAGACAAATTTTCTGGGCTAATATCTAGAGTATATGTAGTTTGATTTTAAAATATAAAAGTCATTGGCCAGGTGTGGTGGCTCACACCTGTAATCCCAGGCCTTTGGGAGGCTAAGGTAGGCAGATCACCTGAGGTCGGGAGTTCAAGACCAGCCTAGTTAACAGGGTGAAACACCATCTCTACTAAAAATACAAGAAATTAGCCAGGCATGGTGGCGTGTACCTGTAATCACAGCTACTCGGGAGGCTGAGGCAGGAGAATATCTTGATCCCGGGAGACAGAGGTTGCAGTGAGCCGAGATCGCGCCATTGCACTCCAGCCTGGGCAACAAGAGTGAAACTCTATCTCAAAAATAAGTAAATAAATAAAATAAATAAATAAATGTCAGTCATAAAATTTTTATAATAATCAGATTAAGTTGTTTGAAATGTCACTTAGGAAACAATTAATTTTTCTTGAGAATTTCAATAACCAATTTCCTGCCTTCCTCTCATAGAATACTTTAGCATTGCATAGTATAATTAAAATTACTTCTAAAACACTATGACTTTTGGCTTGCTGAAATTTTTCTACAATTTGACAAAATATTTTTATCAGCAAATCTTAGACAGTTTTATTACAAATTCTTGTTTTGTTTTAAAATGCTAACAAACATAAAAGAAAAAGCCTCATGCTAAGTACTGCTACTATTATAGTGGTTTTGTATTTTGAGTCAGAGTTTTATTTTAAAAGTACCACTGAGGCCGGGCACAGTGGTTCACGCCTGTAATCCCAGCACTTTGGGAGACTGAGGCAGGTGGATCACTTGAGGTCAGGAATCCAAGACCAGCCTGACCAACATGGTGAAACCCTGTCTCTACTAAAAATACAAAAATTAACCAGGCATGGTGGCACATGCCTGTAATCCCAGCTACTCATGAGGCTGAGGTGGGAGAATCGCTTGAACTGGGGAGGCGGAGGTTGTAGTGAGCCGAGATCACACCACTGCACTCCAGCCTGGGCAACAGAGTGAGACTCCATCTCAAAAAAAAAATAAATAAAATAAAAGTACCATTGTTGTGCAGGTGTGGTTTCTCACACCTGTAATCCCAGCAGTTTGGGAGGCCAAGGCAGGTGGATCACTTGATATCAGAAGTTCAAGACCATGCCACTGCTCTACAGCCTGGGCAACAGAGTGAAACTGTGTCTCAAAAAATAAAAATAAAAGTACCATCATTTTCAAATTAAAACTTGAAATAATAAAAGCTAGAAAAACTTGGTATCTCTATCAGCTTACCAGTATTATTATAGTGCTTTCAACCTGAAGATTCTTATGTTATTATTGATTGGATTTAAGTTATATTGAAAAAATATTCTCATTAAAAACTCTAAAGATTTAAGGTCTTGTAGCATACAGAAACCTGTTCTTTGAAAACTTTGAGAAAACAATTTCAGTGGCGTGTGAGTATATTTACAACACAGGACAGAATGAATTATCAGATCCCTGAGTGGTCTGTGCTTATGTAAATACCAAAGAACATTTCAGAAATGAGTCAGCTTCCTGTTCTTTTTATTTTATTTTATTTTATTTATTTTAGTTTTCTGGGTTTTTTTGAGACAGAGTCTCGCTCTGTTTCCCAGGCTGGAGTTCAGTGGTGCAATCTCAGCTTACTGCGATCTCTGACTCCTGGATTCAAGCGATTCTCCTGCCTCAGCCTCCTCAGTAGCTGGGATTGCAGGCACCCGCCACCCCACTGGGCTAGTTTTTGTATATTAAGTAGAGACAGGGTTTCACCATGTTGGCCAGGCTGGTCTCGAACTCCTTGACCTCAAGTGATCTATCCACCTTGGCCTCCCAAAGTGTTGGGATTACAGGTGCAAGCCACTGTGCCCAGCGTTAAATTTTATTTTTGAATTGAGGTCATGCTCTGTCATCCAGGCTGGAGTGCAGTGGTACAATCATGGCTCACTGCAGCCTTGAACTCTTAGGTTCCAGCCATCCTTCCACTGCAACCTCCCTAGGAACTGGGACTATAGGTGCACGCCACCACAACCAGCCCATTTCATGTTCTTTTAAAAACAGAAATTTGTTATGTATCAGTTTGTAATGGCAAGCTGGTAGACTATAATAAAAGAATATAATTTTGCACATCTAAGAAAACATTTTCAAAATTGGCATATCATAATGTTAATACTATTAGATACTGCAGAGGATCTCAAGAAACAGTAAAGATCCAAAAATGCCATTTTTGGGAGTACCATTCCTGGAGAAATTGACAGGAGTTTTAGATATCACATCTTCTGAACATTAAGAATACTTAACTCCTCTAAAGTATATTATTGTTTTATTATTGCTTTGCACTTTCTCAGCCCCATAGAGCTTATTAATTTAATAGTCTTATTTTTGAGAACACTAAACAATATTAGAAAATATCGGATGGTATTAATGTGATTTAATTCATCTGCTTTTATTTCATAGAGCCGATCACTGAAACAGCTTCACCTAGAAGAACAGAAGACTCTTTTTATAATAACAGCTATAATCCCTTTAAAGAGGTGCAGACTCCACAGTATTTGAACCCATTCGATGAGCCAGAAGCATTTGTGACCATAAAGGATTCTCCTCCCCAGTCTACAAAAAGAAAAAATATAAGACCTGTGGACATGAGCAAGTACCTCTATGCTGATAGTTCTAAAACTGAAGAAGAAGAGTTGGATGAGTAAGTACATTTCATTTTGCTATCATCACAAGTTAGTCTCTATGTTAACTAAAGAGATTCTTTTGTAATGTACCTTTAGATGGGTACAAATCATTAATGTGCACTTTATAAGTCAGTATCTAACTCATCCACTATCTGAATGTTTATAGTCTTAAACCTTATTCTCCCACCCTCTTCCAGGTAGATGTGTGTATGCCCTAAACTAACTAGTGAGGAAGATATATTCCTAGAATCTCTGGTTGGAATTCCAATTGTGTCTTCTCACAGAAACTATTATAAACGGTATTTAGGTTTTTTTTTTTTTTTTCCATCAAACTCTGTAGACATTAAACTTCAGTTGTGTTACAGGTCTGTTGGGGAGGAGAACAAAATAATCATTTGTGGTATTGATTTGATAAGAAGACTTGTATAGATATCAAACAATGAAATAATAATATTTCTAAATTAGGGATTATCACAAGCTCAGTATGAATAGACTGTGTAATTAGGGCTGCCATTTGCCCAAATCTGGAGTGGGGATACAAAGGGGATGTGTTCATATTGTAATCTGGAGTTATACAGTTCACAGCCTATATGGCTACAGACCATGACCCTAAGTGTGTTTTAAAAGCAGCAGCAAAACCTCCACTTCCAGCCATGATGGGATAACACAGACTGGATTTAGCATTTTAAACAACTGAAAACTGGAGTAAGATTATATGAAACAATAAGATTCAGACATTGCACACAAACAGCACAGGATAATGATCCCTGAGAGAACAGAAACAAAGAAGATGAGCCCTGCAATTATGTAACATTATTTGTGGGAGTTTCTAAATGCAGTTCAGAGAGAAAAAAACGCAGACAGATCCCAGTAATCACCCTGAATTAAGGAGACAGAGTTTAGACTTGGGAGTACTGAGGTGACTAGAATTTGTATGTCCACAAAGACTTCTACGTAAATATTTTAACATCTTTATTGATTATAATAACAAAATGGGAACAATTCAAATATCTGTCAACAGGCAAATAGATAAACAAATTGTGGCATATCCATACAATGCAGTACTACTCAGTAATAAAGAGGAACAAACTGTTGGTAAATTGCAAGATCATTACGCTGAGTGAAAGATGACAGACCAGAAAATAGTATACTGTGTGATACCATTTATTTTAAACTCTAGAACATGCAAACAATCTATAGTGAGAAAAAGCAGATCAGTAGTTGTTTACAATCAGAACTGGAGCGAGGAAGAGATTAAAAAGGGGCACCCAGGAGACTTTTGGAGGGACTGGAAATGTTTGTTATCTTGATTTGTGCTGATGGTTTCACACTTGCATGCATGCATAAAAAATACTGATTAAATTTTATTTTCAAGTGTAAGCCGTTTATTGTTTATCGTTTATACCTAAATAAAGCTGTTTTAAAAAGAACAGCAATCTTTAACTTTAATAACAGAAATATTATATCACATGAGTGATTTCCAGCTTGGAATTCTTGGGCCTTTAGGTCTATTTGATGTAAATAATTGGTGTGTGACTGAAGAGATCTTTAAAATATTTAATAATAAGTAATATAATTATATGACAAATATTAATAATGATTATGTGATCACTTGTGAGGCTATATGAGCCTTTGCTTTCCTTGGAAATACATAAGCTTTTATGTATTAACATTATTTAGAACTTGGGAAAAATAGTTATTTCTTTAAAAATGCAGCTTGAAAGGAAAATATTTCAAAATACTGTATATGTGGGTTGAGAGGGGAATAATAATAAGGCTCCTTTGAATCATGAAAGTTTGGGGTAATTGCTTTGTGCAAAGGGAGAGATGTGATCTCTCTACTGTGCGTTGGTTAGCTCTTATTTTGAGCACTATTTGTCTACTAGTTGTTGTATTTTATAAGGGGCATTGGTGATTCAGAATGTTAACAAAGTAGAGAAAAAGTCATTGAAGTGTTCAGAAACCACATCAAATAAACAATGATTGAGAGTACAGGGACCATTTGATTTTCAAAAGAGATGATTTAAGGGAACTGTAATAACTAACTTCAAATATTTTGAGACTAGACGGGTGTGGTGACTCACACCTGTAATCCCAACACTTTGGGAGGCCAAGACAGGTGGATCACTTGAGGTCAGGAGATCGAGACCAGCCTGACCAACATGATTAGACCCCCTCTCTACTGAAAATACAAAATTAGCCAGGCATAGTGGCAGGTGTCTGTAATCCCAGCTACTCAGGAGGCTGAGGTGGGAGAATCCCTTGAATCTGGGAGGCAGAGGTTGCAGTGAGCCCAGACCATGCCACCGCACTCCAGCCTGGGACTACAGAGCAAGACTCCATCTCAAAAAAAAAAAAAAAGAAAAAAAGATTTTGAGACTTTTATTTGAAAGAGTGAGAAAATTGATTTGTTTTCTATTGCTCTGGAGTTGTGTTTCTCATCTTTTCCACATTTTATAACATGTGCTACATGCTTCCTGGGTATGGCTGGGTTTTGATAAAACCTAAAAAAGTTCTAATCTCTAAAAGTCTCAGAATTACACCATAATAATCATCTGATTCTAAACCCAAACCCAGGTTGACATCTTATTACTAATTAATAACTATATGGGGGGTTGAAAAGTTGGCCCAACACTTGGTAAAGTTATTATATTTGTTTTCTTTCAAATAGCTAACATGTGATTGAAATAAAATTTCTCATGGGTGGTGTAGGTGCTGAGTAATAGCCACACACCTAGAATATTTGAATGTAAATGCAAACTTTAAGTACAGGCATTCAGGTATTCCAAAATACATGAGTATTACACAACACACTCACACCTGCTCTCTTATTAACAAATTAAAGAGACATCTAATGTTTGCTTAAACTTTTTAAATGCCTTAATAAAAACTAAAATCAAAATCACTGGGTGTTTCCTTTTGGCCATTCTTTTTCCACATGAAAGTCACAGTCTTTACAAGTTTCTCATGAATAAAGAGCGTTCTAACTTGCTCAATCATCTGGGGTTACCAGAGGGAGTCTGTAAATACTCTAGCTTCTTTATTTTGTAGAAATATACACACAAGTTCTAAAGATTGCACATAAGCTAATGTGCAAGTCCAGGAAGAACTCTGTTTGTATTAATTACTTGTTTGGTATTTATCATCTTTTCTCTGCAAAAATTTATAGGTTCAATGTCAGTAGCAGAAATCTTCCAAAATACGTTCTTACTTCAATAATAAACTTATGACCTTTCATCAAGCAAAAAACCTATATGACTCATCTTCTATTACCAAATTCTTCCTGTATACTCTATGACATTAAACTATCACACATAAATAGTACGGAATCCTTTGATGTGTGGAATTACCTTTAGTGTCCCAGCATATCCATAAGCACAAAGAGAAAGTATTCATCCTTCCTTGCCTTTTAGGACATGTCCTTTACACTTAACAACTGCATGGGTTTCTCAGTTACTTGTATTTTGGGGGATAATTCAACTCTTCTAGTTTATATAGTAAAAATGAAAACCAATAAACCAATATTATTTTTTCAGAACTTTTATGAAGTGACTTTTAAGGCCTAGCATGCAGTCATTTCTGGTATGGTTTTGTGTCAGTTTCCCAATGTAACCTTCATTGAATTTTATTCAGGGAAGCTACATGCCCATTTTAATAACTTGGAATTTGTTTTTCCAAAGAAACATAGATATCAAGGTGAGAGGAAGAGACTATTCCCTAGCTTCATTTTGTATTATTTTTCCAGTATGTTTAAATTAATCCTGAACCAACTTTGGTTTTTCTCTCTGTAATTCATTTTTCTGGATGAATTGTTTTCTAAACAATAAATAATGTCATTTAAAATTATTCTGTCCAATTTTCTCCTTAATATAACCAGTGAATTTTCAACTTACAATGAGTTAATGATATAACTAATTTATTACTCAAATATACAATACCGAGATAAAAATAATTGTCTCTTAGAGTGATGCATAAAGTTCTGAAATAGATTGTTCAAATCATAGGTGATCAACAGAATGTAAAAATAGTCCCAATTCTGTAAATATTTTTTCTTTGCTTACATTTATTTATATTTAAAATATATTAATCAGCAAGTATGTAACTTGTCATTGTAGAGAAAGGGATAAGTGTTTGCACAGTGCTATCTCTGTGCAGCCACTATTCCTGTTCATTTTTATAGCACTTAAAAAAATTGATATGTGCTTCACATAACATGAAAGTATACAGTTTAAAATGTACATGTCAGTGAATTTTAGTATGTTCACTATATTGTTATACCATTACCACTATCTAATACCAGGATGTTTTCATGACCACAAAAAGAAGCCTCATACCTATTAGCATTTAGTCCCAATTCCCCACTTCCTTCATTCCCTGGCTACCACTAATCTACTTTTTGTTTCTGTGAATTTGACTATTTTGGACATTTTACCTAAATGGAAACATTTCCTGTTCATTCTTGAAAAGTAAGGAATTGAATTTAAGTTAGGGATCTCTGATCTAGAAGGGAAAAGGACCATTCAAAACTTTCGTAAGCAGAGGCTTCTTGTCCTTATTCTGATTTAGTGCCTAACCAGTAGTGGTGCCAGCACACTGTTGTCTCAGAGGTGAATTACAAGTGTGTGGAGATATTAATTTTCTTAGTCCTAAAGTACTTGGCAAATGCAAGTGTTAAACACTCTGAAGAGAGGCACTCTTAGCTTAGACTACACAGGAATTCCTCAGATGAAACTCTGAACTCACAATATAGAATTACAAAACACACAAGGAAACAGTTTATTAAGAGGAAGAGTCAGGAGACAAAAGAAATAGTAGGATTATACATGCAAGAACTTCAGATACTAGATTTGTCAGATAGAGACTATAAAATAAGTATGTTTAAATGATTAGTACCTCAAATCTTTGTAACTGAGGTACCATACACACAGATATATGAAGAAATACACTTATTAAAATTAAAAATTCCTGGAGAATTGAATATTAGACATGAAGAAAAAATGAACTGGATCAGAGATGTGAGAGAGTTATCTAGAATATAGCAGAAGAAAAATAAAGATTTATAAAAATGGAAAGGCTAAAAACCTGACAAGTAGTTGTTCAACATAGATATAAGATATTTCAAAGAGAATAGAGAAAATACAGAAGTGGCTATCAAAGAGATAAAGGCAGATAATTTTTCAGAACCAATAAAACACATGACTTCAAACTCAGGAAATACAAAGTGTCTGAAATAGAATAAATCAAAAGAAATCCACACCTAGACATGTCATAGGTGTCAAAATTGCTCAAACCAGAAATAAAGAGATCTTAACAACTACATAGAAAAGATGACTTACAAAGGAGCAATGTTAGGCTGACAGCGGATTAATATCTTCAAAACCCTGAGATAGAATAACTGACGACTAGAATTCTCTACCCAGCTAAACTATCACTTAAATGTAAGGCTGAAATAAAGACATTTTCAAAGCCTAGGAGAATTTACTATAAGCAGAACCTTGCTGAATGAACCACTAAAACATGTTCCATAATGAGGGGAGAATTTAACATAGAAGAAAAGATGAAATACAAGAAAATGTAACAGAGCTCGGGCGTAAAAAAGAAATCAAATCAAGATTTTTACATCTTCCTTTTCCTTGGGTATAGAAAATATACAGGATTTATTATTTTTAATATTTAACGTTTTTCTAAGTTTCTATATATAGTAGTTTGAGCTGAATGTGACCTTGTATTAAATATTTTTAAGTACTTTTTAAAGCCAAATTTTAAAAAATCTGGATAGAAATGGACCAAAAGATTAACAGTCATTATTTCCAAATTCTGGGTTATCACTGGTTTGGGTTTTATTAAAAAAAGAAATTTTAGTTTTCAGTGCACGTTTTATTATTTTACTTGTAAATGAACTATTTTTTGAGAGACATCTAACAATAATTCTTCTTTCACTTAGATCAAACCCTTTTTATGAACCTAAATCAACTCCTTCTCCAAATAATTTGGTAAATCCTATTCAAGAACTGGAAACTGAAAGGCGAGTGAAAAGAAAGGCCCCGGCTCCGCCAGTCCTCTCACCAAAAACAGGAGGAGTAAATGAAAACACAGTTTCTGCAGGAAAAGATCTCTCTACTTCTCCTAAGGTAGGATTTTATTCAGAGTAAAACATGTATTAATACTTGCTCTTTTCTCCCCATGCCATTTAATTTAAATTAAGAAAAGACATTTTTGGCTATTTTTGATGATTTAAAAATAATATACAAGAAAATCGATTTTACTGCAACACTGCATTTATGTTTGTGAGCCCGTAAGTTTACAGTACAGTATGGATTGGATGGTTTGGGTTAAGATTGTTTTTAAAATGCTGTTTTGAAATGAGAGGAAGAAAGGTCTTATAATTGTAAGACTGGTGCTTTAAAGAAAGGATACTCTATAACTATCGGGGAGCTTCAGCAGACAGGTCCCTGCTGATGCATACCCACCCACCGCCTCCTCCACAGCACTTTGATGGCATGCATGTGCACACAGACCTCACCACCCTGTTGTCACTGATGGGCTTGTGCATGGACCTTGTGACTACCACCCTGACCCTACCATTCCCCCTCCGGTGGACACATATGTGCACCCTGCCACCCCGCCATTGCTGGTGTAAGCATATGCACACAAACCCTGCCACCCTGCCCCCACCAGCATGTAGGCACTGCTGCCCTATCCCTGCTGGTGTATGTGTACCACACCTCATTGCCGCCACTGGTGCAAGTGCACATGCACAGTCCCCACTGCCCATGGGCATGAACCCCACTGCTACCACCCTGATGAAATGCTTTTGCCAGCACCCCACATCAGAGTGATCTTGCCAGCAGACTGGGAATATCTCAGCCCCTTGAGCACAGCAGGTGCTTAACCTTGAGGTCCCAGGTAACAAAGCTGTGGGTCTGGTGCCAGGCCCTCAGAGTTAAAGCATGCAGCCCACGAATGCTGAGAGCACCTTGGCCCCTTGAAATTATCCAGAAACAAAGCCAGTCATTTGAACACATCGTATACCATAGTCAAACCTTCAATGACATCAAATAATGTAAAAGTAAAAAATTGCATCCAAAGGACAGCAGCTTCGAAGATTAAAGGAACATCAGCTGACATAGATGAGAAAGAGCCAGTGCAAGAACTCTGGCAACTCAAAAACCTAGTGTCTTCTTACCTCAAAACAATCACACTGGCTCCCTAGCAATGATTCTTCACCAGACTGAAATGGCTAAAATGACACACACAGAATTCAGAATCTGGATAGCCATAGAGATCATCAAGATTCAGGAGAAAGTTGAAATTTAATCCAAGGAATCCAATTAAATGATACAAGAGCTGAAAAATGAAATAGTCATTTTAGGAAAGAACCAAATTTATCTGATAGAGCTGAAAAACTCACTACAAGGATTTCATAATACAATCGGAAGTATTAACAGCAGAATAGACCAAGCTGAGGAAAGACTCTCAGAGCTTGGAGACCAATTCTTCTAAACAGCTCAGTCAGACAAAAATAAAGAAAAAAAAAAGAATGAACTAACAAAACCCCTAAGAAATATGAGATTACATAAAGAAACCAAACCGACTACTCATTGGTATCCCTGAAACAGAGGGAGAGAGAGCAAGCAACTTGGAAAACATATTCAAGGATATTGTCCGTGAAAATTTCCCCATCCTTGCTAGAGAGGTCAACGTTCAAATGGAGGAAATTCAGAGAACCCCTGTGAGATTCTATATAAGATGACCATCCCTAAGTCATGTGGCCATCAGATTCTCCCAGATCCAAGTGAAAGAAAAAAATATTAAAGGCAATTAGAGAGAAACGGCAGGTCACCTATAACAGGAACTCCACCAGGCTAACCACAGACCTTTCAACAGAAAACCTACAAGCCAGAAGAGGTTGGGAGCCTATATTCAACATTCATAAAGAAAAGAAATCCCAACCAAGAATTTTCATATCCAGCCAAACTAAACTTCATACGATAAGAAAAAATAAATTTCTTTTCAGAAAAGCAAATGCTAAGGGAATTTGTTACCACAGACCTGCCTTACAGGAGGTCCTTAAGGGAGTGCTAAACATAGAAACCAAAGATAATTATTGGCCACCACAAAAACACAGTTAAATACATAGACCATTGTATTAGTCTGTTCTCACACTACTATAAAGAACTACCCAAGACAGGGTAATTTATTTTAAAATGAGGTTAAATTGACTCACAGTTCTGCAGGCTGTATAGGAGACAAGGCTAGGGAGGCCTCGGGACACTTAAAATCATGGCAGAAAGCAAAGGGGAAGCCAGCACATCTTACATGATTGGGGCAGAAGGAAGAGAGAGAAAAGGGGGAAGTGCTACACACATTCAAACAACCAGATCTCATGAGAACTCACTCAGTATCATAAGAACAGTAATGGGGAAATCCGCCTCATAATCCAATCACATCCCACCAGGCCTCTCCTCCAACACTGGGAATTACAATTTGACATAAGATTTGGGTGGAAGCACAGAGTCAAACCATATTAACCATGGACACTATAAAGCATCTACACAATCAAGTCTATATAACAATTAGCTAACAACACAATGATAGAATCAAATCCACATATGACAGTATTAACTTTGAATGTAAATTATCAAATCTGCCATTGTGTGCCCCACTTAAAAGACACAGAATAGTAGGTTGGATAAAGAAGACTCAACTGTATGCTGTCTTTAAGAGACCCATCTCACATGCATTGACACCCATAGGCTGAAAGTAAAGGGATAGAGAAATATCTGCCAAGCAAACAGAAAACAAAAAAGAGGACGGGTTGCTATTTCTAATGCTAGACACAACAGACTTTAAGCCAACAAAGATCAAAAAACACAAAGAAGGGCATTACATAATGGTAAGGGGTTCAATTCAATAAGAAGACTTAGCTATTCTAAATAATATACACCCAACACTGGAGCACCCAGATTCATAAAACACGTTCTTAGGGACCTATAAAGAGACTTAGATAACTACACAATAATAATTGGAGCCTTCAACACCCCACTGACAGTATCATCCAGGCAGAAAACTGATAAAGATACTCAGAACCTAAACGTGACACTTGACTGAATGGACCTCACAGACATCTACAGAACACTCTGACCAACAACAGAATATACATTATTTTCATCTGCATGTGACACATACTCCAAAATCAACCACATGCTCAGTCATAACACAATTCTCAACAAATTCAGTATAACTGAAATCATACCAACCGTACCTTCAGACAACAGCACAATAAAAACAGAAATCAATACTAAGACCATCTCTCAAAACAATGTTGGAAATTAACCTGCTCCTGAATGACTTTTGGGTAAACAAATAAGGCAGAAATCAAGAAATTCTTTGAAACAAATGAAAACAAAAATACAACAAACCAGAATCTCTGGGACACAGCTAAAACAGTATTTAGAGGAAAGCTTGTAATACCAAGTGCCCATATTAAAAAGTTAGAAAGATCTCAAATTAACGACCTTATACCACACCTAGAGGAACTAGGGAATCAAGAACAAACCAACACAAAGCTAGCAGAAGATAACAACCAAAATCAGAGCTGAAGTCTATGAAATTGAGGCTTGAAAAATAGTACATAAAGATCAATGAACCCAAAAAGTTGGTTTTTTGAAAAAAATAAATAAGATTGACAGACTGCTCATTAGGCTAATAAAGAAAAAAGAGAAGATTCAAATAAATATCAGAAATGACAAAGGAGACATTACCACCAACCCCACAGAAATAGGAAAAACATTCAGAGACTATTATGACTCCCTCTATGCACAGAAACTGGAAAACCTACAAGATATGACTAAATTACTGGAAACACACAACCTCCCAAGACTGAACCAGGAAGAAATTGAAACTCTAAACAGAGCAATAATAAGATCTGAAATTGAATCAGTAATAAAAAACCTACCAAAAAGAAAAAGCCCTGGACTAGACAGATTCATGACTGAATTCTACCAGATGTATAAAGAAGAGCTGATAACCAATCCTCCTGAAACTTTCCAAAAAAATAAGATGAGGGACTCCTCTCTAACTAATTATGTGAGACCATCACCTTTACAAAACCTGGCAAAGACACAACAAAAAAGGAAAACTTCAGACCAATATCCTCTGATGACTGTGGATGCAAAAATTCTTACCAAAAATGCTAGAAAACTAAACCCAGCACCACATCAAAATGCTAATCCACCATGATCAAGGAGGTTTCATTCCTGGGATGTGAGGTTGGTTCAAAATATGCAAATCATTAAATGTGATTCATCACATAAACAGAACTAACGACAAAAACTACATGTTTTTGGCTGGGCGCAGTGGCTCACACCTGTAATCCTAGCACTTTGGGAGACTGAGGTGGCTGGATCACCTGAGATCACGAGTTTGAGACCAGCTTGGCCAAAATGGTGAAATTGAAATTTCACTGTCTCTATTAAAAATACAAAAATTGGAGGTGGAGCAAGATGGCCGAATAGGAACAGCTCCAGTCTCCAACTCCCAGCGCGAGCGACACAGAAGACCGGTGATTTCTGCATTTTCAACTGAGGTACTGGGGTCATCTCACTTGGGAGTGCCGGACAATCGGTGCTGCTCAGGTGCTGCAGCCCGACCAGCGAGAGCTGAAGCAGGGCGAGGCATCGCCTCACCTGGAAGCGCAAGGGGGAAGGGAATCCCTTTTCCTAGCCAGGGGAACTGAGACACACAACACCTGGAAAATCGGGTAACTCCCACCCCAATACTGCACTTCAAGCAAACGGGCACACCAGGAGATTATATCCCACACCTGGCCGGGAGGGTCCCACGCCCACGGAGCCTCCCTCATTGCTAGCACAGCAGTATGCGATCTAACCGCAAGGCAGCAGCGAGGCTGGGGGAGGGGCGCCCGCCATTGCTGAGGCTTAAGTAGGTAAACAAAGCCGCTGGGAAGCTCGAACTAGGTGGAGCTCACAGCAGCTCAAGGAAACCTGCCTATCTCTGTAGACTCCACCTCTGGGGACAGGGCACAGCTAAACAGCAACAACAAAAAAAGCAGCAGAAACCTCTGCAGACGCAAATGACTCTGTCTGACAGCTTTGAAGAGAGCAGTGGATCTCCCCACACGGAGGTTGAGATCTGAGAAGGGACAGACTGCCTGCTCAAGTGGGTCCCTGACCCCTGAGTAGCCTAATTGGGAGACATCCGCCACTAGGGGCAGTCTGACACCCCACACCTCACAGGGTGGAGTACACCTCTGAGAGGAAGCTTCCAAAGTAAGAATCAGACAGGTACACTCGCTGTTCAGCAATATTCTATCTTCTGCAACCTCTGCTGCTGATACCCAGGCAAACAGGGTCTGGAGTGGACCTCAAGCAATCTCCAACAGACCTACAGCTGAGGGTCCTGACTGTTAGAAGGAAAACTATCAAACAGGAAGGACACCTATACCAAAACCCCATCAGTACGTCACTATCATCAAGGACCAGAGGCAGATAAAACCACAAAGGTGGGGAAAAAGCAGGGCAGAAAAGCTGGAAATTCAAAAAATAAGAGCGCATCGCCCCCTGCAAAGGAGCGCAGCTCATCGCCAGCAACGGATCAAAGCTGGTCAGAGAATGACTTTGACGAGATGAGAGAAGAAGGCTTCAGTCCATCAAACTTCTCAGAGCTAAAGGAGGAATTACGTACCCAGTGCAAAGAAACTAAAAATCTTGAAAAAAGAGTGGAAGAATTGATAGCTAGAATAATTAATGCAGAGAAGGTCATAAACGAAATGACAGAGATGAAAACCATGACACGAGAAGTACGTGACAAATGCACAAGCTTCAGTAACCGACTAGATCAACAGGAAGAAAGAGTATCAGCGATTGAGGATCAAATGAATGAAATGAAGCGAGAAGAGAAACCAAAAGAAAAAAGAAGAAAAAGAAATGAACAAAGCCTGCAAGAAGCATGGGATTATGTAAAAAGACCAAATCTACGTCTGATTGGGGTGCCTGAAAGTGAGGGAGAAAATGGAACCAAGTTGGAAAACACTCTTCAGGATATCATCCAGGAGAACTTCCCCAACCTAGTAGGGCAGGCCAACATTCAAATTCAGGAAATACAGAGAACGCCACAAAGATACTCCTCCAGAAGAGCAACTCCAAGACACATAATTGCCAGATTCACCAAAGTTGAAATGAAGGAAAAAATCTTAAGGGCAGCCAGAGAGAAAGGTCGATTACCCACAAAGGGAAGCCCATCAGACTAACAGCAGATCTCTCGGCAGAAACTCTACAAGTCAGAAGAGAGTGGGGGCCAATATTCAACGTTCTTAAAGAAAAGAATTTTCAACCCAGAATTTCATATCCAGCCAAACTAAGTTTCATAAGTGAAGGAGAAATAAAATCCTTTACAGATAAGCAAATGCTTAGAGATTTTGTCACCACCAGGCCTGCCTTACAAGAGACCCTGAAGGAAGCCCTAAATATGGAAAGGAACAACCGGTACCAGCCATTGCAAAAACATGCCAAAATGCAAAGACCATCGAGGCTAGGAAGAAACTGCATCAACTAACGAGCAAAATAACCAGTTAATATCATAATGGCAGGATCAAGTTCACACATAACAATATTAACCTTAAATGTAAATGGACTAAATGCTCCAATTAAAAGACACAGACTGGCAAACTGGATAAAGAGTCAAGACCCATCAGTCTGCTGTATTCAGGAGACCCATCTCACATGCAGAGACATACATAGGCTCAAAATAAAGGGATGGAGAAAGATCTACCAAGCAAATGGAGAACAAAAAAAAAGCAGGGGTTGCAATCCTAGTCTCTGATAAAATAGACTTTAAACCATCAAAGATCAAAAGAGACAAAGAAGGCCATTACATAATGGTAAAGGGATCAATTCAACAGGAAGAGCTAACTCTCCTAAATATCTATGCACCCAATACAGGAGCACCCAGATTCATAAAGCAAGTCCTTAGAGACTTACAAAGAGACTTAGACTCCCATACAATAATAATGGGAGGAGACTTCAACACTCCACTGTCAACATTAGACAGATCAACGAGACAGAAAGTTAACAAGGATATCCAGGAATTGAAGTCATCTCTGCACCAAGCGGACCTAATAGACATCTATAGAACTCTCCACCCCAAATCAACAGAATATACATTCTTCTCAGCACCACATCGCACTTATTCCAAAAGTGACCACATAATTGGAAGTAAAGCACTCCTCAGCAAATGTAAAAGAACAGAAATTATAACAAACTGTCTCTCAGACCACAGTGGAATCAAACTAGAACTCAGGACTAAAAAACTCAATCAAAACCACTCAACTACATGGAAACTGAACAACCTGCTCCTGAATGACTACTGGGTACATAACAAAATGAAGGCAGAAATAAAGATGTTCTTTGAAACCAATGAGAACAAAGATACAACATACCAGAATCTCTGGGACACATTTAAAGCAGTGTGTAGAGGGAAATTTATAGCACTAAATGCCCACAAGAGAAAGCAGGAAAGATCTAAAATTGGCACTCTAACATCACAATTAAAAGAACTAGAGAAGCAAGAGCAAACACATTCAAAAGCTAGCAGAAGGCAAGAAATAACTAAGATCAGAGCAGAACTGAAGGAGATAGAGACACAAAAAAACCTCCCAAAAATCAATGAATCCAGGAGTTGGCTTTTTGAAAAGATCAACAAAATTGACAAACCGCTAGCAAAACTAATAAAGAAGAAAAGAGAGAAGAATCAAATAGACGCAATAAAAAGTGATAAAGGGGATATCACCACGGACCCCACAGAAATACAAACTACCATCAGAGAATATATAAAACACTCTATGCAAATCAACTAGAAAATCTAGAAGAAATGGATAATTTCCTGGACACTTACACTCTCCCAAGACTAAACCAGGAAGAAGTTGAATCCCTGAATAGACCAATAGCAGGCTCTGAAATTGAGGCAATAATTAATAGCCTACCAACCAAAAAAAGTCCAGGACCAGATGGATTCACAGCTGAATTCTACCAGAGGTACAAGGAGGAGCCGGTAGCATTCCTTCTGAAACTATTCCAATCAATAGAAAAAGAGGGAATCCTCCCTAACTCATTTTATGAGGCCAACATCATCCTGATACCAAAGCCTGGCAGAGACACAACAAAAAAAGAGAATTTTAGACCAATATCCCTGATGAACATCGATGCAAAAATCCTCAATAAAATACTGGCAAACGGATTCAGCAGCACATCAAAAAGCTTATCCACCATGATCAAGTGGGCTTCATCCCTGGGATGCAAGGCTGGTTCAACATTGCAAATCAAGAGACGTAATCCAGCATATAAACAGAACCAAAGACAAGAACCACATGATTATCTCAATAGATGCAGAAAAGGCTTTTGACAAAATTCAACAGCCCTTTATGCTAAAAACGCTCAATAAATTCGGTATTGATGGAACGTACCTCAAAATAATAAGAGCTATTTATGACAAACCACAGCTAATATCATACTGAATGGGCAAAAACTGGAAAAATGCCCTTTGAAAACTGGCACAAGACAGGGATGCCCTCTCTCACCACTCCTATTCAACATAGTGTTGGAAGTTCTGGCTAGGGCAACCAGGCAAGAGAAAGAAATCAAGGGTATCCAGTTAGGAAAAGAAGAAGTCAAATTGTCCCTGTTTGCAGATGACATGATTGTATATTTAGAAAACCCCATTGTCTCAGCCCAAAATCTCCTTAAGCTGATAAGCAACTTCAGCAAAGTCTCAGGATACAAAATTAATGTACAAAAATCACAAGCATTCTTATACACCAGTAACAGACAAACAGAGAGCCAAATCATGAATGAACTTCCATTCACAATGCTTCAAAGAGAATAAAATACCTAGGAATCCAACTTACAAGGGATGTAAAGGACCTCTTCAAGGAGAACTACAAACCACTGCTCAGTGAAATAAAAGAGGACACTAACAAATGGAAGAACATACCATGCTCATGGATAGGAAGAATCAATATCGTGAAAATGGCCATACAGCCCAAGGTTATTTATAGATTCAATGCCATCCCCATCAAGCTACCAATGAGTTTCTTCACAGAATTGGAAAAAACGGCTTTAAAGTTCATATGGAACCAAAAGAGAGCCCGCATTGCCAAGACAATCCTAAGTTAAAAGAACAAAGCTGGAGGCATCACGCTAACTGACTTCAAACTATACTACAAGGCTACAGTAACCAAAACAGCATGGTACTGGTACCAAAACAGAGATATAGACCAATGGAACAGAACAGAGTCCTCAGAATAATACCACACATCTACAGCCATCTGATCTTTGACAAACCTGAGAGAAACAAGAAATGGGGAAAGGATTCCCTATTTAATAAATGGTGCTGGGAAAATTGGCTAGCCATAAGTAGAAAGCTGAAACTGGATCCTTTCCTTACTCCTTATACGAAAATTAATTCAAGATGGATTAGAGACTTAAATGTTAGACCTAATACCATAAAAACCCTAGAAGAAAACCTAGGTAGTACCATTCAGGACATAGGCATGGGCAAGGACTTCATGTCTAAAACACCAGAAGCAACGGCAGCAAAAGCCAAAATTGACAAATGGGATTTAGTTAAACTAAAGAGCTTCTGCACAGCAAAAGAAACTGCCGTCAGAGTGAACAGGCAACCTACAGAATGGGAGAAAATTTTTGCAACCTACTCATCTGACAAAGGGCTAATATCCAGAATCTACAAAGAACTCAAACAAATTTAGAAGAAAAAAACAAACAACCCCATCAAAAAGTGGGCAAAGGATATGAACAGACATTTCTCAAAAGAAGACATCCATACAGCCAACAGACACATGAAAAAATGCTCATCATCACTGGCCATCAGAGAAATGCAAATCAAAACCGCAATGAGATACCATCTCACACCAGTTAGAATGGCATTCATTAAAAAGTCAGGGAACAACAGGTGCTGGAGAGGATGTGGAGAAATAGGAACACTTTTACAGTATTGGTGGGATTGTAAACTATTTCAACCATTATGGAAAACAGTATGGCAATTCCTCAAGGATCTAGAACTAGATGTTCCATATGACCCAGCCATCCAACTACTGGGTATATACCCAAAGGATTATAAATCATGCTGCTATAAAGACACATGCACACGTATGTTTATTGCGGCACTATTCACAATAGCAAAGACTTGGAATCAACCCAAATGTCCATCAGTGACAGACTGGATTAAGAAAATGTGGCACATATACACCATGGAATATTATGCAGCCATAGAAAAGGATGAGTTTGCATCCTTTGTAAGGACATGGATGCAGCTGGAAACCATAATTCTCAGCAAACTATCACAAGAACAGAAAACCAAACACCACATGTTCTCACTCATAGGTGGGAACTGAACAATGAGATCACTTGGACTCGGGAAGGGGAACATCACACACTGGGGCCTATCATGGGGAGGGGTGAGTCGGGAGGGATTGCACTGGGAGTTATACCTGATATAAATGACGAATTGATGGGTGCTGACGAGTTGGTGGGTGCAGCACACCAACATGGCTCAAGTATACATATGTAACAAACCTGCACGCTATGCACATGTACCCTAGAACGTAAAGTATAATAATAATAATAAAAAAATACAAAAATTAGCCAGGTGTGGTGGGCACCTATAGTCCCACCTATCTGGGAGGCTGAGGCAAGAGAATCGCTTGCACCCAGAAGGCGGAGGTTGCAGTGACCCAAGATCGCACCACTCCAGCCTGGGTGACAGGATGAGACTCTGTTGCAAAAAAACCCAAAAAACTACATGTTTATCTGATTAGATGCAGAAAAAGCTATCAATAAAAGTTAACATCCCTTCATGTTAAAAACCCTTAACAAACTAGGTATTAAAGGAACATGCCTCAAAATATTAAGAGCCGTCTGTAACAGTCCTATAGTTAACACCATACTGAATGGGCAAAAGCTGGAAGTATTCCCCTTGAGGACCAGAACAAGACAAGGATGCCCACTGTCACCACTCCTATTCAACTTAGTACTGGAAGTCCTAGCCAGAGCATTCACACAAGAGAAAGAAATAGAAACAATCCAAATAGGAAGAGAAGTCAAACAATCACTTTTCCTAAATGGTATGATTTTATATTGAGAAAACCTCATAGTTTCTGCCCCAAAGCTCCTAGATCCAATAAACAACTTCAGCAAGATTTCAGGATACAAAATTAATGTACAAAAATCAGTATCATTTCTATACACCTACAAGTCTATATGGCATCCAAGCTGAAAGCCAAATTAAGAACACAGTCCTATTCACAATACACACACACACACACACAGCCTATGAATACAGCTAACCAGGGAGAAGAAAGATCTCTATAATGAGAATTACAAAACACTGTTGAAAGAAATCAGAGATGACAAAAACAAGTGGAAAAACATTATATGCTCATGGATAGGAAAAATCAATATTAAAATGGCCTATTGCCTAAAGCAATTTGCAGATTCAGTGCTATTTGTATCAAAATTACCAATGAATTTTTCACAAAATTAGAAAAAAATAACTATTCCAAAATTCATGTGGAACAACAACAACAAATAGCCTGAATAGCCAGTGCAATCCTAAGCCAAAAGAACAAAGCTTTAGGCATCACACTATCTGACTTTAGACTATACTAGAAGGGTACAGTAATCAAAACAGCATGGTACTGGTAGACACACAGACCAATGGAACAGTTTGGAGAACTCAAATAAAGCCACACATCTACAACCATCTGATATTTGAGAAAGTTAACAAAAACAAGCAATGGGGAAAGGATTCATTATTCAACAAGTCGTGCCAGGTTATTCATATTATTCATTATTCAACAAGTGGTGCCCTTTGTAGGGACATGAATGAAGCTGGAAACCATCATTCTCAGCAAACTATCACAAGAACAGAAAACCAAACACAGCATGTTCTCACTCATAGGTGGAAACTGAACAATGAGATCACTTGGACTCTGGAAGGGGAACATCACATACCGGGGCCTGTTGTGGTGGGGGGAGGAGGGAGGGATAGCATTAGGAGATATACCTAATGTAAATGATAAGTTAATGGGTGCAGCACACCAACTTGGCACATACATACATATGTAACAAACCTGCACGTTGTGCACATGTACCCTAGAACGTAAAGTATAATAGAAAATAATAATAATAATAAAGGAAGAAAAACGAAACAAAACAAAAAACAAACAAAAAAACAAAAACTCTCGCCAGAGTGAACAGACAATCTATAGAATTGGAGAAAATATTTTCCAACTATATATCTGAGAAAGGTCTGATATCCAAAATCCATACGTAACTTTAACAAGCAAAAAACAACCATGCAACCCTTTAAAAAATGAGCAAAGAACGTGAAAACACACTTCTCAAAAGAATACCTACATGTGGCCATCTAGTATATGAGAAAAAATGCTCAACATCAGTAATCTTTTGAGAGATGCATATCAAAACCACAATGAGATACTGTCTCATACCAGGCAGAATGGCTATCACTAAAAAGTCAAAAAATAACAGTTGCTGGTGAGGTTGCAGAGAAAAGGGAATACTTATACACTGCTGATGGGAATGTAAAATAGTTCAGCCACTATGGAAAACAATTTGGAGATTTCCCAAAGAACTTAAAACAGATATACCATTCTATCCAGCAATCCCATTACTAGGTATATACCCAAAAGAATGTAACTTGTTCTACAGTAAAGACATATGCATGCATATGTTTATCACAGCACTAATCACAATAGAAAACAGCTGTAGACCAAATAATGAAAATGTGATATATATATACCATGGAATACTACGCAGCCATAAAAAAGAACAAAATCATGTTCTTTGCAGCACATGGATGGAGCTGGAGGCCGTTATCCTAAACAAATTAACACAGGAACGGAAAACCAAATACTGCACTTTCTCACTTATAAGTAGGAGCTAAATGTTTAGTACACATGGACGCAAAGAAGGGAACAATAAACACTGGGGCCTGCTTGTGGGTAGAGGGTGGGAGGAGGGTGAGGATCAAAACTGTACCTACTGGATGCTGTGTTTTTTACTTGGGTGATGAAATAATCTATACACCAATCCCCCATGACATGCAATTTACTCATGTTACAAACCTGCCCATGTATGTCCTGAACCTGTAATACAAGTTGGAAAGGAAAAACAGACAAAAAAGGAAAGAAGGAAAGGAAAGGGGAAAGGAAAGAGGAAAGGAAAGGAGCTCTAAAGCAGCTAGGCATGAGAGACAGCTTTATACTAATATAGAGGAAGAAATCTAAATCATCCTTTGACAAATGAACTGGAAAGATTAAGGCTCAGTCTAGATAAATGTTTTGTCGAAGAATTTCAATTTTGTCACTTTGATTTATGTCAAGGTATAATTTTGGGTTGTCACTGTTTTTTAGAAATTTTAATATGTGATGACTACATGGAAAGGTAAAACACCTTTGGAACAAAACCTAAAGCTATTAAACGATTCCATTGTAAATAATATAGTGTCTTCTGTGTGTTGGTCTTAGCAAATTTTTTTAGGTAAATAACTTTTGCCTATCTAGTCATGGGTGTGTTGTTACCACTGTATTAGGTTATTTAATTTTTGTAGGTAGTAATGTTAAAAATGAGATTAACTTGATCTCAGAGGGATAAAGAAAAAATTACAAGTCCCCCACCTCCTGCCAGTATAGAAGGGATTGGAACCTAGCATTTCCATTAATATTTTATGATGTTGGAACCATACTCTACTCAGGTACCTGGGCTTCTATTTTTCTCAAGGACGTTGAAATTCAGTAGTTTCTTCTGAATAGACAATTTTTCATTTCATTCTGTGGCTTTTGTTAAATGCCAGACTTCTGAAATACTTCATTTTATTTGTTTGCCTGTATAGAGGGAGAGTTTGTTCACTGAGTTCCTCATTCAGCCATTCCATAAGTCAATCTCCAGGTGTTTGTTTTTATTATCAAGTTTTTTTTTTTTTAACCCAGTGACTTAAATTCTGTCTTGCTGGGTTGTGCTAGAGAAAGAGGGAAAAACACTAAATGAAAGGAGCAGATGATAGAAATATAAGGCAAAAGGAGATGGCCGATTCCAGTATCCATAAGAGCAAAAATAAACAGTGACTGGGACACTAGCCAGAATCAAGAAACTTTAGGTTCCTTATCCATTCTGACCATAAAGCATACCTAAACCTATCACTTGTTTCTCTGAATCTCTAGTCCCTCATTGCTTGCTTCCTATACCATCCCTCTTTATTCCGTCAGGTGTTTGGAGCTAATTAAGCAGTCCTAATCTCTCTATAGAGGAAAGGAAATGGGCCAGGTGCGGTGGCTCACACCTGTAATCCTGGCACTTTAGGAGGCCAAGGCGGGCAGATCACTTGAGGTCAGGAGTTTGAGACCAGCCTGACCAACATGGAGAAACCTCGTCTCTACTAACAATACCAAATTAGCCAGGCGTGGTGGCACATGCCTGTAATTCCAGCTACTCAGGAGGCTGAGGCAGGAGAATCGCTTGAACCTGGGAGGCGGAGGTTGTGGTGAGCCAAGATGGCGCCATTGAACTCCAGCCTGGGCAACAAGAGTGAAACTCCATCTCAAAAAAAAAAAAGAAAAGAAAAAAGAAAGGAAACGAACTTAACTATGCCTATTGTATGCCGGACAATAATTTGTTACCTCACTTGATCCATAGAGCAACTGAGGATACACACACACTAACTGAGGATACACATACACTATACATATACACACACACATATATATATACACACACACATATGTACAATCTATACCATTATCTCTGTTTTACATATGAGAAACTGAACCTTAAATAATTTGCTCAAAATGATAAAGTGAGTAGTGACACAGGATTAAAATTCAGGTTCATTATGTGCAAAATGCATGCGTTTCTTACTGTGTCATGCTGTCTCTAGAGAGAGGTATTTCTGGTTCAAAGTTGGAACTCTAAATATGTTTTTCCATAGAACTTATATGGTGATTAAGTTTTCTTATAGCAAAGTATGTGTTAGCTATGTGAATAGCTATTTTTACATTATTTTGAAGGTAATGTTTCATTGCAGACACATTGTGGAGTAAATGATGTTTATGGGAAAGACTGAGCAGTTTAGCACCATGCTTCTCTTGGAAAATGCCTCATTGTACTCAGACGTAGACATTAGAGACATAGTCATATCCACAGTAACCTTTTGTTGATCTGAAAGTCAGTTTGGATAAGACACCTGGTAGTTTGGATAAGATATCTGGTGAAACCCAACTGAAAAATTAATGCTAAAAAAGACTAGCCATCTATAGTCCCAGCTACTCATATTGAGGCTGGAAGATTGCTTGAGCCCAGAGATTGAGATCCCGTCTCTTAAAATAATAGTAATAATAGACTGCTGGCCAGGCACAGTGGCTCATGCCTGTAATATCAGCAGTTTGGGAGGCCGAGGCAGGAGGATTGCTTGAGCCCAGGAATTAGAGACCAGCTTGGGCAATATAGTGAGACCCTGTTTCTACAAAAATTAAAATAAAAACATTAGCTGGGCATCGTGGCTCATGCCCGTATTCCCACTTACTTGGGAGGCTACGGTGGGAGGATCACTAGAGCTTGGGAGGTAGAGGCTGAAGTGAGCCGTAATGTGTCACTGCACTCCAGCCTGTATGGCAGAGTGAAACACGGTAACCTAATAAAAAATATTAATAATAGACTGCTGATACATTATTAAGTAAAAAAAAAGTGCCTAGCAGAATATAGTGTGTATTTAAAATGTTATTCTGTGTGTATAAAAATGTTGCTCACAGCTGTGTGTATAAAAAACAAAAAAGCTTAAGAAAAAAGATCAATGTTTAGAGAAGTAAACTGACATTAAACATGCAACCATCCAGTAAAATAAGTTAGTTCCAATGATGACTGACCACCTTTTACTATGAATATAAATTAATGAATATGCAAGCTACTAGATAAAATTCATGCACTTAATACAATATGCAATTTAAGTTATTAGGAAAAATTTAGGAACATAAATGGAATTGTTCCCAGATACATCTGCTAAAGTATGTTATTAAATACTATATGACCTAGTTCCATAAAAATCATAATATAAACAGCCCATTATTGACAATAAAAAATTGAATTAAATTAAACTTACAGTTTTGTGATTGCATAGAAAAGAGCCCCACGGTACATTCCATGATGAAATGAACCTGGTCAAGTAGAGAAGGGCTCCCTCGAAGATCTTGAATGGCAGAGCTCCAGTGATTGCCAGCAATACTACTGTCTATTTGCTCCCTCTCTGAAAATGGAAACCCTATTTGTATATCTTATGGCTCAGCTAAATGACTGAAGTCTTCACTCATATTGTCGCTTCTTTCTAGAAAGTTCTAAGCAAGACTGAAGGTTTTCACTTGGATGTTTTCGAACTTGAGTAGACTACAGAAACTGTGGAATACTCAGGGTAAACTCAAAGTAACTCACAGCAGTCTTACTGATTACTTACTCCCAGGAGCAAATTCAAACCACAAAGCAAGCACTCTTTTCAGCTTTTGCACATAATGGCTTCCTTCTAGAAAGTTCCGTACCTCAATTTCTGTGTAAAACTGTGCAGAATGGTGTCTAAGGGCCATTCTTGCTGAAAAACAGTAAACACACAATCAATATGTTAATTTCCTATCATATATAAATTGAAAATGTCAAACCTTTCAAGGAATATTATAAAAAGAATGAGAATCAAATGTAATTTAGTAAAATAATAAACACACAATTTTTAAAAGAAAATTTAAAATGCCAAGAATGTTCAGTGACAGCTAGGAATAACAAAAGGTAATCTTATTTTACCTGTAAATTTTTTACTTACTGTCATACCCTATTCCTCAATACTATGGAATAAATGGTATGCCCCTATATATATTAGCTGTTCTATTGGTTAGTATTTTTTTTTTAGTTATGAGTAATAGAAACAAGACATGTATTTGAATTTTCGTACTTAAACAAAAAGGATAAAGTTATAAAGACATGAAGATATTTTGCCAAACCCTAAGCAAAGAATACAAGCTGGGCCTCAGGAACAAATGGGAATCAACCTCAGTGTATCTGCTTCTCCCTCTGGAATACCGTCAATCTGCTTTTACCTTTTTAATGATGATTTAGTTAGGCTTGCTTTTCCCCTGCAAAACAGTTTATGTTCTGGAATTTCCTACCTCTCCTGTACAAAGCTATCTTTCCTTCAGTGTGTCTGACTTAGCTAATGGCTAAGAGCAAATTACATTGACTCAATTACCTTTTTAAAATATATGTGTGTTGACCCTATAACAACTATTAATTTAAAAAATATTTTTAATAAAATGAGTCTCTGGTTAATAGAATTTTAGTTGGAATTAGGATTTTCTGTGGATAATAGAAATCCTCATGTCAGCTTAGATTAAAAGATAAATTTCTTTCTTTCTTTACAAATATTGAAGGTCCCGTGCTGATATGGTAGTCTCACAGTCATCGGGGATCCTATTATAGTAATATAATAGTAATCTGTAATAGATCTATAATAGATTAGTATTCTACCATTCTCAGCCTAGACTTATACTTCATGGCCCAACATTGTCCCCATTCTAGTCAATAAGAAGGAAGGGACAAAAATAGCCATGCCAACTTCCACCTGTGGAGGCTAGAAAATGAGTCATTTTTCTGGGCAGTTGTGTTACAGCTGAAAATCAGAGTTCTATTACTATAGAAGGGTAGAATGGATTTTAGGGGTCAGTTAGCAGGCTGTGCCCTAATACTTATTTAAAATGTGAATGGAAATGTAAATGAGCCTAAATCTTGGTGTCTCTCTTATGAGAAAACCTGATTACTTGAAAGAGTCTTTTAACAATAACATGTAAACCAATTAAGCCAAGCAAGGTGGCTCATTCCTGTGATCCCAGCACTTTAAGAGGCTGAGGTGGAAGGATCGCTTGAGCCCAGGAGCGGAGGTTGTGGTGAGCCACTGCGCTCCGGCCTTAGAGACACAGCAAGATCCCATCAAATGATTGATTGATACCTAGCTAACTAGCTAGATAGATAGATGATAGCAAATTTTGAAGGAAAATCAGAATATTTTATAATTGGCCATAAAGAAGTTTAGGTACATTACAATGCAAACACACACACAAAAACCCAGGCTGTCAGAGTTGAATAGTTTTTTTCTTCAAGGTCATTGCTCTACATTTATGTTATGATGTCTGAAAAGACATGTTAATTTTCAGAACATAGAATTACTGGTGAGGAAGTTGAGAAACATTCCTTTTTCCCTCCCTTAGCACATATGGTGTCATTTCTAAAATATATTTGGATATGTGCACTTGATGGCCTGGACTAGGGTGAGGCAAGAGAAATTTATAAGGCACAAAATTTAAGGAGGCACATTCTCTTAGGTTGGAACAAGTGTGAGCTCTGCATCTGCACCACCCTAAAAGTGAATGGCTCCCGAATCTTGCACTCTGGGCATCCCCTTGACTCACACTAGTCCCAGCCATGGTGCACAGATGGGGCAAATCTGACAGACAAATGTGCAGTAGCAGTAACTCACAGGCCTTTGAAACCTGAATAAAGTAAATAACTTATTTGTGTACTTTAACAATAAAGAATGGCTCACAAATTTGGCTTATTTGCTAAATGCTGTATAAAGACTAAGCAGTTAGTAACAAATGGCAAATGGAGTGCTATTGCTGTATATTGACAGAGCTACTTTAGGGTATATTACTGATGATAAATGTGAAGGAAGCACTGGTTAGCTCACCTTTACTACATGAAAAAGGAAGGGGATTATATCTGGAGTATTTGAATAGATTCACACAAACTGTGACAGAAGTCTTCCAAACTGTCTGTACTGATAAATTTTACTTTAAGAAAAACAAACAAAAAGTGCACAGTGGAGTTAGGACTGTGGTGAGGCAAGAGAGGCAATTATAGTGCAAATTTAAGGAGCCACTAACTCCTGGAGGCATGCAAGTACAAACTTGGCACTTAGACAAACCGAAGAGTATCTTCATAAATTTTGGCAGTAGGTGCCTCTTTTTTTTTGAGAGAGAGAGTCTCGCTCTATTGCCCAGGCTGGAGTGCAGTGGAGCAATCTCAGCTCACTGCAACCTCGGCCTCCCAGGTTCAAGCCATTCTCCTGCCTCAGCCTTCCTAGTTAGTAGCTGCTTTGCCCACTTTTTAATGGGGTTATTTGGTGTTTTTGTTTGTTTGTTTTTGTAAATTTGTTTAAATTCCTTATGGATGCTAAATATTAGACCTTTGTCAGATGTATAGTTTGCAAAAATTTTCTCCCATTCTGTAGGTTGTCTGTTTACTCTGTTGATAGTTTCTTTTGCTGTGCAGAAGCTCTTCAGTTTAATTTAATCCCATTTGTCAATGTTTGCTTTTGTTGCAATTACTTTTGGTATCTTCATCTTGAAATCTTGGCCCATGCCTATGTCCTGAATGGTATTGCCTAGATTCTTTTCCAGGGCTTTTATAGTTTTGGGTTTTACATTTAAGTCTTTAATCTATCTTGAGTTAATTTTTTATGTGGTATAAAGAAGGGATCTAGTTTCCATTTTCTGCATATGGCTAGCCAGTTATCACAGCATCATTTATTGAATAGGGAATCCTTTCTCCATTGCTTGTTTTTGTCAGCTTTGTCAAAGATCAGATAAGGATGTGGCCTCATTTCTGGGTCCTCTATTTTTCTTCTGTTGGTCTATTTTTGTACTTGTTTTTGTACTTATTTTGTGTCTATTTTGTCTATTTGTGTCTATTTTTGTACCAGTACCATGCTGTTTTGGTTACTGTAGCCCTGTAGTATAGTTTGAAGTTGGGTAGCATGATGCCTCTAGCTTTGTTCTTTTTGCTTAGGATTGCCTTGATTATTCAGGCTAGGCTCTTTTTTGATTCCATATTTTTATTTTTTGAAATGGAATCTCATTCTGTTGCCCAGGCTGGAGTGCCGTGGCACAATTTCGGCTCACTGCAACCTCTGCCTCTGGGTTCAAGTGATTCTCCTGCCTCAGCTTCCTGGGTAGCTGGGACTACAGGCACATGCCACCACGCCCAGCTAATTTTTGTATTTTTATTAGAGACTGGGTCTCGATCTCCTGACCTCGTGATCTGCCCACTTTGGCCTCTCAAAGTGCTGGGATTACAGGCATGAGCCACCATGCTCAGCCCTGTATGAATTTTAAAATAGTTTTTTCTAGTTCTGTGAAGAATGTCATTGGTAGTTTGACAGGAATAGCGTTTTATCTATAAATTGCTTTGGGCAATATGGCCATTTTAACAATATTGGTTCTTTCAACCCATGAGCGTGGAATGTTTTTCCGTTTGTTTGTATCATCTCTGATTTCTTTGAGCAGTGTTTTGTAGTTCTTCTTGTAGAGATCTTTCACTTCCCTAGTTAGCTTATTCCTAGGTATTTTATTCTTTTTGTGGTGATTGTGAATGGGAGTTCGTTCCTGATTTCGCTGTCAGCTCGACTGTTTTTGATGTGTAGGAATGCTAGTGATTTTTGCACATTGATTTTCTATTCTGAGATTTAGCTGAAGTTATTTATTAGCTAAAGAAACTTTTGGGCCAAGACTGGGGTGTTCTCTAGATATTGGATTATGTCATCTGCATAGAGGGATAGTGTGACTTCCTCTCTCTCACACAGTATTTGAAGTCCTGGTCAGGGCAATCAGGCAAGAGAAAGAAATAAGGGGCATCCAAATAAGAAAGAGAGGAAGTCAAACTATAGCATGTTTTCAACAAATTTCAGAGGGTTTAATTTATGTTCTCTGCCTATAGTAAAATTAATCTAGAAGTCAATAACAAAACAGTAACTATAAGGAGCCTGGGCTGGGTGCGGCAGCTCACGCCTGTAATTCCAGCACTTTGGGAGGCCGAGGAGGATATGTCACGAGATCAGGAGTCTGAGACCAGCCTGGCCAACATGGTGAAACCCCATCTCTACTAAAATTACAAAAATTAGCTGGGCGTGGAGGCGTGCACCTGTAATCCCAGCTACTTGGGAGGCTGAGGCAGGAGAATCACATGAACCCGGGAGGCGGAGGTTGCAGTGAACTGAGATCACGCTATTGCACTTCAGCCTGGGTGACAGAGTGAGACTCCATCTTAAAAAAAAAAAAAAAAAAGGTCTGTATATTTAAAATTAATATATATTTCAAGTAATCTATGTCTCAAGAAGAAATTATAACAGAATATAAACTGTAAATTCAATGAAAAGTTTTAGTCTTACTACTTGACATGTTGACAAAGAAGATACTACAGTCAACTTGAACTCCCATAATCATTTCTATGAAGGCTTTATGTTTTACTTAAACTTTTTGCTTGGCACTGTTTTTTGATATAAGTCCCAACTTGAAAGGCTTGAAGAGCAAGCCTTTCGTGTTTGAACTTGGAGAAGAGTCTCAAAAACAATCATAGCACAATTGAGTTAATGGAGCAACTGGATATTGTAAAATACCTTAAGATTCCTTTTACTGTCTGTATCCATGACATTTAAGCAAGAGTTTAGGACATACTTTTATTGTTAATAGATATCTTTAACTAGCTTATGTACAGAGAGTCAGACTACTGTGGGACATGTAAACACTTCAATACCTAGATTAAGAGTTGTAATCTAAGGATTAATATATATACTATATATTGGCTCCATTAGCACTATTATCATTAAAGGTGTGTTAGCATCCTCTTCGCAAACTTGCATATGGTGAGACTGTTTCACTAGGTTTTAAGTTTATGGCCCAGGAAGCTTAATTTTTTTTTTAAACTTCCAATAATCAGCATTCAGCAGAGTGCTGCAGAAAGAAGACTTTTAAAGCTGGATAAACCTCTCTAATAATGATCTTATTGAAAAGCAAAGCCAATAATTGAAAATACATTGTGAGTAAATAAATAATTCTTTGGGAATGTAAACTTATAAAGTATATGACTTTAACTGGTAGGTTTTGTAGTATTATTTTATAGTAAAATATGTTTCTAGTGCTAAATTCCAGTTTGGGACCATTCTTATACCTAAAATGCCTCGTGAATTCAAGATAATTTTTTACTTGCATTTACATCATAATTGTTTATCTGCATTTACATCATAATTTCCAAATTCTTAGAGATTAATAGAGTGATGTAATCATTTGGATAAAAATACTGAAGCTATTTTTCCACCACCATCACATGTTATTGAAATGAAATTGTTTAGTGTTTTTCTGTGTAACTCTTCTTAAATACCTTTTTAGATTATACTGTAGCTAGGTGGGTGTTTTTTGGTTTTTAGTTTTTTGTGAAGACCATTCACATATAACTTCTTCTGGTAAATCTTCACAAGGAAGCAAAACAGAAAAGGTTCATCTAATTGATTAGCATAAATAACAGTTTTCTTTTTAATTTTAATTGAAAAACAATTTATTCTTTAATGTATTCACAGCTTCAGTTATTAAGTAGAGGTTGTCATTTGGCTTGACTTTAATGAACTAAATATATGTGTAATGTGCACTTACGATTTTCACACAGATGTGAAAAAATTTGATCATGTGTTATTCTTATTATATATTTCTTTAAAACTTGCTAATACTTTTAATTTTACATAGCAAAACTTTACCTTATACAGCAGATGTAATCCTCATTGCAACCCATGCTATTCTCACAAATTTATGATTGACTAAAAATATCTTAGTATAAAAATTATGTATTTGCTCCCTCCTACCCCCAATAGTGTTTCTAATAGAGCTCCTCTAATTTTTTGGAAAGAAAAAATTACTCCAAGATATTTACTTAATACAATTTAATATATCACATACAAACCATTACCAGTTCTATGTTAATTATATTTGAAGCTTGAGACTTCAGGGTACATATAACCAAAGTGATTACTAGTATTCTTTTTAATTTCAAAAAATATGAACTCAAACATATGTTTATTTCATTATTTCCATGAGCAACAGCCTTTGCTTTGATAAACATTAGCAATAAAAAGATATTAATGGACATTTCCAAAAGATATTTTTCAAAAGAAATGTTGTTTTTATCTGAATTTGAAATTAAGCTTTTACTTATTCTGAAGGAGGCATCCAAGTAGTGTTACCCTAATTCCTAAAATGTCAAGAAGAAGGCAAAGATAAATGAACAATATATGGCTTGCCAAATGCTTTTTAAAAAGTTAAGTATACATACACATATTATGTAGTTCAAAACATTTTCTTTGTGTCATGAGTAAACTTTCTATCATATATCATTAGTAACCTAAGTATTTTTATTATAAAAAAATACACTCGTGTGAATGTTCTCATAAGGTTTTTTTAAAGGGTGTGAGGTGTTAAAGTGCTGTAAAGTAGAATCTGAAATCTCTTCAAGAGTTAATCTCATTTGGCAGTGGGTTAGCAACACGAGTCAGGTGGAATGCCACACCAGTTCGGTAGTGCTCATTACTACTCTTAACACTGCTTTGAGCATCAATTAAAAATAAATTATTTATCTTACTAAAATGAGATTACTTACTTTAGAATTTTCCAAGACAAGGGGAAATATATTCCTAAGAAACGTTTATTAATGATAATGTTAACTGATTTTGTTTAAGTGAGAAATAAACTAATTAAAAAATGAATGAGGCAGAAAAAAATTGATCACTATATGTTTTCCTCATCCAAGAAATAAGTGTTCCATGTGGCTTTCAGGTTTGGGGTTGGGGATAGGTGATGAGGCAGTGTCCATTGAACACTTAAGATGTATTAATGCCGGGCATGGTGACTCATGCCTGTAACTCCAGCTCCTTGGAAGGCCAAGGCAGGCAGATCACTTGAGCTCAGGAGTTCGAGACCAGCCTGGCCAACATGGTGAAATCCTGTCTCCACTACAAATACGAAAACTTAGCTGAGCATGGTGGTTCATGCCTGTAATCCCAGCTACTAGGGAGGCTGAGGCAGGAGAATCACTTGAACATGGGAGGCAGAAGTTGCAGTGAGCCAAAATTGTGCTACTGCACTCCAGCCTGGATGACAGAGTGAGACTCGTCTCAAAAAAAAAAAAAAAAAAATACAACGCAAAGACATCTGGGATGTGCCTGACCTCATGTGCTACTTCATGCTTTCAATATTTATGTAGCCCTTACTTTGTGTAAGGGACTGTCCTGCAAACTGGGAGTTGGGAGGGACATGACTAAGACAAAGCCTTTGTCTTTAACAAGCTCAAAAACTACCCAATATGGTAGGCACATAAACAAAAAGTATGGTACATTATAATTAGGGCTATAGTAGAGATAAGCTAGAGTGCCATAAGAGCATTAATGAGCATAATGAGCATTACTTACATCTCTGCTACCTCTTCTTCTGAATGGACTCCTCATTAGAGGTTAGGAATAGGAAGAGAAAGCGAGAGAGAGAGAGAGAGAGAGAATGTGTGTGTGTGAGTGTGTGTGTGTGTGTGTGTGTAGTGAGTGGGGCAGCAGAGATGACAACTGATCTGAGTGATCAAAGGATAATTAGAGTTCACTACATAAGCAAGGAAAAAAGGGGAAGTGCATTTCAACAGGAACAGGTGGGCAAATGCATTGAAATATGAAAATGCCAAGTTCAAGAGACTATGAGCACTACTAGTGTGATTGTGGGTGCAATAGGTGACTGGAGTACCTGGACATAAAAATGGAATCAAGTTGTGAATATTTTATTATATGATTGCTAAGAAATTTGGACTTTATTGTGTAGACAGTAGGAATAGTAGCATTCTATTGAAACCAGGTACTGAATGGTACTATTTAAAGGTAGTAAATTAGCTGGGCATGGCGGGCATGGTGCCTGTGGTCCAAGCTACCCAGGAGGTTAAGATGGGAGGATCGCTTGAGCCCAGGAGTTAGAAGTTACAGAAAGCTATGCACCACCGCACTGTGGTCTGGCTGACAGCAAGACCCTAGCAAAAACAGAAAGAGAAAAAGAAAGAGAGAAAGAGAGAGAAAGAAAGGAAAAGAAAGAAAGAAGGAAGGGGAGGGGAGAAGGAAGGAAAGAAAGAGAGAATGCTGCAGGCAGGGCTGCAGTAGCTGATGAGCTATGTATTTGAAAACTATATGGATGAATCTCAAATGCATTATTCAGAAGGCTACATTTGGTGTGATTCTACTTACATGCCATTCCAGAAAAGGTAGAATTATAGGTACAGATAACTACTGGTTGCTCAGGGGTAGGGAGGTATACAGAGGAGTTTTGGGAAGTAAAAGAATAGTGCTATATCCAGTGTGGTGAAGGTTATACAAGTGTATGCATTTGTCAAAACTTGCAGAACTGCACACTGAATGGATGTGTTTTACTGTATGTAAATTCTATCATCATCATCATCATCATCATCATCATCATCATCATCATCGCTGCAGAAGGAGAGAATACCCTGAGCAACAGAGCCCTCCTATAATAATGCATAGCACTTCCAGAGCAGTTTGTCTTAACATTCCTATCTTCTTTGCGTTATTTCTGTTGCCTTCCCTGTTTTCAGCTTCTGCTGTTTACTGATACTTTTGGCATTTTAACCTGGGGCCCCAGTGACTTCCTTTGATAGATTTTGGGTCCACACTTGTAAAACAGAACTGGAGCTCACTCAGTTGGTTTCCAGGATCAACTTTGTATACCAGTAGATACTATTTGATAAAGGAAAAACACATGATCAGATTTCAGTATGTCAGAAGACAGTATGTGATAGAAAGTGAAGAAAATGAAGATAAGGATATAGATAGGTAACTTTTATAATATCCAAGGCCAGAAATCATGAGGTTCTGAGCTGTTGAGCAATGCAGTGAAGATGGAAGAAAGAGTAAACAAAATTGTTTAGTTAGAAGAGACAAGGCTAAAGAATAGGGTCTGAGGGAGGAAAAAAGAGTAAGAGTCAGGGATGATTCAAAAGTTTCTAGCTTTGGGGCACTGGTTGGATTGCTCATTCCACTTATTCAAATTCAAAAAATATTTATTGAATACTGAACTGTATGCTTAACAATGGTTAAATTAGTAAATTTAACGTTAGGTGTTTTCTACTGCAATTTAAAATATATATATATTTATTGAATACCCAGTGTGCCAGGCAATGGAAATAATAGACACTGGATATGATAGACACTGTTTCTAACTTTCTGGAGATACTACAAAGTGAACCCACAAATAATATACATAAAAATCATGATAAATGAATCAGAGGAAAAGAACAGGGTACTTACTATAAATACAATAATATTAGATCCTTTAAGAGATAATGAGACAACAGTAGGGGAGAAGAATTCCAGGCAACATGTATGAAGTCCTTGAAGCAAGTAATAACTTGTCATGTTTAAAGAATTGAAAAAAGGCCATTTAACTGGAAAGGAGTGAGCAAGGGGACAGTGATGTTATACAAGTCAGGGAATGTGGGTACTGCCTGGGATGTAAAGGGTCTTATGGACCATTGTAACAATTATGATATTAAATAATGTGTGGTGGAAAGCCAGTTAAGTTAGTGTATGTATGTATTCGTTGAGGGAAAGGCAACGTGATTTGTAACTTCATATTCTACCTTACATTTTGTTTTAACAAATGAACTGTCCCTACTTTTATCTAAGGACTCATACATCAATTTGTGTATAAGATCCATCCCTGTGGTCTACTCAGGGCTTTGATCCTGATTTTATCTCTCTGCTTCTTCCATCAGTGTCTTATCCTGTACCTGACTACTTCAGTTAGCTTACAAATATAATATAGCCCATCTTAAAAAAAAAAAAAAAACCCTTCTAGACTCCACAAATGCCTTCATCTACTTCCCTGTTTCTCTGCCCCCGTACTGAAAAAGTTATCTATACTCCTCATCTCTAGTTCCTTCAGTCTACTCCAAACAGGCTTTTCTATCTCTGTCCTTTGAAACCACTGTGATTAAAGTCACTCACATCTTACCAAGTCCAGTGCTTAGTTTTAGTCTTTATGTTATTGATCCCTTCAGCAACATTTAATGTAGCTGATTACTTTTTCCTTTATAAATTTTTAGTAGAATTGTTTTAGCTAGATAACATTAATATGGTCCAAAAGTCAAAATAACAAAAAGATATACATGGGAAAATCTTCCTTCTACTCCTAAGTAGAAGTAGAAATCTTACTTCTACTGAAATGTGGTAAAAAATTACCACATTTCACCCTTTTCCACACTGCTTCCTAACCATAACCACTACTATTAGCTCCTTGTGTATTCTTCTAGTAGTTTTTACACACATACAAGCAAATCCAAATGTTTTTTCTTATTATTCCCTTTCTTGCCCCAAAGGTAACATCCTATAAACACTGTTCTGCCTCCTTAATTTTGCTCTTCTCATTTAACAGTTATCCTAGAAATCTTTTCAATTTGGTATATGGAGAGCTTCCTTATTCTGTTTACATCTCTATTCCAGTATGTGGATGTACTATAATTTATTTAGCCAGTTACTCATACATGGTGTTTTCAGTCCTTTGTTATTATGAGCAATGCTGCAATGAATAACCTTGTACATATATTATTTCATATATGTTGGATAAATTTCCTGAAGTGAGTCAAAGTATAAATGACTGTAATTTTGATAGTCACTGTCAAAAGGCCTTCCAAAGGGGTTGTACCATTTGCAATCAGATCTAATTCTATGACTTAAAAAATACTATCTATTTAGTTATGTGTTTCAAATTTGTATCTCTAGCTCCAACTTTTTCCTGAGCTCTACCTACTCAGCATTTCTCCTGGTAAAAAATTGAACTTATTTTTCTTCCAAACTTCTCAACATTTCTCTTGCTGCAAAATTGAAATGTATTTTCCTTCCAAACTTGCTGTTTCCCCTGTTTTTCCTACCTCCTAGAAAATGGCATTGCCTTTCATGCAGTTGCTCAGGAAGAAGACTTAAGAGCCATTTTTTCCTCCTTTTTTCTATAAACTACCTATCCTAGTTCAAATAGATCTTTATGTGATGGTGGAAATATTCTGTATCTGCATTAATGTAGTATCCGCAAGCTACATGTGACTGTTGATCACTTAAAGTGTGGCTAGCTTCTCTAAAGAGCTGAATTTTACAGAGTGAAAAATAAATATAAAGGTCCTGGGCTAGAATGACTGAGCATGAGGACCAGAATACTAATGGAATAAAAAAAGTGGTGAGCGGAAAGAAACAAGTTTGGAGAGAGAGAGGAGATGACCAGGTCACACAGGGCCTCAGAGGTCCTAGTAATTTTATTCTGCAGGTTATGGGAAGCCATTGGTGGGTTCTGATTGCAGAGAGTGACATAATCTGATTTTAAAACATTAATATTATTATTTTAATTTAATAGCAATATATTAATAATTGATATTATATATTAATATAAATAATAAATATTAATAATTTAATATTAATATTAAAATCATTCCAGCAATACTTCCAGTTCCAAAAGATTCTTGGGAGATCTTTCTACTGCAAAACACTAAGATATACTGCATAAAATATAGATTTCAATTTAATTGTCAGGCACAGTTATTGTTTTTCTTTTAATAACAGAAAACCCGAGGGGTGAGCAGTGAGCTCTCTTGAAAGAGTTAACCAAGAGCAGAAAAATGGTTTTGTTTGGTGCATATCTTGGTGTATATATTGTTTTTCACAACAAGTAAATAAAAATTTTAAACTTGGCATACCTCTAAAGCAGAGAAATATTATTTCCACAATTTTCTAATTACTCATTCCCTCATTTCATTCAGATCTCTTCTCAAATGCTACCTCATTAAAGAAGCCTTCCCTGACTACCCTATATAAACCACCCCCTTTCTCTAATCACTGTTATCATACCTGTGTACTTTGGTCTTCTTTATTTCTATATCCTCAGAGCCTAGCATTGGTGCTTAGTATGTAATGGGTACTCAATAAATAATTGTTGGATGGATGGATAGATGAAAGGTAAAGAAGGAGGGAGAGAAGAAAGGAAGGAAAAGAGAGAAGGAACAGGGGAGAAAAGAGGATAGGAGAGGAGACCAAGACAGTCATTCTGGCTCGGCCTTTAATAGAGAACGAGAATATAAGAATAAGTTTGTGTTTTAAAAAAATGAATTTGGGCTGGGCGCGGTGGCTCCTGCCTGTAATCCCAGCACTTCGGGAGGCCGAGGTGGGCAGATCACCTGAGGTCAGGAGTTCAAGACCAGCCTGACCCACACAGAGGAACCCCATCTCTGCTAAAAATACAAAATTAGCCAGTTTTGGTGGCGCATGCCTATAACCCCAGCTTCTTGGGAAGACTGAGGCAGGAGAATCGCTTGAACCTGGGAGGTGGAGGTTGCAGTGAGCCGAGATTGCGCCATTGCACTCCAGCCTGGGTAACGAGTGAAACTCTGTCTCAAAAAAAAAATGAATTTGGTTTTAGATAGACTGAGTTTTTGCTTCTACTTCCATTCTTTTTTCCCCCTCTTCCATGTGAAATATGCACCTACATGCAGGTGGCAGAATTAACATGAGATTGGTCTTGCCTTTTCAAGGGGCTGGTGAAGTGTTCATTACATTTTGTGAAATAGGCAATTAATAAGAAAGAAAAATGCAAACCATAAGAAAATGGCCCTTAAACCTTCAAAAATACCTCAACTCAGAATAATCAGAAGGTGCTGGCTTGTTGAGGTTTAGGAGAAAATTCATTAATTGTGGCCTTCACAGAGATGTTTCATTCCTGAACTCAGGAGCTGAAGGGGTCTTCCCTAAATTCAGGACAACATTGAGAACAAGGCCATGGGAGACTGAGCCTTGGAGTAGAACAGTGACATCTGCAGATAAGGGATATTGTTAAGGCCCATGTGGAGAAAATAAAGCTGACTTCAAGTGTCTCAAGATACAAGATATATTTTAATAGAGAAATGGGCAGCACACATTTTGTAATTTTTAGTGTCTCCTGTGTTTCTTCCTGTCCCTTTATTGAGAATAAGGAATTTTTCCATTCAGTTTTGCTGTGTGTAGGCTCTCACTCAGGGATAATATGAAAGCATACACTCTTGCCAGAAATTTTTAGATGTGGACTTGGAGACTCTGGGTCTGAACCAGGTGACAGGAGTTTACATCAGACTTGGACAAAGAACACCTGGCATTTGTTCTGTCACAAATGTATTACATGCATACATACTGGAGTTCCACACTGAGGCCATCTGAAAGTTTCAAAGATAATGCTGGTTCCTAACTGCTGAATCATGAAAATCTTTGACACAGGACATTCTACCTTGATTTATTTGGGTCTGTTAACCAGTTGGCAGAAGTTCACTATGCACCATAGCAATTTCTTACATTTATAAGATTCTCCATAGTCTCCAAAACACTGAAGTGTGCACAGTTTATCTTGTTGTCTGTACAGAATCATGAAGTAGATGGAGTGGGTGCTGTTGTCTCCACTTAACAAATAAAGGGGAGGGGGGAGGGATTGCATTGGGAGTTATACCTGATGTAAATGACGAGTTGATGGGTGCTGACGAGTTGATGGGTGCAGCACACCAACATGGCACAAGTATACATATGTAACAAACCTGCATGTTATGCACATGTACCCTAGAACTTAAAGGATAATAATAATAATAATAATAATAAATAAATAAAAATATTAAAAAAAAACACAAAGGTTAGGCCATTCATTGTATCACATGTAAGTGCTACATTTCAGGCAAACACAAATTTTAGAATGGAATTACTGAGTAATAACTTGCAAAAATGACTCTTCTATTTACAAAAATAGAATTTGGAAAACCTGTGTTCAATAGTGAACTTTGCTAGTACATTTAAGGGTTCTGCAGTGCATTAACTACTAGACCCAAGCTTGGGGAAACACAGATATCATGGTCTCATTAGTCACTTCCAATATAAGGAAAATTAAAAAATGAAGGCTAAATATTTACCCTAAAATTACATCATTGAGAAAGTATAATTTAGTGAATCAAAATGATGTACACAGGCTTTTTTGAAAAATGGGAGGTTACCTTACTTAAAAATGGGGAAATGGCCAGGCATGGTGGCTCACATCTTTAATCCCAGCTCTTTGGGAGGCTAGGGTAATGGGGGACACAGGATTGCTTAACCCCAGGATTTCAAGACCAATCTGGGCAACATGGGGAGACCCCATCTTCACAAAACAATTTTAATTAGGTGGGTGTGGTGGTTCATACCTGTAATCTCAGCTACTAGGGTGGCTAAAGTGAGAGGATCACTTGAGATCAGGAGATTGAGGCTGCAGTGAGCTGTGATCACACTACTGCATTCCAGCCTGGGAGACAGAGTGAGACCCTGTCTTTAAAAAAAAAAAAAGAAAAAGAAAAAGGTGGGGGGACGCGTTTTTGTGGGTTTTTAAAATTTATATATATATTCTTTCTCTGAATTTTATCTTAAGTTTTATCTATCAAGATTGGAGAAATTATAGTAAAATATATTGGTGAGATTGATGGCAAATGACGTTATCAGTTTGTTTATGTTTATATTCATGTTTTGCTGTCAACTTAAACTATGCACTAAAATATCTTCTTGGAAAGTATATCTTATGTATTAGATTCTTTTTTGTTATGAAGCACTAACAAGTTGTTCTTAGCAGTTGTTGGAGTTTATATGGTAAGTAGCCAAGTGATTTCTTTAAAAGTCTTATATTCAGTTTTGCCTTATACTATAAAGCTCATTTAAAGTCAGCCACACTGTATTTTATAGAAAGTATTTATTTTCCTTTATTAAGTCATAGGAACAATGGCCTTTTCCTTGATTGCTTGAAACTAATTGAGCTTGGTTCATCTTAAGTTGGCAGGTGTCTTTTTTAATTTGGACATAAGATGTGTGAGTAAGTGTTCCCATGTTTTAGTCATGATGAGTTATGAGCCTATTAAAAATAATTATCTTCACCTCATAAATCTTTCTTAAGTTTATTTTAGTTCTTTCTTTAATCTTCCTATTAATGTCTGCTAGTTTGGGTCAGATATATATGAATAGCAACAAATTACAGATTTGAGCTATATTTAGCAAAGACAAAAAGGCCAGTGGCATAGTATGTTATAGCTGTAGTTCAGTGTCTGTTCAAAAGAGTTTCAGGTTCAACCTAACCCATCTATTTTGTTATTTATTGGAATTGGGAACTTTTAAAAAAGTTGAATACAATAATTTAGCTTCATTTGATAGAAGTGGATAATTTAAAAAGTTGGAGATGCTATTTTATAGAGGAAACAAAAGGGAGCTGCATTTGCCAAAATCTAATGATGATAACAGGGTTAGATTTATTATAATAAATAAATTATAATAGATCCTCTGAGTTAATTATCACTTGTGAATATGAACATTTAACACTTAGTTAAAAAAAAAAAAAGAAAACAAAAAAAAGAAAGGCTCACACACCTATAATCCCAGCACTTTCAAAGACCAAGGGAGACGGATCATTTGAGTCCAGGAGTTCAAGACCAGCTTGGGCAACATGGAAAAACCCCATCTCTACAAAAAATATGGAAATTAGCAGGATATGGCAGTGATTCCTGATGTCCTGGCTGCTTGGGAGGCTGAGGTAGGAAGATTTTTTGAGCCCAGGAGGTTGAGGCTGCAGTGAGCTGTGATCGCGTCACTGTACTCCAGCCTGAGTGACAGAGTGAGACCCTGTCTCAAAAAAGAAAAAAGGAAAACAGAAAAGAAAATTCAGCAGTCTACTACCAAGAATCAAGAGCATTATTATAATTTTTAGCAAATGTGGTTATAATATTTATAACACACAACTTCCAGATTAGAGGCCTTCATGATAAATCAAGTATTTCGGAGACAGTGTGAGCATGTTAGTTACATGTTCTACAAGAACGTTTTTTAAGTCATGTTCAAGAGTGTGCTTTGCCATTGGCTTCTCCATTTGTTGAATTCAGGATGACCTATGCATGAATAAATACGATTAAGGCATGAATTTTTCAACAATGAAAAAGAGCAACAGATGTAGCTGACTTTGAACGTGGGAGGATTGTTGATGCACTAGTGCCTAAGGGGAGTGTCTATGAGGGGAGGAAAAAGGAAAGAAAAAAATAACTTTCCAAAATATCAGAACATAGGAGGGGAGGAGTAAAAATAGTCCAGGATACCTCTGTAGGTCTTTTGTAATTGTGATGGGATTACCTTGCAGTTTGAAAATCACTATTCTTTAAAATGTTTAACATTTTTCTTTTTGTATTACAAAGATGTTGCTTGAAAAAATACATACGTGCATTTTCAAAAATATGGATTGCTAAAGGGGTGTCATTAGGAAAATCAGAATTACTAGTAAATGATTTTATGAAGGCTACTTTCTGTCATCTTATTCCATTTTGGGCTGTAATAGTTAAAACTGTGAATATTGCATAAAAATTATTCTGTTAAGTTATAAATGGAAAGTGACAAGTGGCAAGACTCCAAAATAATGACATGTATGGTGAGACCATAGTTAATTTCTGACTGGTATATATGAAATATTTTAAAGCAGTTATTGCATCTAAATCACTTTACTTCATTATATTTTGCTTTGTTTCGTGTAAAAATAGTTGGTTTATTTTAAAAGAATATTAGTTTGTTATATAGATTCTCCTTTCAGATGATTTAATTTACAACTAAATCTTATCTTTAGTGTCTATTCCGTGCTAAATGTGCATTTTGGAAGAACTGGCATTTTTGACATCAGTGTATTCTAGTTCTTGCTAGTATTAGTCCCCTCCCTAAGTGAGCTCTTGTAGTTTGCAGTAATGAATAATCTTTGAGCTGTAAAAAGAAGCAAAATATACACAGAAGCGTTTAAAACAAAGGGATAATTTTATGCTTCGACTATTAATAACTGAAAGTTCTTTAGAGAGCTTAGTGGGCAAATTTATGAGGAAAACTAAAGGATGAAATTGTTATGTCTATTCACCGTATTAAAATTACATGCTAAGTCTTAAAGGAATATTCTAGATATAAAATATTTAAAATGCTCCAACTCAGTGTAGCATTTTTACAATAAATTTGTCAGTGTGAATCTATATGATAGTTAATTCCTATAATGCCTGTAGTTCTAATTTTAAAATATGTAAAGAAATGAATGCATGCAAGAAGATTATAATAAAGATTTTAATAAGTGATTAAAAATAAATAATTAAAAATTTGGGATAAGGAAGAAAAACCTAAACATACTGAGTCAGGCCAGGTGCAGTGGCTTACGCCTGCAATCACAGCACTTTGGAAGGCCGAGGTGGGAGGATTGCTTGTGCCTAGGATTTTGACCCCACCTTGGGCAACATAGTTAGACCCTGCCTCTACAAATTTCTTCTTAAAACTTAGCTAAGTGTGGTGGCTCACTCCTGTAGTTCCAGCTTCTTGGGAGGCTGAGGCTAGAGGATTGCTTGAGCCCAAGAGGTCAGGACTGCAGTGAGCCATGTTTGTACCATTGCACTCCAGCCTGACCGACAGAGTGAGAACCCATCTTAAAAAGAAGGAGAGGGGGCGGAGCAAGATGGCCGAATAGGAACAGCTCCAGTCTCCAACTCCCAGCGCGAGTAACACAGAAGACCGGTGATTTCTGCATTTTCAACTGAGGTACTGGGGTCATCTCTCTAGGGAGTGCCGGACAATCGGTGCTGGTCAGCTGCTGCAGCCTGATCAGCGTGAGCTGAAGCAGGGCGAGGCATCGCCTCACCTGGAAGCGCAAGGGGGAAGGAAATCCGTTTTCCTAGCCAGGGGAACTGAGACACATAACACCTGGAAAATCGCGTAACTCCCACCCCAATACTGCGCTTTAAGGAAACAGGCACACCAGGAGAATATATCCCACACCTGGCCGGGAGGGTCCCACGCCACGGAGCCTCCCTCACTGCTAACACAGCCGTCTGCGGCGATCTATCCGCAAGGCAGCAGCGAGGCTGGGGGAGGGGCGCCCGCCATTGCTGAGGCTTAAGTAGGTAAACAAAGCCGCTGGGAAGCTCGAACTGGGTGGAGCTCACAGCAGCTCAAGGAAACCTGCCTGTCTCTGTAGACTCCACCTCTGGGGATAGCCCACAGCTGAGGTCCAATAGGGAAAGCAGCGGGGGCGGTGCAGAGGCGAACGACTCTGTCTGACAGCTTTGGGGAGAGCCGTGGATCTCCCAACGCGGAGGTTGAGATCCGAGAACGGACAGACTGCCTGCTCAGGTGGGTGCCTGACCCCTGAGTAGCCTAGCTGGGAGACATCCCCCACTAGGGGCAGTCTGACACCCCACACCTCACAGGGTGGAGTCATCCCTGAGAGGAAACTTCCAAAGGAAGAATCAGACAGGTACACTCGCTGCTCAGCAATATTCTATCTTTGGCAACCTCTGCTGCTGATACCCAGGCAAACAGGGTCTGGAGTGGACCTCAAGCAATCTCCAACAGACCAACAGACAGTCCTTCTGACTGTCAGACGGAAAACTATCAAACAGGAAAGACACCTATACCAAAACCCATCAGTACGTCACCATCATCAAAGACCAGAGACAGATAAAACCACAAAGATGGGGAAAAAGCAGGGCAGAAAAGCTGGAAATTCAAAAAATAAGAGCGCATCTCCCCCTGCAAAGGAGCGCAGTCCATCGCCAGCAACGGATCAAAGCTGGTCAGAGAATGACTTTGACGAGATGAGAGAAGAAGTCTTCAGTCCATCAAACTTCTCAGAGCTAAAGGAGGAATTACGTACCCAGCGCAAAGAAACTAAAAATCTTGAAAAAAAAGTGGAAGAATTGACAGCTAGACTAATTAATGCAGAGAAGATCATAAACGAAATGACAGAGATGAAAACCATGACACGAGAAATACGTGACAAATGCACAAGCTTCAGTAACCGACTCGATCAACTGGAAGAAAGAGTATCAGCGATTGAGGATCAAATGAATGAAATGAAGCGAGAAGAGAAACCAAAAGAAAAAAGAAGAAAAAGAAATGAACAAAGCCTGCAAGAAGTATGGGATTATGTAAAAAGACCAAATCTACGTCTGATTGGGGTGCCTGAAAGTGAGGGGGAAAATGGAACCAAGTTGGAAAACACTCTTCAGGATATCATCCAGGAGAACTTCCCCAACCTAGTAGGGCAGGCCAACATTCAAATTCAGGAAATACAGAGAACGCCACAAAGATACTCCTCCAGAAGAGCAACTCCAAGACACATAATTGCCAGATTCACCAAAGTTGAAATGAAGGAAAAAATCTTAAGGGCAGCCAGAGAGAAAGGTCGGGTTACCCACAAAGGGAAGCCCATCAGACTAACAGCAGATCTCTCGGCAGAAACTCTACAAGCCAGAAGAGAGTGGGGGCCAATATTCAACGTTCTTAAAGAAAAGAATTTTCAACCCAGAATTTCATATCCAGCCAAACTAAGTTTCATCAGTGAAGGAGAAATAAAATCCTTTACAGATAAGCAAATGCTTAGAGATTTTGTCACCACCAGGCCTGCCTTACAAGAGACCCTGAAGGAAGCCCTAAACATGGAAAGGAACAACCGGTACCAGCCATTGCAAAAACATGCCAAAATGTAAAGACCATCAAGGCTAGGAAGAAACTGCATCAACTAATGAGCAAAATAACCAGTTAATATCATAATGACAGGATCAAGTTCACACATAACAATATTAACCTTAAATGTCAATGGACTAAATGCTCCAATGAAAAGACACAGACTGGCAAACTGGATAAAGAGTCAAGACCCATCACTCTGCTGTATTCAGGAGACCCATCTCACATGCAGAGACATACATAGGCTCAAAATAAAGGGATGGAGAAAGATCTACCAAGCAAATGGAGAACAAAAAAAAGCAGGGGTTGCAATCCTAGTCTCTGATAAAACAGACTTTAAACCATCAAAGATCAAAAGAGACAAAGAAGGCCATTACATAATGGTAAAGGGATCAATTCAACAGGAAGAGCTAACTCTCCTAAATATATATGCACCCAATACAGGAGCACCCAGATTCATAAAGCAAGTCCTTAGAGACCTACAAAGAGACTTAGACTCCCATACAATAATAATGGGAGATTTCAACACTCCACTGTCAACATTAGACAGATCAACGAGACAGAAAGTTAACAAGGATATCCAGGAATTGAACTCATCTCTGCACCAAGCGGACCTAATAGATCTATAGAACTCTCCACCCCAAATCAACAGAATATACATTCTTCTCAGCACCACATCGCACTTATTCCAAAATTGACCACATAATTGGAAGTAAAGCACTCCTCAGCAAATGTACAAGAACAGAAATTATAACAAACTGTCTCTCAGACCACAGTGCAATCAAACTAGAACTCAGGACTAAGAAACTCAATCAAAACCGCTCAACTACATGGAAACTGAATAACCTGCTCCTGAATGACTACTGGGTACACAACGAAATGAAAGCAGAAATAAAGATGTTCTTTGAAACCAATGAGAACAAAGATACAACATACCAGAATCTCTGGGACACATTTAAAGCAGTGTGTAGAGGGAAATTTATAGCACTAAATGCCCACAAGAGAAAGCAGGAAAGATCTAAAATTGACACTTTAACATCACAATTAAAAGAACTAGAGAGGCAAGAGCAAACACATTCAAAAGCTAGCAGAAGGCAAGAAATAACTAAGATCAGAGCAGAACTGAAGGAGATAGAGTCACAAAAAACCCTCCAAAAAATCAATGAATCCAGGAGTTGGTTTTTTGAAAAGATCAACAAAATTGACAGACCGCTAGCAAGACTAATAAAGAAGAAAAAGAGAGGAATCAAATAGATGCAATAAAAAATGATAAAGGGGATATCACCACCGACCCCACAGAAATACAAACAACCATCAGAGAATACTATAATGCCTCTACGCAAATCGACTAGAAAATCTAGAAGAAATGGATAATTTCCTGGACACTTACACTCTCCCAAGACTGAACCAGGAAGAAGTTGAATCCTGAATAGACCAATAACAGGCTCTGAAATTGAGGCAACAATTAATAGCCTACCCACGAAAAAAAGTCCAGGACCAGATGGATTCACAGCTGAATTCTACCAGAGGTACAAGGAGGAGCTGGTACCATTCCTTCTGAAACTATTTCAATCAATAGAAAAAGAGGGAATCCTCCCTAACTCATTTTATGAGGCCAACATCATCCTGATACCAAAGCCTGGCAGAGACACAACAAAAAATGAGAATTTTAGACCAATATCCCTGATGAACATCGATGCAAAAATTCTCAATAAAATACTGGCAAACCGGATTCAGCAGCACATCAAAAAGCTTATCCACCATGATCAAGTGGGCTTCATCCCTGGGATGCAAGGCTGGTTCAACATTCGCAAATCAATAAACGTAATCCAGCATATAAACAGAACCAAAGACAAGAACCACATGATTATTTCAATAGATGCAGAAAAGGCTTTTGACAAAATTCAACAGCCCTTTATGCTAAAAACGCTCAATAAATTTGGTATTGATGGAACGTACCTCAAAATAATAAGAGCTATTTACGACAAACCCACAGCTAATATCATACTGAATGGGCAAAAACTGGAAAAATTCCCTTTGAAAACTGGCACAAGACAGGGATGCCCTCTCTCACCACTCCTATTCAACATAGTGTTGGAAGTTCTGGCTAGGGCAATCAGGCAAGAGAAAGAAATCAAGGGTATCCAGTTAGGAAAAGAAGAAGTCAAATTGTCCCTGTTTGCAGATGACATGATTGTATATTTAGAAAACCCCATCGTCTCAGCCCAAAATCTCCTTAAGCTGATAAGCAACTTCAGCAAAGTCTCAGGATACAAAATTAATGTGCAAAAATCCCAAGCATTCTTATACACCAGTAACAGACAAGCAGAGAGCCAAATCAGGAATGAACTTCCATTCACAATTGCTTCAAAGAGAATAAAATACCTAGGAATCCAGCTTACAAGGGATGTAAAGGACCTCTTCAAGGAGAACTACAAACCACTGCTCAGTGAAATCAAAGAGGACACAAACAAATGGAAGAACATACCATGCTCATGGATAGGAAGAATCAATATCGTGAAAATGGCCATACTGCCCAAGGTTATTTATAGATTCAATGCCATCCCCATCAAGCTACCAATGAGTTTCTTCACAGAATTGGAAAAAACTGCTTTAAAGTTCATATGGAACCAAAAAAGAGCCCGCATTGCCAAGACAATCCTAGGTCAAAAGGACAAAGCTGGAGGCGTCACGCTACCTGACTTCAAACTATACTACAAGGCTACAGTAACCAAAACAGCATGGTACTGGTACCACAACAGAGAATAGACCAGTGGAACAGAACAGAGTCCTCAGAAATAATACCACACATCTACAGCCATCTGATCTTTGACAAACCTGACAAAAACAAGAAATGGGGAAAGGATTCCCTATTTAATAAATGGTGCTGGGAAAATTGGCTAGCCACAAGTAGAAAGCTGAAACTGGATCCTTTCCTTACCCCTTATACGAAGATTAATTCAAGATGGATTAGAGACTTAAATGTTAGACCTAATACCATAAAAACCCTAGAAGAAAATCTAGGTAGTACCATTCAGGACATAGGCATGGGCAAGGACTTCATGTCTAAAACACCAAAAGCAACGGCAGCAAAAGCCAAAATTGACAAATGGGATCTCATTAAACTAAAGAGCTTTTGCACAGCAAAAGAAACTACCATCAGAGTGAACAGGCAACCTACAGAATGGGAGAAAATTTTTGCAACCTACTCATCTGACAAAGGGCTAATATCCAGAATCTACAAAGAACTCAAACAAATATACAAGAAAAAAACAAACAACCCCATCAAAAAGTGGGGAAAGGATATGAACAGACATTTCTCAAAAGAAGACATCCATACAGCCAACAGACACATGAAAAAATGCTCGTCATCACTCGCCATCAGAGAAATGCAAATCAAAACCACAATGAGATACCATCTCACACCAGTTAGAATGGCAATCATTAAGAAGTCAGGAAACAATAGATGTTGGAGAGGATGTGGAGAAATAGGAACACTTTTACACTGTTGGTGGGATTGTAAACTAGTTCAACCATTATGGAAAACAGTATGGCGATTCCTCAAGGATCTAGAACTAGATGTACCATATGACCCAGCCATCCCACTACTGGGTATATACCCAAAAGGATTATAAATTACTCTACTACAAAGACACATGCACACGTATGTTTATTGCGGCACTATTCACAATAGCAAAGACTTGGAATCAACCCAAATGTCCATCTGTGACAGACTGGATTAAGAAAATGTGGCACATATACACCATGGAATACTATGCAGCCATCAAAATGGATGAGTTTGTGTCCTTTGTAGGGACATGGATGCAGCTAGAAACCATCATTCTTAGCAAACTATCACAAGAAGAGAAAACCAAACACCGCATGTTCTCACTCATAGGTGGGAACTGAACAATGAGATCACTTGGACTCGGGAAGGGGAACATCACACACTGGGGCCTATCATGGGGAGGGGGGAGGAGGGAGGGATTGCTTTGGGGAGTTATACATGATATAAACGTTATGCACATGTACCCTAGAACTTAAAGTATAATAAAAAATAAAAAAATAAAAAAAAAAAGAAGGAGAAGGAGGAGGAGGAGGAGGAAGAAGAAGAAGAGGAAGAAGAGAAAGAGGAGGAAGAAGGAGGAGGAAGATGAGGAAGAGGAAGAAGAGGAAGAGGAGGAGGAAGAAGAAGGAGGAAGAATAAGGAGGAGGAGGAGGAGAATATTGAGTGAAAAGCTCTGCTCCCCAAAAGGAGAAAATTTTCATCCATAGTTTCTTCATCTAATACAAAATTTTTAAATAGGTCCTCACCTCCTTCTTTGATTTTCTAATGATCATTTAAAACCTGAGTACATATCTTACTTCCACCACCACCACCAAATCTAAGAAATAATTACTTACCTTTCTATGTTTTAGTTTATTTTTGCTCTTTGGACTACAAGCAATATAAAGGCTTGTAAGGGAAATGGTACATTCATAGCAATCAAATAACCCTAAAATATGATATAGAGAGTAAATTACCATAAGAAACTGTGGTATATGGAAAGTGGTGTGGAATTTGAGAGAAAGGAAAGGATTTGTGAAGGAAGTGACGTTTGAGCCTGTATCTTACTGGTCTGGTAGAACTGAGACAAGAAATATTTGAGGGACATCTTGAGCAGGTGAAATACTCTGAACACTTCCTCACATGAACCCTGTGTAGTGGTCTTTCTCCAATATTTACAGTTCCCTTTACATGCCTTCTCTTCCATTCCTTTATGGCTGCACCTATAGGCCTTTTATCTAGAATAACGCTCATAGTTTACAGTGCATCTATGTGTAGGAACACATCTCCATCATAGAGAGGAGGAAACAGATACAAAGGATTTAGGTAGTTTGCCCAAAGTCACCCCATGAGTTAAATGTCAGCCAGGACTGGAACTTAAGCCCATGTGCTTCACCCCCCTGCCCCATAGGCTGCCGGATAGTGGCAGAACCCCTGAGGATTGTCAAGGTCCCTTGGGGAATAAGGACCTGAGTGTGGAACAGGAGCCCTGCCAGGTGTGGGGGTACCCCTGGAGGACTAGGGGAGTGGCTGACCTAACTCAAGTTAGATCTCACTTGAGATCTAACTCAAGTGACTCTTCCCATGTGAGGATCTCTCCTGTACTGCCAAAGCAGAGACTATTACTCTAACTTTTGTTTGTTTGTTTGTTTGAGATGGAGTCTCGCCCTGCCACCCTAAATTTGTACTAAAGATTTCTAGTGTCTTACTTTGTGCTAGGAAATGTGGATAGAGTAGTAAGCAAGACCAAGTCCTGCCCTTGGGGAGTTTTTATTCTAGAGAGTTAGAAAGATTACAAAAAGTAAATAAACAATATAATTTCAGATTTGATAAGAAAGCAAAAGAAGAGTCTTCAGATATAAGAAAGGAAGATAAGAGTGCCAGAAAGATGGCATTTTAAGTCATCACCAGATTTCTTTCTATGAAGGTGATGTTTAAGTAACTTACTAAATGGTGTCAAGGAATGAACTGGATAAAGATATGTGGAAAGACCTTCCCTAACAGAAAAAACAGCAAATGTAAAGGTCTTGTGATGTAAATTTATACTGGGGGTCATAGAAAGCCTTTTAGATCTCTTTTGAGATCTAAAAGGTGAGAATGGGTTAGCCAGTAGGACAGGGAAGGAGGGAGGAGGGGCACTTTATGCTCAGAGGACAGCCATGGTTACCATATTAGAGGAATTTAGCACATTAGAGGAACAAGTGGGCTAGTGTAGCTGCAGCAGCATCAGCAAGGGGAATGAATAGTGCAAGATGAACTGAGAACTAGACAGGGACTAGACCATGCAAGGCCTTTGAAGGTCATGTTATCCCAAGGATGCCGGCATCTATTAAAGAGTATTTTAAACAGGGAAATGATACAATCAGGTACATACTTGAAAAGATCACTCTTGGTTGGGCACAGTGGCTCACGCCTGTAATCCCAGCATTTTGGGAGGCCGAGGCAGATGGATCACTTGAATCCAGGAGTTCAAGACCAGCCTGGGCAACATGGCGAAACCCCATCTCTACAAAAATACAAAAATTAGTCGGGCATGGTGATGCTCACCTGTAATCCCAGCTACTCAGGAGGCTGAGGCATGAGAATCGCTTGAACCAGAGAGGCGGAGGTTGAAGTGAGCCGAGATCAAGCCACTGCACTCCAGCCTAGGCAACAGAGCAAGACTCCATCTCAAAGAAAAATCAGTCACTTTTGTAAAAATAGTAGGAGGAAGCAGGAGTAAAAGCAGGAGAGAATGGAAACAAATAGTCTGGGCAAAAAATGATGGTAGTTTAGATTACAGTGGTGATACTAGAGATGGAAAGAAGTAGATAAATACAAGATATATTTAATTCACAAGAGTTGCTTTTCATTTTGTATATAAAAAAAACTTTCACTAAGGATTTTAAAGATTTCCTCTTATGTTTTCATTGGATTGTTTATAATTTTAGCTTTCACATTTAGGTCTGTGATCCACTTGGAGTTAAATTGTATTATGTTCAAGGTTAAATTGAAATTATTTTGTCTTTTTTTAAGCATATTTATACCCAGTCATCCCAGCACTACATGTTAAACAGACTGTCATTTCTCTTCTAAGTTGCCTTTTTCACTTTTGTTGAAAGGTAATTTACTGTATATGTGTCCATCTATTTTCAGACTATGTTCCAGTGATTTGTTTGTCTATCTTTACACAGTTTTACACTATCTTCATTATTGTTGCTTTATCATAAGTCTTAAAGTCAGACAGTGTAAGTTTGTGGTCTTGTTCTTTTTCAAAGTTATCTTGGCTATTTTAGATCCTTTGCATTTCCATATGAATTTTAGCATCAGCTTCTCAATTTCAACTGGGATTCATTGGATGTGTAGTATACAAGTATTACACACCTTTTATCCAGCTTATTGCCAAGTATTTCATTCTTGCAAATGGTAATATTGAAATTCAACTTTACATTTTGAGCTAATTCTAGATTTACATGTATTTTAAGAAATAATACAGGTGCTGGGAAAATTGGCTAGCTGTAAGTAGAAAGCTGAAACTGGATCCTTTCCTTACTCCTTATACGAAAATTAATTCAAGATGGATTAGAGACTTAAATGTTAGACTTACAATCATAAAAACCCTAGAAGAAAACCTAGGTAATACCATTCAAGACATAGGAATGGGCAAGGACTTCATGTCTAAAACACCAAAAGCAACGACAACAAAAGCCAAAATTGACAAATGGGATCTAATTAAACTAAAGAGCTTCTGCACAGCAAAAGAAACTACCATCAGAGTGAACAGGCAACCTACAGAATGGGAGAAAAATTTTGCAATCTACTTATCTGACAAAGGGCTAATATCCAGAATCTACAAAGAACTCAAACAAATTTACAAGAAAAAAACAAACAACCCCATCAAAAAGTGTGCAAAGGATATGAACAGACATTTCTCAAAGAAGACGTGCATACAGCCAACAGACACATGAAAAAATGCTCATCATCACTCGCCATCAGAGAAATGCAAATCAAAACCACAACGAGATACCATCTTACACCAGTTAGAATGACAATCATTAAAAAATCAGGGAACAACAGGTTCTGGAGAGGATGTGGAGAAATAGAACACTTTTACACTGTTGGTAGGACTGTAAACTAGTTCAACCATTGTGGAAAACAGTGTGACGATTCCTCAAGGATCTAGAACTAGAAATATCTTTGACCCAGCCATCCCATTACTGGGGATATACCCAAAGGATTATAACTCATGCTCCTATAAAGACACATGCACACGTATGTTTATTGTGGCACTATTTACAATAGCAAAGACTTGGAATCAACCCAAATGTCCATCAGTGACAGACTGGATTAAGAAAATGTGGCACATATACACCATGGAATACTATGCAGCCATGAAAAAGGATCAGTTCATGTCTTTTGTAGGGAAAAAGACATGAAGCTGGAAACCATCATTCTCAGCAAAGTATCGCAAGAACAGAAAACCAAATACCATATGTTCTCACTCATAGGTAGGAATTGAACAATGAGATCACTTGGACACAGGAAGGGGAACATCACACACCGGGTCCTATTGTGGGGAGCGGACGAGGGGAGGGATAGCGTTATGAGATATACCTAATGTAAATGACAAGTTAATGGGCGCAGCACACCAACATGGCACATGTATACATATGTAACAAACCTGCACGTTGTGCACATGTACCCTAGAACTTAAAATAATAATAATAAAAAAGAAAACTCCCCTTTGATTAGCTCCTGGGGCTAACAGGGGCATTAAAAGTGAAAGATAAGAAAGCTGGAAAAAAAAAAAAAGAAAGAATACAAATAGGTCCCATGTATACTTTATCCAGTTTTTCCCAATAGAAACATCTTGCCAAGCTCTAGTACAATATCACAACCTGGATATTGACATCGTTCCAGTCAAGATACAAAACATTTCTTTCACCCCAAGAATACCTGGAGTTGCCCATTTACAGCCAAAACCACTAATCCACTTCTATAGTTTTGTCATTTCAAGAATGTAATATAAATGGAACCATGTAGTATTATTTCAGGAATTTATATTTCAAGAATGTAATATCAATTGAATCATATAACCTTTTGGAACTGAATTTTTCCACTCAGTATAATTATTTGGCGATTCATCTGGTTTTGCATGTATCAATAGCTCATTCCTTTTTATTACTAAGCAGTATTTCATGATATGGTTATACCACAGTTTGTTTAACCACTCACCTGTTGAAGGACATCTGATTGTTTCCTGTTTGGGGCTCTTGTGGATAAAATGCTGCAAACATTTGTGTACCAATTTTTGTGTGATTAAAAGTTTTCTTTTCTCTGGCATTAAATGCCAGGAAGCTTGGGGTTGTATAGTTAGTTGCCTGTTTAGTTTTCTAAGAAACTGCCAAATGATTTTCTTAGGGTGGCTGTGACTTTTTATATTCCCACCAGCAATGTATGATTGATCCAGATTCTCTCCATCCTCCCCAGCATTTAGTGTTGTCATTATTTTTTATTTTAGCTATTTTGATAGGTGTGTGGTGATATCTCACTGTTGCTTTAGTGTGTATTTCCCTAAAGGCTAATGATTTTGAACTCTCTTAATCATCTTAGGCTGCTGTAACACAATACCATAAAGTGGTTGACTTGAGCAGCAGTCACAGTTTTGGAGACTGGAAAGTCTGAGTCACCAGCAGATTTGGTGTCTGGTAAGGGTCTGCTTCATGGTTTAGAGATGGCAGTCTTCTCACAGTGTCCTCACCTCCTTGAGAAAGGAAGCCAGCATTCTCTAGACTCTTAGAAGGACACTAATCCATTAATAAGGAGTCTAGCCTCATGACCTCATCTAAGCCTAATTACTTTCCAAAGACTATCTCCTAGTACCATTTCATTAAGGGTTAAAGTTTCAATTTACGAATTTTTGGGGGACACAAGCATCCAGTTCATAACAAACATCTTTCTTGAGTGTATTTAATACCTGTCTGTCCTCTTTGGTGAAATGTCTGTCAGTGCCTTTTGCTCATTTTCTAATTGAATTATTTGCTATTGCACTATTATTGATTTCCTACAAGTTAACTTTAATCTCTCTAGTTTTGGTTCCTGACTGAAGTTTATTTTGTCCTAGAGGAGGAACATTTGGCAATGTCTATATATGCCTTTAATTGTCACACGAGAAGAAAGGGAATGTTACTGGCATCTAGTGGAAGAATTTGTGTAGGCAGACTGGGTTCATTTCTTCTTTAAATGTTTGGGAGAATTAACCAATGAAGCCATGTGGACCTGGAGTTTTCTTTGGGGTAAAGTTTTCAGCTACAAGTTAAATTTCTATAATAGAGGTATTTAGGTAATTTGTGTGTGTGTGAAAGAACTTTGGTAGTTTATATCTTCCAAAGAGTTTGTCCATTTCATCTCAGTTGTCAAATTAATTGGCATAAAGTTGTTCATAATTTTCTTTTATTTAAATCTTGTTGATATCTGTAGAATCTGTAGTGATATTGCCTCTCTCATTTCTGATATTAGTAATTTGTGTTTTCACTTTCTTTTTTACCCCAATCAGTCTGGCTCGAGATTTATCCAGTTTACTCATCTTTTCAAGACCTAGCTGGTCATTTCATTGATTTTTTTTTCTCTATTTTTTTCTTTCTGTTTCATTGACTTCTACTCCAATCTTTATTACTTCCTTCTTAGTTTCTTAAGATGGAGGCTGAGGTAACACCTTTATTCTTTTTTAATATAGGTGTTCAGTACTATATGTATCCTGGTAAGACTTATTTTACCTGTACAAGTTTTGATATATTGTGTTTGTATTTACATTCAGGTCAAAATACTTCCTAATTTTTTTTATTTGTTTTGAGTCTTGGGTTATTTAGAGGTATCATTTAGTCTCAAGTACTTGTGAGTTTTCAAAATGTCTTTCTCTTCTTGATTTCTAATTTAATTCCATTGTGGCTAGAAAATTTATTTCATGATTTAACTCTCTTAAATTTGCTTTATGGCCCTGAATATGATTGTCTTGGTAAATGTTTTATGTGCATTTGAAAAAAATCTGTATTATTCCCTGGTCAGGTTTGTTTTGCTTCACCTCATATATCACTGATATATCCCAGTGCCTAGAACCAGTGGTTGACACTTAGTAATATCTTAATGCATTTTTGTTGAATGTATATATGTATGTGCTAAATCAAATATTTAACTAAAAAGAGTTGAACTCAATGCTGTGGGCCTAGATCAGAGGAAATCATGTGTGAATAAATTCTTTTTAAAAAAATTTTTCATAGATTTAGGAGTACAAGTACCATTTTGTTACATGACTATATTTTGTAGTGGGAAGTCTGGGCTTTTAGTGTAATCAATAAATTCTTGTGAACAGAGCCTTTTTTTCCCCCCCTTGAGACCAGGCCTCACGCTGTCACCTAGGCTGGAGTGCAGTGGCACGATCTTGGCTCACTGCAGCCTCCGCCTCCCCGGCTCTCAAGCGAGATCTTCCCACCTCAGCCTCCTGAGTAGCTGGGACTACAGGTGCGTGCCACAACGCCCGGCTAATTTTTGTATTTTTAGTAAGAGATCGGGTTTCACCATGTCATTCAGGCTGGTCTTGAACTTCTAGACTGAAGTGATCCATCCGCCTTGGCCTTCCAAAGTGCTGGGATTCAGTTGTGAGCCACCATGTTCTGCTAAGCAGAGTCTTTATGAGAAAACTGCATCAGAATATGCTGGAAGACTTAAGACCAGAAAGTGAGCCGAAGTTTTACACCAAAGCAGAATTGCCTCTGTGGGTTCTACAAGGAAAAAATGTTTGAAATCAGAAGGTGGAAATGTCAGCTGGCAAAAATGAACTGTGACCTGGTTCCCAGCTGCATCAGAATTACTTGGGGTCCACTTTTTACCTTCTGAATGACAGTTTTCAAGGGTAGAATCTCAGAATTTTTAAAAATCTTTTTATTTTTGTTTGTTTGTTTATTTTTGAGACAGAGTCTTGGTTTGTCACCCAGGCTGGAGTACAGTGGTGCAACCTTGGCTCCCTGCAATCTCTACCTCTCGAGTTCAAGTGATCCTCCTGCCTCAGCCTCCCAAGTAGCTGGGACTACAGGCGCATGCCACTACTCCAAACGATTTTTTTTTTTATTTTTAGTAGAAACGAGGCTTCACCATGTTGGCCAGGTCTTGAACTCCTGACCTCAGGTGATCCACCAACCTTGGCCTCCCAAAGTGCTAGGATTACAGGTGTGAGCAAGCGCGCCTGGCCAGAATGTGTTTTTAATCCAAGTTCAATCCAAGTATCCCCTACTCTAGGTGATTCTGATGGCCAACATATTTGGGAAGTACTAATTTGGAAAGTGACTGCTGGTTTATTTGGAAGAGGAATTAAATTGTAGGTGCTTTAATACCTTAAACCAATGCGAGTTAATGAATAATATGTTATTGTATACTTGTAACTCAGTTTAGATAGTTTGTACATATTATAGTAAAAGTGATTAATGTACTTCAATTTTAATCCCACTGAGTTTGACTTTAAAGAATCATCTCTCAAAAGTAGCCTTGGAAAGTTGTTGGATAAAACGTCTGTGGAAATCTGGGACAGGGGAGAAAAAATCAGTTTTAAATGGTGGTTTTATGACTTAAGACATCATGTGAAATTTTTTAATAAAATATTTAACCATTTACTAAGTTCTTCCTTTCTGGCAGGTGTTGTCAACTCCATGAGAAAGTGACTTATTTTGCCTACCGTTATATTGTCAATCCTGACATGTAATGGATGTTCAGTAAATTTTTGTTGAATGAAAAAAATGCACTAAGTTGCTTGTGGCGGCTTTGGTAAAATTAGAGTAGCTGAAGGTTTTTGCCCAACTTTACCTTAAATTTCCTTATGGGACAAGTCATTGAACCTCTTTGGTTTAATCTCATTTCCTTCACCCTTAAAAAGCATGCCAGGTTTTCAGATATAAGCTAAAATAGCTGCAAAGTCCTGCCCTAATATTTTAATGGGGAATATAAATTTTAGATGAGTTAAAACAGAATCTCAGTAATGCATATTACCTTCCGCTTAATAGGTGCTCAGTGCACTTTAATTGAATAAATGAATCTCAATCCAGCTCTTCTGTTGTTTGTTTTACAAATGTTTAAATCAAAACCCAGAGAGAATCTGTCATTAGGCTAATAATGCTTTTTAAACTGCAGGAGCTCCTGTAGTAGAATTCAGGTCCCTGGCTTTCATACAGTATTCTTTCTGGGTAAAATTTCAGTTCTGCGTCAGCTGCAGAGAGAATTATTTTTCTGGTTCCTGATTTGTATTTAAAATACTTGCTAATCTGACTTCGTACCACAAAGTGAGTTGTGTATTCTACCTGGAATCACACTACCAAGACTACAGATGATATCTGTTAACTAGGGCAACTTATTTAACCTTTCTGTCCCTCAGTGTACTCATCTATAAAATAGGAATAATTATAGTGCTTATCTTATAGGACTGTAGTGAGGATTAAAGACATTAATATACATAAAGTACTTGGAAAAGTTCTATAAGTGACAGGTGCTACTGCGATTATTATTGTTGTTCTTGTTGTTACTTATTTGTTTTAGATTCTGACCAAAAAAAGGCATTAGAATGTTTTCTTGGTTATTTTTTAACTTTCCTGTCCTCCTTAGGAACTTTTATTTCATTTTATCTTATTTTTTGAGTCAGAGTCTCACTCTGTCACCCAGGCTGGAGTGCAGTGGTACAATTTTGGCTCACTGCAATCTCTCCCTCCTGGGTTCAAATGATTCTCCTGCGTCAGCCTCCCCGGTAGCTGGGATTGCAGGCGCCCACAACCACACCCAGCTAATTTTTGTGTTTTTCATAGAGACAGGGTTTCTTCATGTTGGTCAGGCTGGTCTTGAACTCTTGACCTCAAGGTGATCTGTCCACCTCGGCCTCCCAAAGTCCTGGGATTACAGATGTGAGCCGCTGCACCCAGCCTGTCAACTTTTAAATCCTTAAGGTAGGCTGTGGAGAGTTAGTGAGGATTGGAAAAGAAGAAAACTTTATGATTTTTGCTATTGGTAGATTTGTCTGTGTAATGTATTGGTAAAGAGAAGTAACATTCTCCCAATATTTATGGAGATTTTTCAATGAGAATACTTTAAAAGAATCTCCTAAAATTTTATATGTGAAATATATATAAACGTATTTTCTGGAGAAAGATATTAGGGTTTTAAAAATCGTTTTATTCTACATGGTACCTAGATTCTTTAATAGTGTACTTGTTGAGATGGAAGCTACAAATGGTTGAAAACTACTAGATAGATTATGTATGTTAAAGGAGTTGGAGGACCAAAAAAAAAAATCTCTACTTTATGAGTGATATGATATTAAATTAGCTTTTCAAGATAGTCGTCCGAGTCGTATTAAATCCTATGTTGTTGTGATTTTTTTATTATGATATTCAATAGAATTTTTCAGTCACATAGAAAGATAAGGGAATTATTTAAAACCAGTACTTGTGGCTCACACCTGTAATCCCAGCACTTTGGGAGGCTGAGGTGGGCACATCACTTGAGGTAAGGAGTTTGAGACCAGCGTGGCCAACATGGCGAAACCCCCCTCTACTAAAAATACAAAAATTAGCCAGGCATGGTGGTGCATGCCTGTAGTCCCAGCTACTTGGGAGGCTGAGGTACGGGAATGGTTTGAATCTGGGAGTCAGAAGTTACAGTGAGCCAAACTTGTGCCATTGCACTCCAGCCTGGGCAATAGAGTAAGACTCTGTCTCAAAAAATATTTTTTAATTCAAAAATAAAAATAAAACCAATACTTGTTTGCCCATCTTTCAAGTTGAGATACAACAAGTATAGTTGAATCTTCCTGTATATCTACAGTTAAATGTTAAAGTGTATTTAAGTATAATTTCATTTTAAATTTGAAACACTGGTATGTTCTAATTTTATTATTCATCTGCTTTTCGAACAGTTTTCACTGATTCATGCCTCTCAGGGAAAATATAGACTTTGGAATCACAAAAACCAAGCTTGTATATTCCATGGTATATTCTACTTCCTATTTCTGCCTCCAACAAGTAGTAAGAATAGGGTATGCATATGATACCTGGTGGGAGTAGTATTCCACCTGTGTTTATGGTCGGTAGTAAAAATTAACCCACTTCTTTTCTATCAGTAAGAGATGCCAAGTGTGGATAATCACAAAGCCTCAAGCTGTACAGTCTCTGATGAGGAGGGAAGAGTGGCTGGATGCTGTCCTACTTCAAATGGCAAACGATGTCTGCATTCTCCCCTCTGGAAACTCACCAGCTGTATTTCCATATTGACACTTTTCCCTAATCACACCTTCCCACTTATTTTTGGCTACATGTATTATGATAAGGATGATAGAAAACATTTATGTTTTAAGATTACTTTTTAAAACATTTATGTTTTGAGATCACTTTTTTAAGACAAATAACCAAATAATCAGTATATTCAATTATAATGTTAAGAGATTAGCCAAATGATCTTTTAAAGGCCCTTCCCACTAGTAGATCTATGAAAACGATAAAGCATTATATCTCATATTGAAGTTTTGCTGATTTTTCACTGAAGACAACAAAAATATTTGGAGTTATTTAGGAGTTTTAAGAGTATAAATTAGAGACCACAAAAAAGGGACTGCTGCTTAATGTTTTACATCCCCCAAAATGTGGTTAACACCCCACTCAGGGCTTGCTTAGCTTGGTTGGTAATTACAATTGAGCTGTAAAATATTTTGACAGTTTCCAACTGTTGTGTACTTGTTAGTCATTTGGTGGCAAATGCAATTTGGTGAGGTTTTTTGGTGGGGCATATTTAATTAAGAATCTTTCAATTAAATGGTATGTCACAGTAAGCACTGATACAAAGTTTTGCAGCTATGAGCTACTTTTACATTTTATCCAAGGTGGAAAAATGTATTTCTTTAAAAACACTTTTATATGTAGAAGGTTTTAAAGTAGAAATATTAAAAGTGGAGGCTTTTATGCCTCTACTTTTCATGATAAGCTTTTACTTGTTGTCTAGTAAAGCATTACTACTCAATACTTAATTTGTAGCCTGAACATTGTATATGATTTTCCTGGGTAAATGAATTCAATGGCAAATCAATCAAATTGTTCATGATAATTATAGAACTAGAAAAGAGGGGTTGGATAGATTTTTGTTACATGTTTTTATCCTTTGTTTATAACACCAAAGCTAATAATGAGGTAATTTGAGTCATATGACAATTCCTAGAAAGAGAGTGTCAAACCTTTCAATGAGGCAGGTTGCCTGTTTAGACAGAATAGTGTAACTACAGCATTTTAAAAAAAATCTCTGTTCAGCATACAGCTATTAGGTAAATCATTATTTCTGGAATTAATAGAGCTAAATGAGAGTGAGAGGAACTTATGCCCTGGTCAGTATATCCAAGGGTAAAGCAGTAAAAAACTCATCCTCATTCATTTGAAAAACTATTATTTAAAAGTTGCAGTTGTCTTTGGGAAATCTTCAAACATCTTATTCTATTTTGTTTATATGAATTTTGATTATGACACTACCAATGTATGTAAAGATTCTTAGGGGGAGAAAAACAGGAATTCTGTGAAGCCAGTTCATTAGTTCTTTAATGTTTCTATTTTTTTTTCAAAAATACATGAATATAAAGATTAAAATCAAATGTTAAACTGAATTAGCTTGTACGATATTCATTTAGGTTATATTCTGAAATGTATAATCTCCCCAGTCAATGTTAGGAAATTCCTTGGACAAACCATCTTTATTTGCTGTTATAATCTGTGTATTTAGTGAGCAAAAGGACTGAAATGGGGTCAGGGAAAGGGTTAGGAGTAAGCTGGTAATTATTGGCTCTACTTAGAGAACTGAGTAAGGTAGTTAAAAATATTAAGTTGGTTCCATGACTGTATCCATTTGTATAAACTATATACTTTAACAGGATGAATTTTGCTATAAATTATACTTCAATAAATGAGCCCTTAAAAATCTAAATAAAAATAACCTTAGGTTGAAAAGGAATGCCCCAGTCATATACCAATATCATAAACTCTGTTATATCACTAACTTAGCCAAAATTGCATTCGTAATTGAATTTGATTTAGCCTTGTCCAATAAAGACCAAAATTTGCAGAAAAGTTGGATAAAATGGCCTAAGTATTGCCCTTAAGTATTACATTGATATGTGATATTATAGTCTATTATTAATATGTAAGTAAAATGTTTCTCTTGGAAATATCTAAAAATGTGCCTTCCCTATAGTCGGCATTCCTAGATCGGCATGTCCCTTTCATTAATGTTTTTATATGGTCTACATATACATATGGATCTTTTTAAAATTCACATTGATATTACTGTAGAAAAGAATTTCTTTTTAAAGATTCTTTTTGCTATCATAATACCTAATTTTATATACAAATGGTGATTGCATAATTTTTAAAATGAATTTTTGAAATGCAGGTTATATTTTAAATATATACCAGGAGAAGAAGAATTCCATAGTTATTTCATAAAAGTGAAGAGCTACCATTTAATTTTACTAATTTATAAATTGGTACTGTATCTCACTTAAAATACATTAAATAGCAGGGTTATAGGAAAAATAGACTTAATCTGAACACTAAATAACATGCATCCCATTTTACATGGATTTTAATTTTCTCTATTTTATTTTTTACTTTAATAGTTGTAAAAGAAAAAGATATGCTGAATAAGAGCACATTATTTGAACCCTTTTGGGCATGTCACCTATATCGTTTTACTTAGATGGGAATACTAAATATTGTGAAAGTGTCCATCTTCCCTAGATACTTTATAGATTTGATATAACCATAATCAAAATACAAACAGGATTTTTGAAGGGATGGTATCAAAATGATTAAAAATTTATTTAGAAAATAAATTTTTAAGGATTAAAAAAATTTTTTTAAAAAAGATAATTGTTAATGGGGTTTGATTAGGCATACAGGTTTCTAAAGCAGTGTATACGATAGCAGTGTACTGGTAAAAACAGTAGGTCGATAACTGAAGCAAAAAATCTATCCCAGAAACAAACACAGTCTCATTCAGACACCATATACAACACATTTGCATAATCATTTAATATACAATAACAGGAGTATCACAGAACAATGAAATACTATTTGGGAAGTGATGTTGGGATAATAACAGAACTTTAATTCACACCATTCACTAAAATGTATTCTAGGTAGATGAAAGCATTAAAGCATTAAATTAAAAATGAGCTAGGTGTGGTAGTGTGCACGTGTAGTCCCAGATACTTGGGAGGCTAAAGTGGGAGGAAGACTTGAGTCCAGAAGTTTGAGTCCAGCCTGGGCAACATAGTGAGATCCTGTCTCTAACATAATAGAATTTTTAATTAATGAAATTATTTTAAAAGGAAAAGAAAATATAACTTAATATTACTGGATCTCTGGAGGGAAAGTAACTTTCTGAACCGGAAGAAGCAAAAGACAGACAAGATAGACAAATTGAACTCTATAAAAATTAAAATGGGCCAGGTGCAGAGGCTCACACCTGTATCCCCAGCACTTTGGGAGACCAAGGCGGGTAGATCCCTTGAGGCCAGGAGTTCAAGACCAGCCTGGCCAACATGGTAAAACCCCAGCTCTACTAAAAAATACAAAAATTAAACAGGTGTAGTGGTGCATGCCTGTAATCCCAGCTACTCGGGTGGATGAGGGTTGAGAATCACTTGAATCCAGGAGGTGGAGGTTGCAGTGAGCCAAGATTGCACCACTGCACGCCACCTTGGGCAATAGAGTGAGACTCTGTCTCAAAAAAAAAATTTTTTTTAATGACAAAAGTTAAAAAGTGATAGGTAGGGAAGATATATTTCCAAGATTAGAAAAAGAACTAATAGCTATTTTTCGGCCGGGCGCGGTGGCTCAAGCCTGTAATCCCAGCACTTTGGGAGGCCGAGACGGGCGGATCACGAGGTCAGGAGATCGAGACCATCCTGGCTAACACGGTGAAACCCCGTCTCTACTAAAATATACAAAAAAAAAAAAAACTAGCCGGGCGAGGTGGCGGGCGCCTGTAGTCCCAGCTACTCGGAGGCTGAGGCAGGAGAATGGCATAAACCCGGGAGACGGAGCTTGCAGTGAGCTGAGAACCGGCCACTGCACTCCAGCCCGGGCAACAGAGCGAGACTCCGTCTCAAAAAAAAAAAAAAAAAAAAAGAACTAATAGCTATTTTTCATATATATTTATATATTATAAATCATTTCATAATGTGTATATTATATCATCAAAATATATTTTATAATATTGTATATGTTATATATTATATATAAACATAAAATTTACACATAGTGTATATAAAATATAGCTATTATGCACAGTATATAATTTAATAGCTATTACAGTATACAACATTACGTATACTATACAATTTGTATATATGTATAAATAAAAGACATACACACATATCTATATCATGTTACTTAATGATGGGGATACATTCTGAGAAATGTGCCATTAGGCAGTTTTGTCTTTATATGAACATCATAGAGCACATTTACACAAAGCTAGATGGTGTAGTGTACTACACGACTAGGTTATATGATATAGCCTATTGCTGTTAGGCTACAAACCTGTTACTGTACTGAATACCATAGGCAGTTGTAACACAATCGTGTTTGTGTATCTAAACATGAAAAAGGAGGGAGGTCAAGGTTGCAGTGAGCTGTGATCATGCCATTGCATTCCAGCCTGGGCAACAGAGTGAGACCCTGTCTCAAAAATGAATGAATGAATGAATAGAAAAGATACAGTAAAAATACAGCATTGCAGTCTTATGGTACCACCATCATATATGTAATCTGTCATTGACTGAAACATTGTTATGCAGTAGGTGACTGTGTATATTAATATAAAGATGCGCACATGTGCGCACACACACAGATGCGCACGTGCACGCACACACACACACATTTTAAGGAAAACATTAAGCAGTAGCAGAGTTAGGATTCAAACCTAGATCTAACTGACTCAGTAGTCCAGGTATGCTCTTAATCCCAATGCTGAGTTCTTTTCTTATGCTGTATACTGTGAACGTAACTTCTGCCTCATGGCAGTCTATATGATTTAGTTATATTAAATTTACAGAGTTGAATTTATTTTCATTTGTTTATAACAAAATCAGCCATAGGAAGAAATTGCATGGCTAAATCATGCTTTCTTATCTGTGAGAAATTGCCTGAATAAAAGCAGCCAGACTTTTTCATTCTTGGACCAGCAAGATGTGTAGGAGCATAACAGACCCACAGAGGAATGTCTCCCAGCACTTTGATTTCTGATTTATTCTGGTTTTGTTTGTTTAGTTTTTAGCAACTATTATGTTCTCTTTTTTTTTTGAGACATTGTCTCACTTCATCGCCCAGGCTGGAGTGCAGTGGCATGATCTCGTCTCACTGCAACCTCTGCCTCCTGGGTTCAAGCAATTCTCTTGCCTCAGCTTCCCGAGTAGCTGGAATTACAGGCATGCACCACCACATCCAGCTAATTTTTCTATTTTTAGTAGAGATGGAGTTTTGCCATATTGGCCAGACTGGTCTCAATCTCCTGACCTCAAGTGATCCATCCGCCTCAGCCTGCCAAACTGCTGGGATTGCAGGCATGAGCCACCACTCCCGGCCTATTGTGTTCTTTTTCACTGCCTATATCATAATCATTAGATCTGGAATTTCTTTCTCTCTTCTACTCTTTGATTTACAACTACCGTAGTAAATTTAAAATAAATAATTGTAGTACGGGCTGCTGGTCCAAATGAGGCATTTATGGAGCCCAAATGCTCTGTTAGGGAATAGAATTTTGCATATATTATTTGCTGTTTTTATAGGCAGGTAATCATACAGTATCTCTTTGTGATTCTAGCAAACTTGGTGTCATAATGTATTAAATTTATGGCTACAGACTACTCAAGGCCCCAGAAGGAAACATCAGGGATATAAATATAACCTGCAAGCATCTCTAGTTTGCTGTGCCCTACATCTTTTCATCCTCTTTGCTCTTCTCTAATGACATAACAAGGAAACTTTTTCTGAAAATGGTGCTTTAGTTTAGGGTCTTGAATTTAAATTTATGCCCCTAGTTAGTCTTATGATCCTCATTTTACATTGATGTACTGAAAGCTAAAGTTGGTTGATTTGGTCATTTAAAAATATGTCAATTCCTGGACATGCATATCTGCATTGTCTACGTAGTGGTTCTCAAACTTCTTGGTCTCAAGACCTCTTTATAGTCTTACAAGTTTTTGAGGAGGTAGAGGATTCTGAGAAAATAACAGGGTAGGAAGCACCAGGAATCTCTCTCCCAACCAAGACAACACTTGCAGTGGCAGAATGTGTCAGATGTAACTATTTTGGAAACCTGGAGTCTGTTGAAGCCTTCCAGGATAACCCTTAGATAGTAATTGTGGTTAATTTTGATCAGTTTCGGCTCTTAACTCAGCAGTGGCTGTGCATCCCCGATTCTCCAGCCTCATGGCAGGCAGTCATGCAGGTGTTCCTGGAATAGCCTGCACAGAGCTTGTAGAAGCCAGGGTGGGAAATAAGGACCTTATCCTTCAAATATCAGAAATTTGTCCTCTTGTTGCTGATTGCTGCCTCAAATATAGAAGTGCAGGCAAAGAGACGGTGGCCATTGTTCCTGTACTCTTTTTGGTGTAAGCCCCTCCCCGCTCTTGCTGATTGGAGTGACTTCTGGGGGATTTAACGGGCAAGTACCTTTTGTTTTTCTCTTCATTTGTCTCTTTTTCCCCTTTTAGGAGCCAGACATTGAAGAGTAGACTATTCAAAAGCAACCATATGTATAGGGGAAATTATGAAGTCACTGTATTTGTCCAGGAAAAGGCACAGGTACAGAAAAGACCTGAGATGATTTTAGTTTATACCTCAGACTAATTTTCAGCACAGGAAACACCTACAATTTTTTTAAGCACAGACAAATAACAGATAGGGAAAGGGAAGAATCTGATTTCTAGAAGGGAATAATGACTTTTAGAGTTATCACATTATTAGATTCCAATGTCCATTTTTTAACAAAAAAGAATCATAAAGCATACAAACAAACAGAAAAGTGTGGCCCATTCAAAGGAAAAAAACCAAGAGGAACTGTACCTGAGAAAGATCTAATGTCAGATCTACTAGACAAAGACTGTAAAGCAGTGTTCTAAAAGACACTCAAAGTACTAAAGGAAGATATGGAGAGAGTTTTATAAAGAGATATATGAACCAAATGGAAATATTAATAAAAACCTTTAAAAGAAATGAAAAAGAAATTCTGGAACTGAAAAGTACAATAACTGAAACAAAAAAAAAATTCACTAGAGGGACTCAAAGGCATATATGAGCAGGCAGAAGAGAGAATCATAGGACAATAAAGGTTAAGGTTGAAGAAAAGTGAACATGGCCTAAAGTGCCTATGGAACACCATCAAGTAAACCAACATACACATTTTGGGATTCCCAGGAGTGGAAAGGACAGAGAAATGGAGAGATAATATTTGAAGAGATAATGGCCAAAACTTCCCAAATTTCAAGAAAGACATGAATGTAAACATCTAAAATTAACAAATTCCGAGTAGGATGAACTCAAAAAGTCCTACAGTAAAACTCATTATAATCACACTGTTGAACGACAAAGAGAGAATTTTGAAGGCAGCAAGACAGAAGTGACTCATCGCAAAGGATCCTCATATCAGCAGATTTCTCATCAGTAACTTTTGAGACCAGAAGGCAGTAGACTGATATATTCAAACTGCTAAAAGACAAAAAAACTGCCAACCAAGAATCCTGTATCTGAAAAAACTGTCCTTCAAAAATGAGGGAGAATTTAAGACATTCTCAGATTAACCAAAGCTAAGGGAGTGTGTTACAACTAGGTTTGCCCTGCAAGAAGTGCTAAATGGAATCCTAAATGTTGAAATGAAAGGGTGTTGGTAACCCAAAGACATATAAAATAATAAAGATCCCAGAAAAGGTAGATAGGTGAGCAATTATAAAAGCTGCTGTTATTGTAACAATGGTGTAAACATAATTTAAGAGATAAAATGCATTAATTTAGGAGATTAAGGCATATTCTGATTAATCATATATTTATTTCTTTTTTTGAGACAGAGTCTCTCTGTGTCACACAGGGTGGAGTGCAATGATGTGATCTCTGCTCACTGCAACCTCCGCCTCCTGGGTTCAAGCAATTCTCCTGCCTTAGCCTTCCAAGTAGCTGGGATTACAGGCACACACCACCATGCCTGGCTAATTTTTGTGGGTTTTTTTTTTTAGTAGAGTTTGGATTTCACCATGTTGGCCAGCCTGGTCTCAAATTCCTGACCTCAAATGATCCGCCTGCCTTGGCCTCCCACAGTGCTGGGATTACAGGCATGAGCCACTGCTCCTGGCCTGATTAATCATAACTAGATTAATTAATGCAAAATTCTATTTGGACAAACAATGTGTAAAGATGTAATTTTGATATTAACAGCTAAAAGGTTATTGATGGAGCTATTAGAAGAGAAGCTGTTAGAAGTTACTGAAGTTATACTGGTATAAATCCAAATTACAGTGTTATAATTTTAGAATGTTAAATGTAATCCCAAGCTGGGCATGGTGGCTCATGCCTGTAATCCCAACACTTTGGGAGGCTGAGGCGGGTGGATCACTTGAGCTCACAAGTTTGAGACCAGCCTGGGCAACATGGCGAAACCCATCTTTACAAAAAATACAAAAATTAGGCATGGTGCATGTGCCTGTAGCCCCAGCTGCTCAGGAGGCTGAGGTAGGAGAATGGCTTTAGCCTGGGAGGCAGAGGTTGCAGTGAGCCAAGATTGCACCACTGTACTCCAGCCCAGGTGATAGAGCCAGACCTTGTCTCAAAAAAAAAAAAAAAAAAAGTAATCCCCATGCTAACCACAAAGAAAATAATAAAAGAACATACACTAAAGGAAATGAGAAATAAATTTAAAAATTTCACTCCAGAAAAAAAAATACACACAAAAGAAGGCAATGATGTAGGAAATGAAGGACAAAAAAACTGAGGCATATAGAAAACAATCAGCAAAATGACGAAAGTAAGTCCCTTCTTATCACTAATTACAGTTGGCCATTGGACAATGTAGGGATTAGGGACACCAACCCCCATGCAGTTGAAAATTTGTGTATAGCTTTTGTCTCCATGTAAACTTAATTAGTAATAATCTACTCTTGACCAGAAAAGACCCATAGCATAGTCAAGGAATACATTTTGTATGTTTTATGTATTGTATACTTTATTCTTACAGTAAAGTGAGCTAGAGAAAAGAAGATGTTAAGAAAATCTGCCAGGCGTGGTGGCTTACGCCTGTAAGCCCAGCACTTTGGGAGGCCAAGGCAGGTGGATCATGAGGTCAGAAGTTCAAGACCAGCCTGGCCAAGATGGTGAAACCTCATCTCTACTAAAACTGCAAAAATTAGCTGGGTGCAGTGGCAGGCACCTGTAATCCCAACTACTCAGGAGGCTGAGACAGGAGAATCGCTTGAACCTGGGAGGTGGAGGTTGCAGTGTGTGGAGATCGCATCACTGCACTCCAGCCTGAGTGACAGAGCGGAACTCCATCTCAAAAAAAAAAAAAAAATCATAATGAAGAGAAAATATATTCACTATTAAAGGTCTTTATCCTTTTCATCTTCATGTTGAGTAAGCTGAGGACGAAGAAGAAGGGTGGGTCTTGCTGTCTTGGGGTGGCAGAGGCAAAAGAAAGTTTAATAGTGGACCCACATAGCTCAAACCCATGTTGTTCAAGAGTCATCTGTACTTTAAATGGATTAAACCCTCCAAAAGTAGACTTTGGTGGAATGAATGAAAACACATCATCTAATAATTGCTGTCTACAGGAGACTCACTTTGTATCCAAAGACACAAATAGGTTGAAAGTGAAAAGATAGAAAAGAATAATCCATGTAAATAATAACTAGGATGCTTATACTAATATCAGACAAAATGAACTAAATTTAAAAAGGTTATAGGGAAGATGCAGGAATGACATCAGCAAGATGGCAGACTAGAGATACCTGGCATTCGTCTTCCCTATAAGAGAGAATAAATACAAGGAATAAACAGCCAAGATTTGACAGGAGTGTCAAAGAAAGAGCAGTGGAGTGCAGCAGTGGAGTGGAGAAACACCTATTGGTGATAGGAAGTTCAGGAGGGCAGCATAAAGGCATCCAGTCTCTGCAGTCCTGTCTCCCTTCCATTCCCCAGGATTGAATCAGCCTGGAGTCAGGAGAGAACTTCCTGTTGTGAGTAGCAGGTAAGCAGAAGATCTCCATTAATCCCCATTGCCACTGCAAACACCTTACAGCAGTATAGTTGTTACAACAGGAGAATCCCACAGTCTCCATTTGGATAGCTACCAGGACATCATGCAGCTGCATTGCCCCAGTTAAGAGCATAAGGTGTGCACTCCCCATACTTCACCCACCTCCTATGAGCCATGCTCCTGAAGCATGGTGCCATCTTGAGACCAGGGGCACCTCTGAAGTGTGCCCTTCTCTGGGGGCACATAGTCACTGCACCTGTCTAACACTGGGGCTCCATCTTCATTCTTCCAAACCTATACCAGTGGCTAAACACCACAACCTCAGCAACACAAAATCTGGACCCAAGATTGGCTATAACATTGATCCTGCAAAGCATGAAAACCAACTCCCACTACCCTCACTTCCAGCCAGAGGAACAGTCTGGCAGTCTCACCCAGGGTGTACCTACCCATGAGCTGGCCAAATAGCCACAGGCCCATCTTCATATGGGAGAGGCCTCAAGCCTCTGAACAGCTGACATTCTCAGGCTGGCAGAACAGCTATGTGATTGCACCCTGAGAAACAACACTGAGGTGCCCCACCCTCTACAGAAAAGTCCCTGACCTGCCAGTTGGCCCCATGCCCACAACAAGAGCCTGAGAAACATCTCTGCAGGCTGGTCCTGGCAGAAGCACCCCCAGGTCGGCCAAGCAACTTTGCACCCATGCCCCAGGCCTGAGAAGTAGCTCTACATGCTGCCTCTGGCAAGGAGCCCCCAGGCTGCCTACACAGCTATGTGCCAGCATCCCAGGCCTGAGAGGCAATCTTAGGAGCATAAGGTGTGCATTCCTCATACACCACCAACCCCCTATGACCCAAGAAACACCCCCAGGCCTAAGAAGCAACTTTGCAGTTCACCCCTGGCAGGCATGCCCCTAGACCAACCAAATAGCCTTGCACCTGTGTACCAGAACTGCAAAACAGCCCTGTGGGCCACACCTGGAAAACACACCCCCAAACCAGTTAAGTAGCTTTTGACCTGCATCATGGCCCTGAGAAGCAACCCTGCGATCCACCTCCAGTGGACACATCTCAGGCCAACTGAGCAGCTATGTGTCTGTGTCTCAAGTCTGAGAAACAGCCTCATGGGTCCCTACCCAGCAGACACAACCCAAGGCCAGCTGAACAGCTTGTACCACATCCCAAGCCTGAGAAACAACCATCCTGTGGATCGTCCCCAGCAAAAATGCCTTTAGGCCAGCTGAGGAGCCATGTACCTGCATATCATGCCAGAGAAACAACCCCACAGGCAACCCCTGGTGGGCATACTCCCAGGCTCAATGAACAGACCTATGCTTGTTCTTCCAGCCAAAGTAACTTATGGCCACAGGAAAAGCAGTAGTAAATGGCAAGTTTATAGCAATAAATGCCTACATCAAAAAATGAGAAAGAGTTCTAATAACCTAACAATGCACTAGAAAAGCAAGAACAAACCACAACTTTGTAAAAGAAATAATAAAGATCAGAGCAGAGATAAATGAAATTGAGACTGAAAAAATACAGAGGATCAGTGAAACAAAAAGTTGATTTTTTAAAAAGATAAAATCAACACAACATTAGCTAGACTGGGAAAAAAGAGAGAAGACCCAAATAAAATCAGAAATGAAAAAGGAGACATCACAACAGATACCACAGAAATACAGAAGATTATTAGAGACAACTATGAACGAGTATATGACAATAAATTTGAAAACCTAGAGGAAATGGATAAATTCCTGGACACATACCTACCAAGATCAAACCAAGAAGAAATAGAAAACCTTGAATAGACCAATAAGTAAAAAGGTTGAATCAGTAATAAAAAGTATTCCATCAATGTGAAGTTCAGGACCAGATGGCTTCATTGCTGAATTCTACCCAACACTTAAAGAGGAATTAATACCAATTCCTCTCAAACTACTACAAAGAATGGAAGCAGAGGAAATTCTGTCTCTTTCTATGAGCCAAGCATAACATTGACATCAAAACCAGCCAAGGATACAACAATAAAAACCCCCTACAGACCAGTATCTCTGATGAACATGGACACAGAAATACTCAACAAAATACTAGCAAATTGAGCCCAACAGGGCATCAACAACAACAATAGAAAGTCCACCACGAGCCGGGCGTGGTAGCTCAAGCCTGTAATCCCAGCACTTTGGGAGGCCGAGACGGGCGGATCACAAGGTCAGGAGATCGAGACCATCCTGGCTAATACGGTGAAACCCCGTCTCTACTAAAGAATACAAAAAACTAGCCAGGCAACGAGGCGGGCGCCTGTAGTCCCAGCTACTTGGGAGGCAGAGGCAGGAGAATGGCGTAAACCTGGGAGGCAGAGCTTGCAGTGAGCTGAGATCCAGCCACTGCACTCCAGCCTGGGCGACAGAGCCAGACTCCGTCTCAAAAAAAAAAAAAAGAAAGTCCACCACGACCAAGTGGAATTTAGCCCAAAAATGCAAGAATGGTTCAGTATACACAAGTCAATAAACGTCATACATCACATCCATAGAATAAAGGATGAAAACCATATGATCATCTCAATAGATATAGAAAAAGCTTTTGATAAAATTTGACATTGTTCATGATAAAACTCTTAATAAATTAGGTATAGAAGGTTATACCTAAATATGTAAAGGCCACATATGACAAACCCACAGCTAACATCTTACTGAATGGGTGAGAAGCTGAAAGCCTTTTCGGTCAGAACTGGAACAAGACAGGAGTGTCTACTCTTACCACTTCTATTCAGCATACTACTGGAAGTTCTAAGAGTGATTAGGCAAGGAAAAAAAATGCATCCAAATTGGAAACAGGGAAGTCAAATTGTCCCTGTTTTCAGATGATGTAATCTTATAGGTAGAAAAACCAGGAGCATATATTCAGGGGAAGTTGGATCTGTGCTCTCAGGAAATAAAATGTTATTATTAAAAAAGGAAATAAGAAAAATCTAAAGACCGTACCAAAAATACTCTTAGAACTGATAAATGAGTTCAGTAAAGTTGCAGGATACAAAATTTATATATTAAAATCAGTATTATTTCTATACATGAACAATAAAACTAGTTGACAGAGAAATCAAGAAAGCAATCCCATTTACAATAGCTCCTCAAAATTAATTTAACTAAGGAGGTGAAAGACTCTACATGGAAAACTGCAAAACACTGATGAAAGAAATTGAAGAGGATACACAAAAATGGAAAGTCATTCCAACCTCATGGATCAGATGAATATCATTAAAATGACCATGTTGTCCAAAGCGATCTACAGATTGAATGCAGTATCTATCAAAATACCAATTACATTCTTCACAGAAATAGAAAATAAGAAACAAAATTTATATGAACCCACAAAAGACCCCAAATAGCTAAACCAATCCTGAGCAAAAATAACAAAGCTGTACATATAACACTGCCAGACCTCAAAGTGTATGACAAAACTATTCTTACCAAAACAGCATGGTACTAGCATAAAAACAGACACATAGACCGATGAAATAGAATAGAGAACCCAGAAATTAATTCACATATCCACAGCGAACTGATTTGTGACAAAGACGCCAAGGACACGCACTGGGGAAAGATAGTTTCTTCAATTAATTGTGCTGGGAAAACTGAATATTCTGGAACTAGACTGCCACCTCTCAAAATGGATTGAAGACTTAAATGTAAGACCTGAAGCGTTGAAACTGCTAGTAGAAGACATAGTGAAAACACTTCAGAACATTGACAGGAAAAAGATTGTGTGAATAAGACCTCAAATGCGTAGTCAGCAAAAGCATAAATAAACAAATGTGGTTACATCAAACCAAAAAGCTTCTGCACAGCAAAGAAAACAGCAAAGTGAAAAGACAACCTGCAGAATGGAAGAAAATATTTACAAACTACTCATTCAATGGGGGTTTAATACCCAGAATATAAAAGAAACTGAAACATCCCAACAGCCAAAAAACAATTAAATTCAAATATGGGCAAATGACCTGAACAGATATCTCTCAATAGAAGACATACAAATGACCAACAAATATATTTTTTTACGTGTCCAACATTACTAATCATGAGGGAAATGCAAATCAAGATCATAAAGAGATAATCATCTCTTTCCAGTTAAGATGGCTGGTTTATCAAAAAGACAAAATAAATAAATAAATAAATAACAAATGCTGGAGAGGATGCAGAGAAAAGGAAATTCTTAGATACTGTTGGTGGGAATGCAAGCCACTATAGCCACTATGGAGAACACTATGGAGGTCTCACAAAAATTAAATAGAATTACCATATGATCCAGCAATCCTACTACTGAGTGTTTATCCACAGAGAAATAAATTATTATATTGGAGATATCTACACCATCATGTTTATTGCAGCACTGTTCATGTTAGCCAAGATATAGATTCAACCTAGTTGTCCAAAAACAGATGAATTGTTAAAGGAAATGTGGTATATGTGTGTCATGGAATACTATTTAGCTAGAAAAGAAAAGAATGAAATCTGTCATTCATGGCAATATAGATGGAATTGGATGATATTATGTTATCTGAAATAAGCCAGGAACAGAAGTGAAACACTGCATGTTCTCACTCAAATGTGGAAGCTAAAAGTAAAAAGTTGATCTCATAGAAGTAAAACGTAGAACAGAGGATATTAGAGGCTGGGAAGGTGGGGGGCGGGGGTGGGGAGAGGAGCATGGGGAGAGATTTGTTAAAGGATGCAGAATTACAGCTAGATAGGATAACTAAGTTCTCGTGTTATATACCACTGTAGAATGGCTATAAGTAACAATAATATAGCTACTTAAAGCTATATATTATTGGGAGGATATTGAATGTTCCCAGCACAAAGAAATAATAAATGTTTGAGATGATGGATATGTGAAATACCCTGATCTAATTAGTATACATTATAGGTATCAAAACATCATGTTCCCCTTGAAAATATGCAATTATTATTTGTCAATTAAAAAATAAAGTTACAAGAGACAAAGGACATTATATATTAAAAAATGTTCAATACTTCCAGAAGATATAGCAGTTAAAAATATTTGCACACGTGGCCGGGCGTGGTGGCTCACGCCTGTAATCCCAGCACTTTGGGAGGCCGAGACGGGCGGATCACAAGGTCAGGAGATCGTGACCATGGTGAAACCCCGTCTCTACTAAAAATACAAAAAATTAGCCGGGCGCAGTGGCGGGCGCCTGTAGTCCCAGCTACTCAGGAGGCTGAGGCAGGAGAATGGCGTGAACCTGGGAGGCGGAGCTTGCAGTGAGCCGAGATCGCGCCACTGCACTCCAGCCTGGGCGACAGAGCGAGACTCCGTCTCAAAAAAAAAAAAGAAAAAAAATATTTGCACACGTAATACTGACCATCAAAATATCTGAAGCAAAAATGGCCAGAATTGGAAGTAGAAATACACATACTTGTACAATAATAGTTGGAAACTTCTATACCCCACTCACAATAATGGATAGAACAACCAGGTGAAATTAGGAAAGTAGAGGACTTGAACAACACAGTATGTGAACTAGATCTAAAAAAACATACAAAAACCTGCCCAACAACAGAATACACATTTTCCCAAATGCACATGGGACGTTTCCTGGATATATGTTAAGCCACAAATTAAGTTACAATAAAATTTGAAAGACAGAAACCACGCAAAGGCTCTTTTCTGACAACAACAGTATGAAGTTAGAAATCAGTAACAGATGGAAAACTGAAAAAAAATCACAGATTTGTGTATTTTAAACTACACGCTCGTAAATAAACAGTGGATCAAAGAAGAAATCACAAGAGACTTAGAGAAAAATGAAAGTAAAAACACAGCATACCAAAACTTCTGGTACACAATGAAAGCAGTGTTTGGGGGAAATTTTTAGCAATTAACACTTATATTCAAATACAAGAAAGCGAACGCCTCATTGGTTAGAGGTTGCTGGGGTAGCGTAGAGGGCCGAGAACAACCTCTGAACCTGAAAGTGTCATGCATGTTAGATAGTACTCTGTTTTCTTACCTGTCTCCAGCCCTCATGCTTTATCTGTGCTAATGCAATGGCCTAGCTTTTCCTAGGGTGGCTTTGTCCACTGCCCTAAGGTGACCAGTAGCTTTATTATGCTTATAAGGCTGTGTGGTGGGAATCAAAAAGTAAGTACTCACCCTCCAAGTCCTTGCTGTTGGTCTCTAGAAAAGACTGTCTTTAATTTTATCAACACTACTTCCAAGTTTGGCAATGGCTGCTTGTAGACTATAACAAAGAGGACAGCATTCATGGGACCACTTAGGCAAGAGCAAATTGTAATGGAAGATGCAGCTTAATGTCAGGAACATGTATAGCTGATGGGATCTTACTAAATATTGTTTTCCAGTGGAGAAAAAAATACAAATAAGAAAGATCCCAAATTCAGCTACCTAATGTTACAACTTAAGGAACTAGAAGAACAAACTAAACCCAAAGCTAGAAAAAGGGAGGAAATAATAAAGATTAGAACAGAGATAAACAAAATGGAGACTAGAAAAACAATTGAGAAAATTAATGAACCCAGATGTTGGTTCTTTGAAGAGATCAACAAAATTGACAAACTTTAGCTAGATGGACTAAGAATAAAAAAAGAGAAAAGACTCAACTTACGAAAATTAGAAATTAAAGTGGAGACATTACTACTTATTCCACAGAAACAAAAAGGATTATAAGAAAGTACTATGAGTAATTGTACACCAACAAATTGGATAACTTAGGTGAAATAGACAAATTCCTGGAAACAGAAGACCTACCAAAATGAAACCATGTGGAAATAGAAAATATGCATAGAGCTCTAATTAATAAGATGAATAAATCAGTAATCAAAAATCTCCCAGCAAAGAAAAGCTCTAAACCTAATGTCTTCACCGGTGAATTCTATCAAACCTTTAAAGAAGAACCAACAGTAATTCTTCTCGAACATTTCCAAAACATTGGAGAGGGAATACTCCTTACCTCATTCTTTGAGGCCAGCATTATCCTGATACCAAAGCCAGACAAACACTATAAGAAAACAAAACTGCAGACTAATATCCCTATGAACTTTTAAAAAAATCCTCAGTGTAATACTAGCAAACTAAATTCAGCAACATATTAAAAGAATTACATACCACAACCAAGTGGGATTTATGCCTGGAATGCAAGGATAATTAGACATATGAAATCAGTGTAATACACCACATTAGCAGAGTGAAGGAGAGAGTACATGTAATCATCTCAATCAATGCAGAAAAAGCATTTGATAGAATTCTATACCCTTTCATGATAAAAAAAAAAAATTCAACATGCTAGGAATTAAAGGAACTTACCTAAACATGGTAAAAGTCATATATGAAAAACCCACAGAGAATATCATATTCAACAGTGAAAGACTTCTATGATCAGGAACAAGGCAAGGATGCCCACTCTTGCCAGTTGTCTTCAATATAGTACTGAAAGTCCTAGCCATCACAATTAGGCAAGAAAAAGATGTAAAAGGAATCCAAATCAGAAAGGAAAACATAAGATTATCTCTGTTTGCAGATGAGAATATCCTGTATATAGAAAACCCTAAAGAGTCTAAAAAAAAAAAAAAAAAAAAAAAAAACTGTTGTAACTAATAAATTCAGGAAAGTAGCATGATACAAAAACCAATCCATTGTATTTCTATATACCAACAATGAGCAATCCACAAAGGAAATTAAGAAAGTACTTTCATTAACAATAGCATCAGCCAGGCACAGAAGCTAACACCTGTAATCGTAGCACTTTGGGAGGCCAAGGCAGGAGGATTGCTTGAGCTCAGGAGTTCAAGACCAGCCTGGAAAACATGGTGAAACCCTCATCTCTACAAAAAATTTTAACAATTAGCCAGGCGTGGTGGCACGCACTCATAGTCCCAGCTACTTGAGAGGCTGAGGTGGGAGGATTGCTTGAACCCAGAATATCAAGGCTGCAGTGAGTTGTCACCATGCTGCTGCACTTCATTCAGCCTGGGCAACAGAGCAAGACCCTGTCTCAAGACAAAACAAAACAAAACAAAAACAGTAGCATCAAAAAGAATTAAATACTTAGGAATTAACTCGACCAGAAAGGTAAAAGGCTTGCACTGAAAACTATAAAACAATTCTGAAAGAAATTGAAGAAGACAGAAATAAATGGAAAGCTATCCCATGTTCCTAGCTTAGAAAACTTAATATTGTTAATATATCAATACCACCCAAAGAGATCTAAAGATTTAATGCAATTCTTATAAAAATCCCAATAACGTTTTTTGCAAAAATACAAAAATCCATCTTAATATTCATTTGGAATTTTAAAGAACCCAGAATAGCCAAAAACGAGCCCGGAAAAGAACGAGAGTGGAAGACTCACACTTCCTGATTTTAAAACTTACTGCACAGCTACAGTGATGAAGACAGTATGGTACTGGCATGCAGACATATAGACCAATATAATGGAATAGAGAGTCCAGAAACAAACCTCTGCATATAATAAGGTCAGTGATTTTCAGCAAGTCAGGACTATGGAGAAAAAAGAATAACACATAGGGCAAAAATAAAACATTGAATTTGGCAGTGATTTCTTGGGTAGACACCAAAGGCACAGACAACAAAAGAAAGAAGACAAATTACACTTCATGAAAATTTAAAACTTTTGTGACTCAAAGAACACAGTCCACAGAGGGAAAATATTTCTTGCCTACAAAATGGGAGAATATTTTCAAATAACATATCTGGTAAGAAGGGATTTATATCCAGAATATTTAGGAAACTCTTAAAACTTAACCAAAAACCAGACAACCCATTTCAAAAATAGGCAAAGGCCTTGAATAGATATTTATCCAAAGAAGACATACGAATAGCCAACTAGTATATGAAAAGATGCTCATTAGGAAATATGAATCAAAACCATAATGAGATACCATCTCACACCCATTAGGATGGCTACTATCCTCAATCCCTAAAGAAAAATCAGAAAATAACAAGTATTGGTGAGGATGTAGAAGAATTAGTACCCTTGTGCACTGATGGTGTGAATTTAAAATGATACAGTGCTGTGGAAAACAGTGTCATGATTCCTCAAAAAAATTAAAAATAGAGCTACCATATGATTTGGCAATCTCACTTCTGAGTATACAGTAGCACCCCCACCCCATTATTTGTGGCTTCACTTTCTGAAGTTTTAGTTGCCCATAGTCAACCATTATCCAAAAATATTAAATGGAAAATTCCAGAAATAATTCATAAGTTTTAAATTGTGCCTCATTCTAAGTAATGTGATGAAATCGCACAGCATCCCTCTTCTTCCACGCAGGATGTGAATCATCTCCTTGTCCAATTTATCCATGCTGTATATGCCACCTGTTAGTCACTTAGTAGTGGCTGCTGGGATAACGTCTCAGTTATCCAATTGAAAAAGCAAAGTATGATATATAGAGAGCTCAATACTATCCACAGTTTCAAGTGTCCCCTGGGGGTCTTAGAACATATTCCTGCCAGATGCAGTGGCTCACACCTGTAATCCCAGCACTTTGGGAGACCAAGGTGGGAGGATCAGTTGGTCAGGAGTTCAAGACCAGCCTGGCCAAAATGGTGAAATCCCATCTCTACTAAAAATAGAAAAATTACCCAGGCATGGTGATATGCACCTGTGATCCCAGCTACTTGGGTGAATAAGGAAGGAGAATCGCTTGATCCCGGGAGATGGAGGTTGCAGTGAGCTGAGATTGTGCCACTCTACTTCAGCCTGGGTGACAGAGCAAGATGGCATCTAAAAAAAAAAAAAAAAAGAACATATTCCCACAGAGAAAGGAAGACTACTCTATACTCAAAATAATTGCAAACAGGCTAGAAGAGATATTTGCACACCCATGTTTATGGCAGCAGTATTCACAAAATCCAAAAGGTGGAAGCATTCTGAATGTCCATTGATGGATGAATGGAGAAACAAAATATGGTATATATCTGCAGTGGAATATTATTCAGCCTGGAAAAGGACGGAAATCTTGTCACATGCTATGACATGGATGAATCTTGAGGACATAATGCTAAATAAAATGAATTTATCACAAAAAGACAAATACTTATGAATTCACTTATATGAAATCATCAAGTTCACAGAAACAGAAAATAGGATGAGGGTTACTAGGGGCCAGAAGAAGGATTAAAGGAGAGTTGTTTAAGGGAGATAGAGTTTCAGTTTTACAAAATCAGAAAGTTCTGAAGATCTGTTTCAAAACAATGGAATATACTAACACTATTAACTGCATACTTAAAAATGGTTAAATGGCCGGGCACGGTGGCTCAAGCCTGTAATCCCAGCACTTAGGGAGGCCGAGACGGGCGGATCACGAGGTCAGGAGATCGAGACCATCCTGGCTAACATGGTGAAACCCCGTCTCTACTAAAAAATACAAAAAGAAAACTAGCCGGGCGAGGTGGCGGGCGCCTGTAGTCCTGTCTACTCGGGAGGCTGAGGCAGGAGAATGGCATAAACCCGGGAGGCGGAGCTTGCAGTGAGCTGAGATCCGGCCACTGCACTCCAGCCTGGGCAACAGAGCAAGACTCCGTCTCAAAAAAAAAAAAAAAAAAAAAAGGTTAAGGACCGGGCATAGGGCTCACACCTGTAATCTCAGCACTTTGGCAGGTCGAGGAGGGTGAATCACTTGAGATCAGGAGTTTGAGACCAGCCTGGGCAATGTGGTGGAATCCTGTCTCTACTAAGAATACAAAAATTAGCTGGGCATGATGGCATGAGCCTGTAATCCCAGCTACGTGGGAGGCTGAGGAAGGAGAATCGCTTGAACCCAGGAAAGGGAGGTTGCAGTGAGCCAGTGGTGCCACTGCACTCCAACCTGGGTGACAGAGTGAGACTCCATCTCAAAAAAAAAAAAAAAAATGGTTAAGATGGTAAATATTATGTGTATTTTACTACAATAAAAAGAAATTAAAAAGTTATTGAGGAGCCCAAATAACTTCTGTTTATGTAAGTTATACCTATTGCTATTTACAGTATTAGAAATTAAGAGAGAAGTTTTTAAATTTTATTAATTTATTTAAAGTTATATCAACTATTATATCACATATTAACATAAATAATGTAGTATTTTCATGAAAAATGACTGTATTTTTCAAAACAAAAACAGTTTATTGAGAAGACCAACATTGTTTTTCTTTTTTTTTTTTTTTTTTGAGATGGAGTCTCGCTCTGTCGCCCGGGCTGGAGTGCAGTGGCGAGATCTCAGCTCACTGCAAGCTCCGCCTCCCGGGTTCACGCCATTCTCCTGGCTCAGCCTCCCGAGTAGCTGGGGCTACAGGCGCCCGCCACCTCGCCCGGCTAGTTTTCTTTTTGTATTTTTTAGTAGAGACGGGGTTTCACCGTGTTAGCCAGGATGGTCTCGATCTCCTGACCTTTTTTGCCAGTGTCTAATATCTGGCTTAATTGAAAACAGCTTTCTGCATTCAATATGTTGTAATGTGTTTTGGTTGTACTCTGTGAAGAAAATTTGACCTTATCAAATATATGATGTTAAAGAGAATTTAAATAATTCTCAAATGATTGGAGATTATAATTTTTGATACTACACCAAAACTCACAAATGATAGTTTCTTAAGTTAGTTTCAATGTGGAATCAAACCATACATTGGCGTTATGTGGCATTTTCAACTGCATCTTTTATTGATGTGTGATTTTGTAACATCATGCATTATTTATTTGGAAAACATTGATTCCCGTACTCATGCAGATCTTCCAAATGTTGTCACATTTGATTACACAATATTGAAAAATAACATTTGTTAATATAACCACCAATTATAGGGAAGAGGAAAGAGATTGGGATAAGAGAGAAGCACAAAAGTGGGTTAGTTTCTGAAATGTTGGCAAAGTTCCTATTCTTTTGGTATCATGATTTGATAGTAATCAGTTTGCTCTTGGCTTTATTGTTTTAAGTATGACCCCCCTAAACAATGTAGTTTACTTTTGACTGGTTTTAAATATATATAAATGGAATCATATATACATGTTTGTACCTGTTTTCTTTTGTTCAATATTGTGTTTTAGGATGTATTTCTTTTGTGTGTGTCTCTAGTATTTCACTATCTGAATAGATCAAAATGTTTAAATCCATTTTATTGTTGCTGAGCATTTACATTATTTTCAGATTTGGAAAATTTTAAAGTGCTGCTGTGAACATTTTTGCATATGTATTCTGTTCTGTGCTGTATAAGCATGCATTTCTATAGGATATAAACCTAGGAATTGCTGGGTCATAGGATATGCACATTTTCAATTTTAGCATAATAGATGATGCCAAACTTTTTTCATCAGCCCTGTAAGAAAGCTCCCTTTGCTCCACATCCTTGCCAATACTTGGTATTTTTAATTTCATTAAAATTTAATCTCAAGAGACTTCTTAAAATTTCGGCCTTTCTGGGGAGAAGTGTGCAGTAGTACCTTGTGTAATTCTCTGAATACTGGTGTGATGGAGCAAGTTTTCACATTTACTGAATATTTGGATTTCTTCTTTTATAAAGTGTACATTCAATTTTTGCCCCTTTTTATATTGATTAACTTTCATTTTCTTACTAATTTGTGGATGTTCTTTGTATATTCTAGCTACAAACCCCTTTTTGATGGAAAATATATACAATTAATTTGGCACCAGGTTTACTTAACTTTCAGGACAGGAAACATAGCATATTAGCATTAGAGCATCAGGTATGCTAGGCCATATTTTAGTTCCTCATGTCAGTTCTTAGGTGAAAGATCAGGTGGGTAAATGTGGACCACTCTACCTTATAAAACACAGGATCTTGTAGCAGCCCACACACACAACTGTCAGATTCCCAAGGGACATGCTTGGTTACATGAATCACACTAAGCATAGGGAAGCTGCAGCCTTTGTTTTTCAATAGGGATATATAGTTTATTCATAGGCCTTCAAGTTAGATGCAGTTCACCAAGCTGGGGTCAGTTTTACAGTAAATAATGTTGCCTGGTAACACAGCTGACTTCTCACTTTTAGCATAATCCAATATATTTCCGTGGAATTCATGTTAGAAGAAGGTAAACTTGAGAGCATTTCTTCATGGAGAAAGAGTTTAGTTAACCCTTTTAGTTTCTCCCTGGAAAAATAATTGATATCATTACACAAAATTGAGTCTTCTAAGCCATGAATAAATATCTCCATCTTGGCCGGGCACAGTGGCTCACGCATGTAATCCCAGCACTTTGGGAGGCCAAGGCGGGCGGATCACGAGGTCAAGAGTTGGAGACCATCCTGGCCAACGTGGTGAAACCCTGTCTACTAAAAATACAAAAAATTAGCCAGACATGGTGGCACGCGCCTGTAGTCCCAGCTATGTGGGAGGCTGAGGCAGGAGAATTGCTTGAACCCAGGAGACAGAGGTTGTAGTTAGCTGAGATCGTGCCAGTGCACTCCAGCCTGGGCGACAGAGCGAGACTCTGTCTCAAAAAAATATAGATAGATAGATAGATACATCTTCATCTCTTTAGATTTTCTTTACTTTTTCGCAGTAAATCTTGATAGTTTTTTTTATAGCAGTCGTATATTGTTTTTGGATTTGTGCCAAGTACTTGACATTTTTATGCCACTATGGATGGTTTTCAAATTTTTAGTTTCTGTTTTTATTAGTTTATAGGAATACAGTTGGTTTTGTACATTGATTTTGTATCCAACATCTTGCTAAATTCTCTTATTAACTCTAATAAGTTGTAACTTCTTGTGGATGTTGTACATACTCAATTATATTATTTGTAAATAATGCTTTACAATTTTGTTTCTTTTTTAATATGTTTACCTTAATGTCTTTTTCTGACCTTAATGTACCAGCTGGGACAATGTTGAATAAAAGTGGTGACAGATGCTCAATCTCAAATATTTCACCCTTGCAATATTTGCTGTGGCCTTTTTAACAAGTTAAAGAAGATTCTATATTACAGGTTGCTAAGACTATTTTTTAGAATATAAATGAACATTATTTTATTAAATGTTCTTCTGAATCTGTTTAGATGATTATATTATATATCTTTCCTCCAAATCTGTTAATTGGTCAAGTTACCTCAGTAGATATAAGCCAAGTATGTGCTCTTGGGATAAGTCTAATTGTTCAAGATGTGTTATCCTTTTTTAATAAATTACTAATATTTTCATTAAAACTTTGCCTCTATATTCATGAGAGTTTTCTTTAATTTTGCCTTTGCCTTTTGAGTTTTGGTATAAAGGCCCATGAAATGAGATAGAGAGTAATCTCATTTTTCCAGTTTTCTATAATTTGCGTAATATTGGAGATACTTTTTCCTTGAATGAATGTTTGGTGGAACTTATCAGTGAAGCCAACTGGAATATTCTTTGTGGGAAGGTTTTTAATTACAAACTCAATTTCTTTAACAGTTATAGAACTCTCTGGGTTTTCTATTTCTTCTTGTGTCTATTGCAGTAAGCTATACTTTTCTAGGAATTTGCTTCACTCTTTCTTTCTTGGTCACTCACACTACAGGTTTAATTTACTTAGTCTTTTCAAAGCAGCAGCTTTGGCTTTGCTGATCCTCTCTATTATATGCTTAGTTACTATGTTATTATTTTTTGCTTTTACCTTTTTATTTTACTGTTTCTACTTTTGGGGGAAGGGGATGAGGCCCATATTGCTATTTGGGAGCCCACCAAAAGTGCAACGGTACCTCTCAACTCACTCTTCTAGACTACCATTATAAAAACAGCAGAGAGTTTCACTTGCTCTCTAGTTTTCCTGTCTCTTCGTGTCTTGGCTTAGAGAGAGTTGGTTGATGTTTTGTAGAAGATTTAAAAAAAAAAAATTTAATTATGGCACAATCTTTCTAGTAGTAGAATAACAAAGCCTAACTTCAGTTTTACCATGAGAATAAAGTGAAGTGATTTAAATGAAAACACTTTGAAAAAAATAATAATAAGACCAATACAAGTCTAAGTGTTCTCATTCTCACTGTTGCTAGTTTTTGGGTTCACCAAATGCTTAGATATATTCAAAGTTCCCTCAACCATGATTTGCAATAACTGGGGAAAATGTCCAAGAATTAGTAGTTGAGACAAAAATGTGCTACAACTTTACCAATGTTAGTATATGTCTCATTGCACTGGACTTAATTAGCTCTTGTTCTAGTTATAGCCAGTAATTTGAAATAAAACAGAATGGACAGGTTTATTAACAGAGAGACTCTTGAAGTTGAAATTGTTTGGGTTAATTGCTTTTTTTGAATCAACTAATTAAACATACAGAGGCCAGTGATCTAACCTCTGAAGACGATAAGAAGTTGCCTGAGACGTTTGTTAGTATTGAAAAATTTACAACTTCTGCTGAAGTCGTACAGCAGTATTATCTTGAAATGTGAAATGCATATTGTTTAAAAGCACAGGCTTTGGAGTGGGAACTCCTTGGTATAGGAACTGCTCTGCTTCCTGAGTAACTTCACTTTCTCCAACTGTAAATTGGAAGTAAGAGTAGCTATCTCAAAGGAGTTGTGAGGATTAAATTAGCTTATCTGTGTAAAAGTCTTAACTTTGTGGGACATAATGGGTGCTCAGTATATAGTTTATGAATTGATGAAAAATTAATAAGCCTTTTTGTAGAGAGAAGAACTGAATATATTACAGTAAAATGAAAATCTATTAAGTGCTACAGGAAGAACACAAAGAATCAAGGAACACTGAAAAAGGCTTCCTACTGAATGGGAATTGGGAGGAGATTTCGTGTAAGAGATGACATTTGAACTAAATCTTGAAGATTTGAAGATAGAGTGGAATTGCAGCAGTTGTGCTTGGGACAGAGATATTTCATGTGGAGGTGATGATGTGTATGATCCAAGACTGGGTGGAGATGGGAGACCTGGGGTTTAGGCAGGAAAGCATAGGGATTTTAAAGGATGGTGAGTAATGCTAGACAGTAAATACATTGAGAAAGATTTGGGATTCAATGCTTAGAAGTATTTTGACATCATTTTGTATGTTCTTGAGAGCCATTAGAGACTTTAAGCTGTGCTTTAAGAAGACCGATGCTATGACATGGGTTGGTTTCAGGGGGGATTTGGAAGAAGGAAGACCTATTAGGAAGATTTTGCAATAGGCAAAAGGAGATAGATTATAAAAACCTTACAAAATATGAGCAAAACTGCCTGTAAATTAACTGGTAAGAGATGATATATGAAGGAAGAATTCAAAGGTGATTCTGACATTAAAAATCTAAACAATTGGGACAATAGCTGTATCATTTGCAAACACAGTGAAAATGAGCAGGTTGTAAAGAAAGATTACAATTATGGTTTTGAACATACTGAGTTTGAATTTTGTATGATAGAAAGGACAGCCAACTGGAAATGTCAACTTGAGATAGTTTGAACTATAAATATTTGGGAATCATCTGCATGGAAGTAATAGTTGGAATCCTGGGAATGAATCAGCTCAAAGTGTGGTAGAAAACTATTTAGAGCAATGCCTAGAGGAATACGTGGCTGTATCCGTGGAAGAAGGGCAGACAGCAAAAGAGAAGGAAACTATAGTTAGAGGGATAGAGCAGAAAAAATAGAACTGACATTTCTTATTAAAATTTAAGAAAATTTGCAAGTTATTTGACTAGGTTTTCTGAAAGAAAGCTATTGCCATTGTTAGGAAGAATAACTAGGTAGCTTTATTACCTTTAACATGTAATCTATATTAAACAGAAATAATGCATTAAAATTCATTACATTTGCAAGTGTATTTCTACCTTTTATGGACAGATTTTTGTGTCTTTCTTTCTTTAAAGCAACAAATTACAAAGTCATTTAGAGCTTCTTTTTTCACCCACCCTATAGAAATAGATACATTGCCAAGCATTGCAAGTGCCATATTTTCCACATAGAATATCTAGGTGTCAAGATTATTTTCTAGTTAAAGCTTTGTTTGGGAAAAAAAAAAAGAAAGAAAGAAAGAAGAAAAGGAAAAAACATTTTATGATCTTGAAGAAATTCATGACCTTTGAAATTTCTAGAAGAGCCTCAAAAAATAGAAATTCCTGCTGATAATGCATTGGTGGTGGTAATAATTGCAATTCATATTAACTGAATGGTACTGTTTGCCATACATTGTTCTAAGTGTTTTACATGCATTTTTTTCATATAACAGTATTTACTGAGTACCTATGCTGTACCAGGCACTGTTCTGGGCATTTGATTTAGGTTAATAAATAAAACAAACTAACATTTTTGCTCTCGTGGACATCTTATTCAGTGAGAGCAGACAGATAATAACCAGTAAGCATAATAAATAAAGTATATGGACTCTAAGAAGATGATAAATCCGTAGAATAAATAGAGCAGGGTAAGTGGATTCAGGAGTGCTGAATTGGAACTGGGTGATGGAGGTGGATTGCTTTTTTTTTTTTGAGATGGAGTCTCACTCTGTCTCCCAGGCTGGAGTACAGTGGCGCGATCTTGGCTCACTGCAACCTCTGCCTGCTGGTTCAAGCAGTTCTTCTGCCTCAGCCTCCCAAGTAGCTGGGACTACAGACATGTGCCACCATGCCCAGCTAATTTTTTGTATTTTTAGTACAGACAGGGTTTCACCATGCTGGCCAGGCCGATCTTGAACTCCTGACCTAATGATCTGCCCACCTTGGCCTCCCAAAGTGCTGGGATTACAGGTGTGAACCACCACGCCCGACCAGATTGCATTATTAAGTAGGATGGTCAGAATAGGCCTAATGGAGAAGATTGCTTTGGAGTTAACCATGCAGATATCTGAGTACCAAGCAAATGGAGCAATCCGTGCAAAGGCCCCAAGGTAGAAACACGTCTGCGATATCCAAGGAACAACAAAGAGATTAATGTGATTCCATTTTGAGGAAGATACGGTTTCAGGCATGATGGAGCTACAGTCCATTGGCTCCTACTCCTGACTCATGGCTGTTTGCTCTCTCCAAGGAACATGTAGGTTAGGAAACTGTATTACAGCCATGAGTTTAAACACTGGTGGAACCAGAGGTGGTGATTCACTGAATTAGAATTCCCCTAACCAGCTGCACTATAAAAATCCCTTAAGAACATGTGTGCTGACTTGATCAGAGGCACAAAGGAAAAGAATCTCAAAGTGAAAGGACCAGTTGGGATGCCTACCAAGACTTTGAGAATCACTACAAGAAAAACGGCTGTGGTAAAGGTTCTAAGACATGGAATCACTCCCAGAAGAGCATGCGCAAACAGTTTATTGACTTGCACAGTCCTTCTGAGATTGTTAAATAGATTTCTTTGATCAGTATTGAGCCAAGAGTTGAGGTTGAAGTCACCATTGCAGATGCTTAGATCAGCTATTTTAATAAATTACCAGTTGTTTTTTTCTTAAGAGGTCAGTATGGTTCAGAGTGTTTAAGGGAGAGAGCAGTAGTTAAGATCAGAGAGGAAATGGACATGGGGAGAGTGAGGCAGATCTTGTTACTAAACCCTATGAGATATGTACCATTATAATCTGCACTTTACAGATGAGGAAACTGAGATACAGACAAGTCAAGTAACCTGCCACATCTACTGTAAAATCAAGAGCCAGCTGTAACAACAAATAGTTTCATCCAATTATGTACTGAAGGTTTCAAAATGATTTAACTGTTAATTCCTTTATGGCTTTCTGTAAAATATTAGGTAAAAGATCAGTTCTGGAGTAGATGATTTCATTTAACAATGGCTCTATGATTTTCTTTCTCTGTAAACCACCATGACCATTTATAGGGCTTGTTGTAATTTCATCAAAGTTTCTTCAATTGCGTATGACTTCTTTTTGTTGGAAGTACAATAAGCATCCCTTAATACAAGGCTTTTGTATTAGAACCAATTTAAATTTTGGTTTAGTTCTTCAAGCCTTTTCATATTGAGCCTTCTTAGAAACAGAGATACAGTCATAATCATAATGATGTAATATGTTTTCTTTAGTTCTTACATACAGAAAGCCATTCTAGATCATAATATAGTGATAATGTCATTTATATATTACCTATGGACATGCTACTGATAATTGAAATGAATCAGTATAATGATAGTTACAGATTATCTGGCCCATGTATGTATTACCCATGCTTGAAGTGAATCAATACCTTAATAATATAATTTGATATAGAAAAACAATTTAATAAAGACAATTCTTTAAACAATAGAAAGTGTAAGGAAAAAAATGTTTATGCCTACCTAGTTCAGTGATCCCCTAACTCATCCATAAAACACTCTTCACTTTACTCCCAGGTTAAATGACTAGAGGGATTTGAAAGTCAGTGGATCATTACATGAAAAGATATTTAATAGTTCACTTTTACACATGTTAGATTGCTAGGTAGCTATTATTTTTCTAAAGTAAATTTAGTATATTGGGATTCTGCTTTTATCTACTTCATTATATTAAGTAGAATTGATCCAAACTGTTGATTTTTATGACCTGTGAGCTTTTCAGCATTGACTTCGTAGAGATGATCATTTAAGGAACAGTACTTTGCTAGATTTATGGTTGTTTACATAATATTTTGTTAATCTGACAGTTAATAAAAAATGAGAAGTTATTTTAGTGGTGTTTCTTAGTAGTCTTCTCACAGAAGCAGTGAATGCATAAATCATAATTGTGTGGGGTTGATGATTTTAATTGTTTGGTACTAACATGCTTTTGTCAAGTGGGGGCATCATTGATCTTTCTTAAGTAAGCAGTGTAGTAAGAATGCTTTGCTTTTTAAACTTAAATGATATTAGGAGTAAATACTTGTTCTCTTTTCATTTTGCTTTAGAGGACCTCTATTTAATATGTAAGTTTTCTTATAATAGCTAGCACTTTTAATTAATAGCAAGATTTAAAGTCCAGAAACATTTAACAGTTTTCTTTGTAGTTGCCAATTGTACTAGCCTATAAGGTTACCATCACAAAATGCAGTTGTTATTCAGTAAAAGAAAATGACATAGTTTTAATAATAATAAAAGTTTAGAATAAAATTGTTATTATAGAGTCTTAGGTTTGTTGTTATTATTGATGTTTTAAGTATATGAACAAGGCTAAAAGTATATACTTATGATTTAAAACACACACACCACTAAGTCACCTAGTATTCAAAAGTAGCTCTCAGTGATAATTAGAAAATATTTTGAGCATATCCAAAATACATACTGTTGTGTGCTGTTGCCACCAACACCTGTTGCTAATAACGCTAAAACTTGTTTTGCCATCATTAAATTTATATAAGAAGCATGTTTGAATATGGTTATCATTGTGCTGTTTACTTAAAATGCATGTATGAGTAGTGTATTTTTAAAACTAATGATAATTTTAATCTCTCCACTACTAGAAATTTGTGTTACATTTGGACCTTGAAATACATTATTTTTAACCTAGTCAAAAAGGAACCATATTTGTACATGATTGCATTTGGGGGAAATTTTGAGGGCGTGCAAGTTACATAGTTATTTAGCCTTAAGTATTTCAAAACTTTAACATGATGTTTCCATCAGTAAAGCTCCTGGCCTGTTCTTATGTATAAGTTTAAAATCTTGCATATCTACATCTTTGTCAGGCAAATGCCAAGGGCTAAAACTGGAGATAATTTAAGATTTATGTCTCCCTCTTGGAGGTTGCAGTTGTCGTGAATTTACAGTTGTGAAGGATCTAAACTGACATCAAAGTGTTCAAATGATCTGATTAGGTCAATTAATGTTAATTTTCATCTTCCATTAAATTCTTTTAATGTTTTCCTCTTTTCATTTTTTTTTAGCCAAGCCCTATACCAAGTCCTGTTTTGGGGCGAAAGCCAAATGCTAGTCAGTCTTTGCTTGTATGGTGTAAAGAAGTTACAAAGAACTATCGAGGAGTAAAAATCACCAATTTTACTACATCGTGGAGAAATGGTTTATCTTTTTGTGCAATATTACACCACTTTAGACCAGATTTAATGTAAGTAGAAACATTTTCCATTCCCTATGAATATTTTGTACATAATAGACATTTTTTAAAAGAACATAAATAATTTCTTAGCACATGTCCTGAAATAATTTGTATTTGTTTTATTACCCCCACCTCTTGCTTTCGAGAGATGTATGTCAGAAAGCTTTTCCTTTTTCATACCTAAAAACAATCTTTTCTCTTTTTAAAGAAAATGGTGGCTGGACGTGGTGGCTCACACCTGTAATCTCAGCACTTTGGGAGGCCAAGGCGGGGGGATCACCTGAGGTCAGGAGTTCGAGACCAGCCTGACTGACATGGAGAAACCCTGTCTCTACTAAAAATACAAAATTAGCCAGGCGTGGTGGTGCATGCCTATAATCCCAGCTATTCGGGAGGCTGAGGCAGGAGAATCTCTTGAACCTGGGAGGCGGAGGTTTCGGTGAGCCAAGATCGTGCCATTGCACTCCAGCCTGGGCAACAAGAGCAAAACTCTGTCTCAAAAAAAAAAAAAAAAGAAAGAAAATGGTTTTTCTCCTTAATCTCAAAGAACTGACTTCAAATTATTATGAAAACTGTGTTAGTGTTAAAATGAGATGAGACAAATAAGCCTGTAATTTTTACATTGACAACAAGGGATTACCTCATGGTAAATTTGGTTGTCAAGGCTAGTGTTTGGTCCCCTGCCTTAACCTCTCTTTTAGATGGAAAGCTTCAGGCAGTGAAACGTGTAATCACTGTTTTTATTCATTTATTTATTTATTTCCTTAATTTTCCACACTATTAGTTTTGTTGATTGAATTGCTGTGAAATTGCTAGTTACTCTTTAGTATTATTGAATGTCAAATTTTTAGATTCAGTTTGTTTTAAAAACAACTGTTTTTATCAAATACTGTATGTACCCACTGTGCTTTTTTCTCCCTCAGTGACTACAAGTCTCTGAATCCTCAAGATATTAAAGAGAACAACAAAAAGGTAAGAATTGATGCGCAAGAAAAATACGTAGTTTCCATTTTGGCTTCTCTGCAGGTCTTTATTAATTTGGAGAAAGTGAGGCAGTTTTATGAGGTCATAACTACAACTCACAGAGTGTTGTCTGCTTACTGCAGTACATTAGGATACATGGTTTACTCTGGTTTATCATGAACTTTTAAGGACTATAAGTGCCAGGTTGGCATCATATTATAATATGCAAATTATCTTTTTAACTGTTGAATATTTGTTAAAGCATAGTGCTTTTATTCTAAGATTTGGCTTTTTAAAAATGCACCCAAAACTGTTGTGCCATAGCTGTTATGTAAGTTTAGAAAAATATGTTGGTTGGGGATGAGAAGAAGAGCCTAATGGGTAAGCAAGAGAGAATACTTAGGTTCTGAGAAGCAAAAAGATATAAACCTTGGTTCTTTTCATTTTCTGGTAAACCATATACAATTATGCGCTGCATAACAACGTTTCGGTCAAAAACAGACCACATAGATGGTGATGTACCGTAAGATTATAATACTTTATTTTTACTGTACCTTTTCTATGTTCAGATGAACAAATACTTACCATTGTGTTACAGTTACCTACACTATTCAGTATAGGAATATGCTGTGCAGTTTTGTAGCTTAGGAGCAATAAGCTATACTGCATAGCCTAGGTATGTAGTAGGCTGTACCATCTAGGTTTGTGTAAGTACCCACTGTGCTGTTTACACAACAACAAAATCGCCTGACAGTGCATTTCTCAGCACATATCCCCATTGTTAAGCAACACATAACTGTATTTTCCCACATAATTAATCAATGTATTGAGATCAGAGCTTCCCAACTGGTATGGGGCAAGGGGATATCGATCCTTTCAGCCTTCAGGGCAATCTATGTAAGGCTAAGTTGCTGGAGCCCTGGACCAGCTAACTGTGGCCACAGGCTGACTTATATGTTTACCCCAGCACACAGTATGTGTGTTCTGTGTGCAAGGAGGGAAGCACCTAACTCAGCACACAGTAGGCACTGAATGTTTTTTCTACTGAATTGAATTCGTCAACTGAAAAATTAATGAAATTTATTATTGTCTTAGAACAGGAGTTCTTAACCTGTGATCTGTGGGTAGAAATCAGGGTGTTCTTTCTTGAACATGGTTGAGGGAAAAAATATATTTTACTTTCATAATTCCTCAACTGAAATTTAGCATTTCCTTTAACTATGAATGTAGGCAATAAACCACCATAGTGTTAGCCATGGCTGAAACTTTGTCACCTTTAGAAATCACAGATATTTTCGATATTTTCATGTCATGCTATAGTTGTTGCTGCAGATATCTGCAAATACCTTTTAAGCTTATAACTTCTTCAAATTAATTAGTGCAGTCATAAAAAGCACATATATTACTACTTCCCAAATTCATTTTAAGCAATACTTTCATAGGTGTATTTTTCAGTATAATTGGTTTCTTTTGTGATTCTATATGTTTTATCCATGTAAAAACATTATTCTGGCCGGGCGCGGTGGCTCAAGCCTGTAATCCCAGCACTTTGGGAGGCCGAGACGGGCGGATCACGAGGTCAGGAGATCGAGACCATCCTGGCTAATACGGTGAAACCCCGTCTCTACTACAAAATACAAAAAACTAGCCGGGCGACGAGGCGGGCGCCTGTAGTCCCAGCTACTCGGGAGGCTGAGACAGGAGAATGGCGTGAACCCGGGAGGCGGAGCTTGCAGTGAGCTGAGAGCCGGCCACTGCACTCCAGTCTGGGCGGCAAGACTCCGTCTCAAAAAAAAAAAAAAAAAAAAAAAAAAAAAAAAATTATTCTGAGAAGGGACCCATTGCCAAAAGGGTTCATGAGACAAAGTAGTTAATAGCCTCTGGTCTAAAGTTTTTAACATACTTTAAATTAAATAATTAAAATGACTGGTGATACAAAGTCTTAGAACCTTGATAGAAGTTCAATTAACAAGTCTTTAAATCAAAACAGTTTTTCACTTGTATTGCTCTCTGAAACCAAGAATGTGCATTGCCATCAAAAAGGTTTTGTTTCTTCAGCCTGGGGAATGTAGCAAGACCCCATCTCTACAAAAAATGAAAATGTTAGCTCAGCATGGTGGCATGCACCTGTAGTCCCAGCTACTTGGGAGAATGAGGTGGGAGAATCGCTGGAGCCCAGAAGCCCAAGGCTGCAGTGAGCTAGGATCACGCCACTGCTCTCTAGCCTGGTTGACAGAGCAAGACCCTGTGTCCAAAAACAAAAACAATCAAAAATGCTTGTTTTTTCGCAAATGCATAATGCTGGCCGTAGAGCAATAAAAACCTGGCAGTTTCTATTGAAATATGCCACCAAAAAAAGATAATCTTTAAAAATCAGTATAGTTTTCTTACAGAAATCACCCTTCGGATGGGCATGTTACAAAGTAAATTGTTCTCATGAATTATTTCTTGTATAATTTTGGAGAGCCTGTGTCTATTAAAGTGAAATGCTTCTTTTTCATTAATTACAATTAAATTATATCTTTGGGTGTGGCAGTGCTTTACCTCCATTTTCTTACATTTGAACAAAATGCTAAGCCATTTAAATACAGACATGAGCATTATAAAATAAACCATTTTTTAAAGTGGATGTTTCAACTTACTGTTCAAAAATTTGAAAAGAAAATATTGTTGATTTTACCTCGTTGTAAATGTGTGAAGAATATGGGGAATCTCATTAAGGCTTAAGTCACACTTCTTTACATTAGCTTTTCACTAACTTAGTAATGGTAAGCATACTTTGGATTTACATATTACTCCATACAGAAGACCATCCCATTAAAATTTTTTTTCAGTTAGATCTTCCAGTACAGACAATCATGACTTTTGAAAGGCTTTACCTTTGATGATTCTATTCATTGTATTATTCAATAAATAATTGTTTTTACATAGTCTTTCCTTTCATCATTTGCTGCTTCTTACCTGATAGCTACATTGAGTACTTCTAGCTTCACACAGTTCTTCCCAATAACCCCATGTGCCCCTGAATGAACTTAAAGCACCATAGGAAAACAATGCCTGTGTCTTAAATTTTATACAGATGCATAACATAACTGGCAGTAACTCCTCCTTACCAATTTAATAACATGTAGGAATGAATAAGATAATTTTCTTAGAAAGACCTCTTTTTTCACCACACACAAACAGGTAAAAAACAGTAGGTAGTTGACCAGGGCAGAAGAGATTAACCTTTGGGAAAAGTCCTTTATAAAGCGTAAACCTTGCTTACAAGAAACCTAGTTTGTTTTTAATTTTTTTTTTTTAGTGTAATTAGTGTATATAAAATGAATTGCTACATGAAGCAAAACACCAGCAGGAGTTTCCCCACAAGGAAGCTAATCATTTTCCCGGGTCTGTAAAAAGTGCTGAATAAAAAAAGGCATTTTCCTGTGACATCTGATCTTAACCAATATGTCAGTGTTTTTAGATAATTTGGGAATGTTTAGAATACTGCCTGTGGTGCTTTCCCTGATGGCCTGCTATTGATGCCTGTCAGTCAAGTTGTCAAGACACATGAAAAGGAAAATGACTTCAATTTTCCTAAAACATGTAAAATAACAAACAAGCCTATACATGCACACCAACTGAGTCATTCTCTCTAGTAAATATTTTGAGGTACCTATATTATGAAGCCTAGTGCTGTGAAAATTGAAGAGGTTTTAATATCACAATTTATTTTTCATTTTCTTTCTTACTTGTTCCTTAATGTTTGTTAAACTACAAGAATATAAGACAAAGATTAAATTCAAACGTAGAAATGTACTTTAACAAGTAAGTGCAGAAGACTGATTCCTTCTGAATTGTTACATAATTTCCTAACATGTCTTTTAAGAAAAAATTTGAATTATGATCCTAGATTCCTAAAAAGAGTAAACATCTTACATCTCAGAGCAAGAATATATCTAGAGGGTTCTTTCTTTCTCTGAGAGTATATCTAAACCTTTAGCCATACTTTTAATGCTTCCTAGCAACACAATGCTATTTTCAAGGGTTAGTTCAGGATAGTAATAATTAATTGTAAATTGAGAAACAGCTTTGATTATTCAAAACTAGAAAAACCTGATGTGCCATAGTCATTTAAAGGCTAACAAAAATAATACAATGCAGCCTTACATTCTCAACTAGGTTGTAGTACTCAGAACATTTCATTCTTTCCAAAACGAATGAATTAAAATGAAGTCACTCTTTTCATTATGAAAATCAGTCTTAATTGAGCATTTAAAAAATGTTTCTGTTTCTACGCTTAAATTGCATTTATTTGTATTTTATATCAGGTAATCTAGTAGTTAGTTCTTTTGACTTATCTAGCTGTGCTTTTCTTCACAAATCACTGCAATTACATGACCGTGGAAAAGAGAGGTTGATAGAAATGATAAAGCTCAATATGGATTAGTCTAATGTTTCTTTACACTTTAGTTCCTTATCTTAAAAGTCCATTCTCAGAGTTTTAAAAAATTTAACTCTCATTTTTGCGTATTTCCTTTATTGGAAAAAATATTTTAATTCGTATTTATTACACTTTTTTCTCTTGCCTCTCCCCCCACTTTTACACATGTCTGACTTTTGGAAATTTGTTATTTTCATGTGACATAATGTCGATAACATGTACCCTCCAATAACAACAACAACAACAATTAAAAATGTGGTCTTTTTAAAATGTATGAATTATGTGAACTGTTCAACATATCTTTTGTTTTTCCTTCCTTTGAAGGCATACGATGGATTTGCCAGCATAGGAATTTCCCGATTATTGGAACCTTCTGATATGGTATTATTAGCAATTCCTGATAAACTGACTGTTATGACTTATCTCTATCAAATAAGGGCACATTTCAGTGGCCAAGAGCTAAATGTCGTTCAGATAGAGGAAAACAGCAGTAAAAGCACATATAAAGTTGGAAACTACGAAACAGATACAAACAGTTCTGTTGATCAAGAAAAATTCTACGCAGAGCTTAGTGATCTGAAGCGGGAGCCTGAACTACAACAGCCCATCAGCGGAGCAGTAGACTTCTTATCACAGGATGACTCTGTATTCGTTAATGATAGCGGGGTTGGAGAGTCAGAAAGTGAGCATCAAACTCCTGATGATCACCTTAGTCCAAGCACAGCCTCCCCTTACTGTCGCAGGACTAAAAGTGACACAGAACCCCAGAAGTCTCAGCAGAGCTCTGGAAGGACTTCAGGATCTGATGACCCTGGAATATGTTCCAATACAGATTCAAGCCAAGCACTGGTTTTGTTAGGCAAAAAGAGACTATTGAAAGCTGAGACTTTAGAATTGAGTGACTTATATGTTAGTGATAAGAAGAAGGATATGTCTCCACCCTTTATTTGTGAGGAGACAGATGAACAAAAGCTTCAAACTCTAGACATCAGTAGTAACTTGGAGAAAGAAAAATTAGAGAATTCCAGATCCTTAGAATGCAGATCAGATCCAGAATCGCCTATCAAAAAAACGAGTTTATCTCCTACTTCTAAACTTGGATACTCATATAGTAGAGATCTAGACCTTGCAAAGAAAAAACATGCTTCCCTGAGGCAGACGGAGTCTGATCCAGATGCTGATAGAACCACTTTAAATCATGCAGATCATTCATCAAAAATAGTCCAGGTAAGTGAATTAAAATGCTGAATACTATATTTAGTAATTAGTTATTCTCTGTTTTTGTTTCTTTTTGCATTCATAGATGTTACAAATGATTAAAGGTGAAGTGTAATGTCTATTGTAAAAATTCCTGAGGCATCCAGTAGTGTGTGCCAAAGTCCCCACTATTTGGGAGGCTGAGGAAAGAGGTTTGCTTTGGCCTAGGAGTTTGAAACCAGCCTGGGTAACATAGCGAGTCCCTGTCTCAAGAAAAGAAAAACCTGAAATATACCTGCTTTATATTTAAGATTTATGATATAATATTTTAAGCCTACAAATCCCAATTTCAGCATTGAAGGATATTGTGTAATAAGGCTATGAAAAAAAATTGAAGGATAAAGAATGTCAGCTTTTCAAATAAAAATATTACTTATAAAAACAATATTCTACTATAAAATAAGTCAAAGTTGTTTCAATATTCCATTTAATAAGAACATCATTATAAAAATGTATAATGCCAAATTAAATATTTCCCATTTACAGCGTTTTCCTTAGGTATTTTAATTGGTTTATTTAGTCCCATCATTATTTGTGGTTAAATATCCCAGCAGCATCCAAATTTCTCCTCATGAAGGGAATATTGTACAGTTTTAACCTTTCTCTTACTGATGATATTAATAGTTTACTGTTTTTACTTGTATCTCTGGTACAGTCAGTTATAAGATATACTATTATTTTATGTACCACAACAAAAAAGAACAACATTGTCAATAAAATTATGATACCTGGTTTTCCTATCACTCAGAATTTTTATATCTATTGAAAGAGCTCTTTTAGACTTATTCAGGCAAAATTTGATCATATTAACACTCATATATACATAAGGAGGAAATTTTAGGCAAAATAAATTGATTAAGGTATTCCTAAAAATTTTTCACATTTAGAATCCAACTCTTCTGAATCGCTTTTTGATTTAGAGTTGTTGGTATTCCTTTTTTTTTTTTTTTCTGCACAGTTATCGTCTGTGCCATCAAAAGCATTGTTACAGTACATGGTTCTCAAAGCCAGATTTGGGGGCCTCTGAAGTTCTGCAAGTCCCTCTCTGAGAACACCCAAAGTTAAAGCTATTTTCATAATAATACTAGGGCATTGTTTGCCTTCATCACACTCATTCTCTCACAAGAGTATAATGGCATTTTCTGAAAGTTACATGATTTGTGATATCTCAACAGATTGAATATAAAAGTAGATATAGGAATTCAGCTGCTTTCTTTTATATTGAGATTTGTAAAATATGTAAAATAATGCCATCCTTCTCAATTTTTGTTTTTAAAGTAATTATTTTCTATTAAAATGTGTTAACATCTAATGAGTTAATTGTGGCTACTTCTAAATGAAAAAAATAAGTATTTTTAAATTGTATCAGTTTTAATATCAAAAATGACAAATGTCAATGGATATAATCTATATAAGCAAGAGTTTTTTGGGATCCTCAATAATTTTTAAGAATATATGGGGATTTTGAGACCAAAAAATTGGAGAACTTCTGATTTTTTTTTTTTTTGAAACAGAGTTTTGCTCTTGTCCAGGCTGGAGTGCAATGGCACCATCTTGGCTCACCGCAACCTCTGCCTCCCAGGTTCAAGCAATTCTCCTGCCTCAGCCTCCCGAGAAGCTGGGATTACAGGCATGCGCCACCACACCCGGCTACTTTTGTATTTTTAGTAGAGACGGGGTTTCTCCATGTTGGTCAGGCTGGTCTCGAACTCCTGACCTCAGGTGATCCACCCACCTCGGCCTCCCAAAGTGCTGAGATTACAGGTGTGAGCCACCATGTCCGGCCTGAACCTCTGAATTTATAGCATTTCTCCACAACTGTCTCTGGGATTTTCTTCCAGGTCAGTATACTCATTGATAATATCACTGTCTTGGCTTTACCAGAAGGTCTCAACAGAAGATTTTTAGACAGTAATCTGAAGTTATGTTTCTTTCTCACATAGTCCTCAAGTGGTGTTGACTGAAACATCAAGGAATTGTCATCATGCCAACAGAAATATCAAACAATATATATATATAGATAGACAACCATGTCTTGACTGCCACCTGAATGACAGAGAGTGTAAGATTCTGCCATTTATAAGGTTTCAGAGGTGTCAAGAAAGAATTTACATATTAGGATTAAAGAAGTGTAATAGCTGTCAAAGCAAGCCCCTGTTCTCCTAATCATAAACCTCAAATCAAAGGTCCTAAGTAGCTAAATCTCTCTGAAAGCTTTCAGGACAGCATAATGTCCACACATAGTAGATAATCAATAAACATCTAGTGATTGACAATTGCAAGAACTTGATGACCCTAACTTGTAATATTCAATACAGATTTTTATTTTGTTTTTTTTTTGCGGGGTAATGGAGTCTCACCCTGTCACCCAGGCTAGAGTGCAGTGGTGTGATCTTACCTCACTACAACCTTCGCCTCCTGGGTTCAAGTGATTCTCCTGCCTCAGCCTCCCGAGTAGCTGAGACTATAGGTGTGTACCACCATGCCCAGTTAATTTTTGTATTTTTAGTAGAGATGGGGTTTCACCACGTTGGCCAGGCTGGTCTCGAACTCCTGACCTCGGGTAATCCTCCTGCTTCACTCTCCCAAAGTGCTGGGATTACAGACGTGAGCCACCACACCTGGCCAGATTTTTCTTAAAAACCAGATTTTTTACTCGGGAGGCTGAGGCAGGAGAATGGCGTAAACCCGGGAGGCAGAGCTTGCAGTGAGCCGAGATCCGGCCACTGCACTCCAGCCCGAGCGACAGAGCGAGACTCCGTCTCAAAAACAAAACAAAACAAAACAAAAAAAACCAGATTTTTAAGGCAAATATGTTTAGTTAAAACTAGAAATTGATTGATATTTAAAATGTTAAAATACCCTGGACTGGGAATCAGTAAGCCTGGATTCTCGTTTTGGCTCTCCCAATAAATTAGTAGTGTGACGTGTTAACTAGCTATTTAGCCTCTCAATCTTATTTTCCATGTATGTTAAATGAAGTAATCTTTAAGAACCCCTTTAGCTGTGAAACTATCATTCTGTGATTCTATTCAGATGATTAAAGTGTACTGGATGATAGAAGCAATGTCTATTCATAGCTCCATATATGTTTTCTCTTTGGCCATTGACTTATTCAGAATTTTGCTTAGGGTAAGTTTAAAGGTTTTTATTGACACTGGATTGGCAAAAGTAATGTCTAACAATAAACACTGTAATATAGGTGCTGACATTTGGTAGGCTTTTAAAATTGTATATAGCAACTGAATTTTGGACAATTAAAAATCTGTTTCTCGGCCGGGCGCGGTGGCTCAAGCCTGTAATCCCAGTACTTTGGGAGGCCGAGACGGGCGGATCACGAGGTCAGGAGTTCGAGACCATCCTGCCTAACACGGTGAAACCCCGTCCCTACTAAAAATACAAAAACTAGCCGGGCGAGGTGGCGGGCGCCTGTAGTCCCGGCTACTCGGGAGGCTGAGGCAGGAGAATGGCGTAAACCTGGGAGGCGGAGCTTGCAGTGAGCTGAGATCTGGCCACTGCACTCCAGTCCGGGCGACAGAGCGAGACTCCGCCTCAAAAAAAAAAAAAAAATCTGTTTCTCTTTTGTACACAGTATTTCAATTCTCAGATACACATCTTTTTACATTTTAACTTCTCAATCAATATATTATTTATAATAGATAGTATATTAGAGTTTAATTGACAACGTTTGTTCTTAGTAGTTCATAAAATAATAGTAATTCATACAATTAAAACCATTGGATTAGAGGAAATTTAGTAACTTTAATATGACTTTGTATACTTAACAAAGTCATAATGTTGTCCATTTGGGTGCCTAATACATGTGATGACAGTTATCTATCTTACACATATCTCTTAAACTTTACAACCCATAAGGTAAGTAGTCAAATTCTATATTATATGTGGGAAATCTAGGATTTGCAGAGTTACTTAAGGTTATATGATAAATGTTAAAGTTTGAATTCAAAAGCAACCTTGTCTTCAAAGTCTGTGCTTCTCCACTTGATGCGTATAACATCTTTACTTATCGTAATAGCATTACAAAATAATTGTAGCCCAAATATAATGTGGTCAGCATTACTGAAGGGCAATTTAACAATGTGCATCAAATTCCTTAAAAATCTTTATCTCATTAGATCCTACTTTCAGGAATTTTTCATAAGGAAATAATTAGAATTGTATAATATGGCCGGGCGCCGTGGCTCATGCCTGTAATCCCAGCACTTTGGGAGGCCGAGGCAGGCGGATCACCTGAGGTCAGTTTGAGACCAGCCTGACTACATGGAGAAACCCCGTCTCTACTAAAAATACAAAAGTAGCCAGGGTGGTGGCACATGCCTGTAATCCCAGCTACTTGGGAGGCTGAGGCAGGAGAATTGCTTGAACCCGGGAGGCGGAGGTTGCGTTGAGCCGAGCTGGCGCCATTGTACTCCGGCCTGGGCAACAAGACCGAAATTACGTCTCAGAAAAAAAAAAAAAAAAAAAGAATTGTATAATAAAAATGTACCTCTAAAGATATTCATAAAAGCATTATTTATGACAGTAAAAGATTGTGTGCAACCTAAATGTTCAGCAAAATAAGACAAGTTAACTAACGTATGATGCGTCTATACAATGTAATGTTAGGTAGCCAATTAAAAATCATGTTTTAGGCTGGGCATGGTGGCTTACCTGTAATCCCAGTACTTTGGGAGGTTGAAGTGAGAGGATTGCTTGAGCCTGAGAGGTCAAGACTGCAGTAAGCCGTGATTGTGCCATTGGACTCCAGCCTGGGTGACAGAGCGAGACCCTGTCTCAAAAAAGTAAAATAATAAAATAATTTTAAAATTATGTTTTAAAAAAATTTAACACCATAAGAAAATGCTCAAAATACAATAAGTGAAGAAAAAAAAAAGCATGATTCTACAGTTATTATCTCTGGGTACTAGGACTACTACTAATTTTTATTTATCTTCTTTTTAACTTGTATTTATTTTCTGAAATCTCTGTAGTGAATTGCATTTCTAGCCAGGAAAATTTTTTTTTAAATTGTGTTTATGTGCTCTTAAACACAATTGGTGATTTTATAGTCTTTTGGTGATTTGATTTTGTTCTTAAGACCAAAACATTTTTTTCACTGTCTTTGTAGCTGTTTGGAATCACCAAAAGACTATAAAATCACAGAATTCAGAGCTGGTGGAATCTTAAAGATGATCTCTCATTTCAAAGATTAAGAAATCGAGGGATTAAAACAAATACTTAAACGTTTATTCAGTGCTTGCCATGCACCAGTGCTCAGTACATTATGCTATTATTTAATCTTTGCCCTGTCCTTCTGAGAGTTGGTCTATTTCTATCCTTATTTTATAAATGAGGAAACTGAGGCTTAGATAAATTAACTTGCCCATAATTAAGTGGTGGAACTGATATTTGAACCCAGGTCTGTCTGACTCCACATCACGTAATGGAATGCAGTACGTTTTTAACTGACCTGCTCAATGTTACATTGCTTATTATTAGTGGAAGAGGGATTAACAGCCTGATGTCTTGACTGAAAATTCAGTGTTCATTTAATTAATTTTGTCTGTTTTTGAGACACTGTTGATATTGTAACTAAACTTTATTGTGTCCTATTCAACATGAACTTAGACTTATCATTATCACTTATACATTTTATTTGTATCTATTAAGTTAAGAATTTTTGTTTAATCCTCTTAAAAATCTTGGGTGATGAAAATGTCCTGGAATTAGGTAGTGGTGATAGTTTATAACCTTATGAAATACTAAAAAGCACTGAATTGTACACTTTAAGAAAAATCTTTTCTTCTTTAAGATTATAGAAAAAAAGCTTTAAAAATAGTTACAGTAAAATATAAAGACCACAAAGAAACCCAAAATGCTGAACTAATCTTTAAAAAGATGGTTTCACGTAATATGAAATAAAGTAATAGCTATACTTATTTTATTTTCCTTGACAGTGATACTTATGATTGAACCAAAACTATGCAATGAAAGGGAATTAAAAGAAATTAAGTGTCAGATAATAGTAATAGACATCTAAAGCCAGAAGTTGGTTACTTAGTAGAAAAAAAAGGAATTTGGACTATAAGGAGTATGAATATTTGTGCTTTTGGTTAATGTATTTAAGAACTGATCTCTGTTGATGAACGATATCTGTTGTTCTCCAAAATTATATTGTAAAATTACAGATTAATCCAGGAGAATACTTTTTCAATTATAATGTTTTCAGTTGTTTTGTTATAAGGATAGTGAGCAATGGAGAAGACTAGTTTTACTTTTTTTTAATGAAATATAATAACTTTGAATTTTCTATAAACATTCTCAAGAATTTAAAGGATTATTGCCACAGATATTTAATATTTATCAACGTTCAAATTTGGAAGACATGTTGTTATCAATTATATAAGACTGAAAATAAAACTCTGAACTTTAAAAAAGTCTTTGTCAGATTATACTGTGTTTATGAGCAAATAGAATATATGGAATATATATTAGCCTTATACCTAACGAGAATATGTTCTAATAAAATTATAATTAAATTTAATCCAGTTTTAGACACTAAAGATGTATTTCCCTCATATCAAGATTTATATATTCATTCCACGGTTTCTAGTCAACATTAACATTCTCTATAGGTAATCTCATGAAGCTACAATCTTATTCATAATCTCTATTATTTCAGCAGATTGTCTAACCTTTCATTAGTTTATAAATGTAGATTACCAGTTCTTTTTTTGGCTTCTAATTCTGTATCTTTGCTTTTAAGCATCGAATGTTATCTAGACAAGAAGAACTTAAGGAAAGAGCAAGAGTTCTGCTTGAGCAAGCAAGAAGAGATGCAGCCCTAAAGGCGGGGAATAAGCACAATACCAATGCAGCCGCCCCATTCTGCAACAGGCAGCTAAGTGATGTGAGGAGCATTGGTTAAAAAAGACCATAAGTTGTTCATTGTAATCATGGGGAGGAGGGAAGTAATTTGCTTATATTTTTGCTATGTTATTTTTCTACAGACTGTACATTGTAAATACTTAGTGCACTTACTGAACTGATAAAGATAAATTCATACTTATAGGACCATTTGGTCATTATTCCTACAAAGCAGTGTTAGTGATGAGGAAAAGTAAGATCTGGGAATATAATTTCCACATATGCATGAATAATCAGTTGTTAGTTTATATTTTATAACTGTAGTTGTACTCTAAGATTGCATTTTGTCAATGGAGGTTAATTTTATTGGAAATGTTAGAATATAATAATGAGGTCTATTATTTATTGAATGCCTACTAAGTATTTCAGGAGCAATAATTTTTATTTTACTTAACGCCATGGAGACTGAGGCCAGTAGGCAAGGTAACCTGTACAAGGTCACAGAGTCAGTAAACCGTGAATCCAGGATTTGAACCTGAGCCTTATTGGATTCCAGAGTCAGGCCACTTTCCTATCACATACTGCCATCTTTGTATTAAACCACATTTTTGTACATATTTTTGTGTAGTGCTTCACAGATAATAATGAACGTATAATAATAGGAGCCCTTAAAATTTAGGACACAAACATCTTCATGAATCAGAAAACTGACAGTCTCACCATAGCACCATCATGTGTTAGTAGTTGTTTTTCCCAGAAAGAGCAGCCGTGTGCCATATAGCTAGGTAGCTACATGCCAGGTTGGTCACCTTGTTGCATTTGTTTCACGTTAACCCAAAGAAGTACCCTATTGCTTATGAGACTGTGCTTTGAACAGTCCCAAGATATTTTCCCACCCTTCCTCTTTCAAGTTATCTATTGTTGCATTAAAAACAACTGCAGGGCTCGGCACGGTGACTCACGCCCATACGCAACACTTTGAGAGGCTGAGGTGGGAGGATCACTTGGGTCCAGGAGTTTGAGACCAGCCTAGGCAATAGTGACACCCCATCTCTACTTACAGAAAAACACACACACACACACAGCAGAACTTACTGGCAAAAAACAACCATCTGATTAGGTTAATAGATTCTGTGAGTTAAGAATTCAGATAGGACACAGAGGTAGTGGCTTGTTTATGTTCCATGACGTCTGGGGCTGGCTTTCAGCTAATAATACCTCTGCCAGACTGTCAGTTGGAACACCTACATGTGGCCTCTCCATATGGTCTCTTTACTTCTCTAGTGTGGGCTTCCTCATAGCATGGTGGCTGACTTCCAAGAACAAGTGTCCCAGTGGAATAAGCCATAAATATGTGGCATTCTTATGATCTAGCTTTTCTTTATAACAAAATCACTCTAAGTTTATTGTAAGAAAGGAAAATTAGTGGCAAATTTCAGTTATGAACATAGATGTAAAAATCCTGTAGAAAATACTAACAAATTCAACCCAGAAGTGTTTTAAAAAGTTAACATACCATGGTCAATTTGGATTTATTCTAGGAATGCAAGATTGTTTAATTTTTCAAAACTCAAGCAATGTAATTGACAACATTAATAGAATAAAGAAAAATCAAGCAGATATAGAAAAAGGTTGGAAAAATACCAACATCTATTCATGATCCATAGAGAGAGAAGAACCACATTTCTTAGCCTCTAGGGATAGAAAGGAACTTTATTACTTTATTAATCTGCTAAAATGTATGCATAAAAAGCCTATAGCAAACATACTTAATTGTGAAATATTGAAAGCTTTCCATTTATAGCAGATTAAAAGACAGGCAATTCCACTATCACTTCTGTTCAATATCATAATGGGGAACCTAAGACAAGAAAAAGAAATAAAAAGGTATAACATATGAAAAGCGACCAATAAAATTACCATTATTCACCAGAAATATGATTTGTACATGGAAAATTCTCCCAAAATTACAAGATTACTGGACATAAAATTAATATTTGAAAATAAATTATATTTCAATAAGATACACAAATGGCCAACAAGCACATAAGAAATATCTTTAGTATCATTAGTTATCAAGCATATGAAACTCAAAGTCACAGTGAGATACCACTATGAGAATGGCTAAAATTTAAAAGACTGACAGTAACAAGTGTGGGAGCAATCTGGAGCAACTAGAACTCTCACATTTTGCCAGTAGGAATGTGAAATGGTACAACCATCTTGAAAAACAGGCCATTGCTTATGAAGCTAAACATACACTTACATGACCCCAGCAATTCCATTTTAAGGTATATAACTAAAAAAAACTAAAAACACATGGTTATTCAAAGAATTTTACACAAAATTGCAGAGCAGTTTTGTTTGTAGTACCCAGAAACAGGGCAAAATTTAAATGTCCATCACCAGACAAGTGAATAAACACATCCTGATATAGCCATACGATACAATATTACGCCAGCAATACAAAGGAACAGGACCCTGAGATGCACAATAATGTAAATGAATCTTGGAGATATTATGCTGAGAACACAAAAGAGGACATATATAATTACATTCACGTGAAATTCTACAACAGGCAAAACTAATGTAGCATGACAGAAAGCCAATTGGTGGTTGCCTGATGCCAGGGTAGGTGGGATATCATGAGCAAACTTCCTAGAGGGATGGAAAATATTCATAGCTTTATTGTGTCTGATTACACAGGTGTGTACATTCGTTAAAACATCAAATTTAAAATGGGTGCATATTACTAGATATAAATTATATCTTAAAGTTTATCTTTTTAAATTATTTATTACAAACAAAAAGTTTTAAAATATTTACAGGAACATTAAAAATACATAGTATGCTAAGAATAAAGCTAACAAGAAATATGCAAGACCTTTAGGCAGAAAACTAAAACATTCTGAAAGATATAAAAGAATAAATAAACGGGCGTATTACGTTCATAGATTAGAAGACTCAATTTTTTTAACATTTTATTGCGGTAAGAACAGTTAACATGAGAGCTACTTTTTAAAAAAAAATTTGAGTGGATACAATGTTTTATTGCAGATCTTTATTACTTATTCATGTTGCTTAGATGAAACTTTATTCCTGTAGATTAGTAACTGCCCATTTCCCCCTCCCTCCAGTCCCTGTCTGCCACTATTTCACTGTTTGATTCCATGAATCCGACTATTTTAGATACTTTATATAAGTGGAGTCATGCAGTATTTGTCTTTCTATAACTGGCTTATTTCACTTAGCATAATGTCATAGAGGCTTATCTATGTTGTAGAATGTGACAGGACTTCCTGCTTTTTTAAAGCTGAATGGTATTCCACTGTATATATATACCACATTATTTTTATCCATTTATCTGTCAGTAGACATTTAGGTGGTTTTCACATCTTGGATATTGTGAACAATGCTGCAGTGAACATAGGAGTGCTAAAATCACTTCAAGATCTTGATTTCAGCTTTATCGGATAAGTACCCCGAAGTGGGATTGCTGGATATATGGTAGTTCTGTTTTCAATTTTTTGAGGTACCTTCATACTGTTTTGCCATAGCAGTTGCACTATTTTATATTACCACCAACGGTGTGCAAGGGTTCCACTTTCTCCACATTCTCACCAAAACTTGCCACTTTTGTTTTTTAGATGATAGCCATTCTATCAAGCATGGAGTGATATCTCGTTGTGATCTTGATTTGCATTTTCTTGATGACTAGTGACATTGAACATCTTTTCATGTACCTGTACCTGTTGTCCATTTTTATGTCTTCTTTGAAGAAATGTCTATTCAAATCCTTAGCCCACTTTTTAATCAGGTTAACAGTTTGTTTTGGGGGATGGGGGGTGGCTATTGAGTTATAGGAGTTATTATTTATTACTTAAAGGACCACTGGTTTAAAACTTCTTTAGCAGTTTCTTTATTTTATTCCTCTGTACTTTGTTTCTATACACCTAAACTAAGTCCTTCTGGTGAATACCAAAAATAATAAGAAGAGCTATTTTAATAATTGCTATTATAGGACTTAAATAGAAGCATGTAGTCATGGGACATTGTCCATGTACTCAGTACAGTTAGCTACTTGTGAGACTTTTGTATTTAGTTCTGGGCTGAGAGAAAGTGAGAATTTACAGGGTTAAAGTATTGAAAGCAAAGGTCTACTTGTAAGAAAGAAAGGTTTACAAAATGTAAAGAAGAGATAACTGGGAAATAGCTTAAGTGATCATTCGAATATATGAAGCCTCAAAATCCATCTGGTAGCCCCACTTACCTAAGAGAATAAACTTCCCAACTACTCATCATGGCCTCGTGTCCTTGCAAATCCTGTCCCCTCCCTTTACAGCCTCATCTCTTACCTGTCTCTCATTTTTTTATTCTACAGTCTAGTTATAAGTTGCTTACTGTATCTAAAATGTGCCATACTCTCACTCTTGTGTCAAGCATTTGCTGCTGTTGCCTTGAAATATCCATCTTCCCTTATTAGTTTCTACTGAAATAGCACTTCGATAAACATGCTCCTCATGGCTCCTTGCAGTGAAGTTAATTCTCTTTCCTGTGTCTTTTTCTATTATTCTCTACCATAGCATGCATTCATCCCAATATAATTATCTAACTACGAATCTCTTTCTCTCATTCAACTGTGAACTATTTCAAAGTTCAAGGACCTTGTATCCCCAGCATCAAGTAATAGTATTCAGTAAATGTTTGTTGAATGAATAAATGAAGGGAATAGTGACAGGCTATTTTTCATATCCTCTGAGTGTCAACTAATAAAAAATGAGCTTAAACGTGAAAACTTTGCTATAAGGAGCTTCTTAGTAGGTTTGTAAACAGGAAAAATAAGTGTTTTTCTGAAGGTCGTTAAAACAGAATTGAGCAGAGGAAGTTAGTGTTCCCTTGTCTGAAGTCAGTTACAGATAAGATTACTTTTGCCACTTGGGGACTTAAGCTTATATCATTCTTTTCTTGCTATTCTCGAATTGTACATTATGATACCTTTCTTTGTTGTTATGATGTGTGTATGCCAAATCCTTACACACACCTGCTTTTCCCATATTCTGGGACTCTGATTAGAGTTCAGCTTTCAGTTCTGCCTTGAATCACAATACTGCAAAACATTCCCTTTCAAAATGAGTGCAGCTTTAGACTGCTAGCCTGGAAAGCTGTTTCTAAGACACTGAAAACAACTCTTGGTAATCTTATTGGGTGGATCCTTACGTACAGACTCCACTTAAGTTATCCTCAGGAAAGATTTAAGCTATAATTTCCCTTAAAGGACAACTCACAAACACAGACACCATAAACCTTTTAATTTTTCTGAATTTTTGGCAGGACTACCATTGCATATTTTAGTGAATACTTGGTACGACTACTTATTGCCTTTCAAGTTTTTTTCATGAAAATTGTTTATATGATTCATTCATATCTTTGTGCCTTTAGAAACTCCTTTAACCTGTTTCATTTGCTCCCTGAAATTATGTCTATAGGAGACAGATTTCGTTGCTCTGGGTCTGTATTTTATGTTTCTTTTCTTCCTGTTCCTTTTGTTCTATGAAGATTTTCAAAGGTTGGATTTTACTAATATAAGTTTTAGGTATGATATTTGTGTTTCTATTTTTTTTCCACATGTACTTTAAATGATTTTTTTAAGTGCAACTCAGGAGTTTGGTAGCTTCAGCAGTCCACCCAGTATGTAATTCAAAGGAGACTTCTTGATTGTATAATATATAAACAAAGACACGAAGAAAATGTAATTTTTTTCAAGAAAATATTTCTTTTTTAATTATTTTTCTTTATTACTCTCATTTCCCCATATACTTTTCACCCAGATATGTACAAATAGAATTTTAAAAGCTAATCTTGCCTGTAATCCCAGCACTTTGGAAGGCTGAGGCAGACAGATCACCTGAGGTCAGGAGTTTGAGACCAGCGTGACCAACATGGCGAAACCCATCTCTACTAAAAGTAGAAAAATTAGTCAGGCATGGCGGTGCGCCCCTATAGTCCCAGCTAGTCAGGAGGCTGAGGCAGGAAAATTGCTTGAACTCGAGAGGCGAAGGTTGCAGTGAGTGGAGATTGTGCCACTGCATTCCAGCCTGGGCAACAGAGCAAGACTCTGTCTCAAAAAAATAAAAATAGGCTGGGTGCGGTGGCCCATGCCTATAATCCCAATGCTTTGGGAGGCCAAGGTGAGCAGATAACTTGAGGTCAGGAGTTCGAGACCAGCCTGGCTAACATGGCAAAACCCCATCTCTACCAAAAATACAAAAAATTACCCAGGCACGGTGGCGCACGCCTCTAGTCCCAGCTACTCAGGAGGCTGAGGCATAAGAATCACTTGAACCCGGGAGGCAGAGGTTGCAGTGAGCCAAGATTGTTCCACTGCACTCCACCCTGGGCAACAGACTCCATCTCAAAAAATAATAAAATAAAATAAAAAATAAAAGCTAATCTGTTTCAGATGCTTTTGCTAATTATTTTGCATTGGAATATAATTGCTTTTTAAAAAATGCATTTAATAAGCCTACCATTACATTTAATAATACTGATATACTTGTATAGGTATCTGAAAGGGATGTTTGCATTTGATGTGCTTAAGTTTAGAATTCATACACTCTAAGCAAAATAAAGGATGATAGTCCTGCTACCCACAATTCTTGGAATTTTTGTTAGCATATTAGTGAAGCATTTTGAACATATCAGAAGAATGATGCTACATACGTTTAATTATAACTTTTTTAACAGAATAAAATCTATTTTATAAGTAGAAAATCTAAAAAAATCTAAAAAGAGAATCAGATGAAACTTCAGTGTAATTAGTGTAATCATAATGATCAATGAATTTATAAATATGTTTGTTTTTGTTTTGTTTAAGCAGTAATTATGTATGGTTTGAAGATAGTTGTTAGGTATCTGGATGGCGTTTTAGAAAGAACTATCAGGAAGTAATTACAATGCTATTATAAAACAGACTTGAAGTTTTTCTCCTGACATTTCATCTGTTAGCATAATGGCCCACCCATTACGCTCAACTGGTTTAGAAGCCTTTTCTTACATAGCAGGTAGCAGGGTCAAACTGCAAGTTAGCAGCAAGTCCTGGAAGGTTTACGGTATCCATCTTTAAAAACCTGAAGGAATGTTTGAATCCTTTAAATAAAACAGTATACATGGGAAAGGATTTTAGTTTGGTCAGCTCTTAGTTAACTGCAAAGACCAGTAACCACACAGTGACTTTTTTTTAAACTCACCTTTGGACATGAATCCAAATGGCTTAAGAGAACTAAGAGAATGCAAGTTGCTCTTTTGCAAATTAAACCTTTGACAGGTATTTTATTGCCATGAAGGATGAGACATCAGCCACATACTTTTGATGTTGATTGGAAATTATTGATTTAAATGGCACTAGTCTGTCATGCTGATAATTGTAGCAGATTTAGATAAGATCACTAGATCTTCTCCAAGTAATAAAAGAAGCATTTGCCATTCAATTGGTAAAAAACACTAAACTTTTTTTGATAATCTGTAATAGTAACTTTTTCTGTAGTTTTCATATATATGTGTTCTAAGTATATATCATCATACAAATATGTATAAGATTATACTTACATATTTATGAATATTGGCTGTGTTAGTTAAATAGACTCTTAGGAATCAAAGCTTTAAATTAAGTTCAAGTTAAAATTTTGTAATTTCCCTAATTACACATAGTATCAGTTCTACTGTTAGGAAGAAGTATGTTAACTTTGCATTTGTCATTTTGTATGAAAGGACATCAATTATCACTTATTTAAAAATCTAAGACCTTTAATAACATACAGAGTGAATTTTTAGTTAAAAAATCTAAAACCTTTAATAACATACAGATTTTATTTAGGAGTTTTTATTCTCCTTATGAGCTGGAATGTCTATGCCCAGGGCACTGAAATGAAAATATATCCTCATTTTTTACTTCAACACAATCACCAAAAGATTTAATGTACAAAATCCATTTCAGACCAGTAAGACACTTTGAATGTAGAGCTGATCTTTTTATGGTTACATTTTAGAGAAGAATGCTGGCGTACTTCTATGTTCAGCATAAATAGCTCTATACAAAGCAGCGGTTTTTATTCCGTATTATTTTAAATAATAGTTTATCTATTATGTCTAAATGTAAGTTGATTTGAAGTCTGCTATCCTAACAATAGTTACTAGACTTCTTAGAAAACATATTGTTAGCTTGCTAGCATATCTTCAAAGTCATACAAAATACCAGCATTGTTGTGGAGGAAAAAAAAACCTCAAGCATCTTTTCTATTATGTGGCCATGAACCCCTAGCCTCAAAAGTCTTATTTGAGGTT